>NW_025963891.1:6102231-6589731 GCF_023055435.1 Haliotis rufescens | reverse complement strand
CACAATACACTGGTTACCTGGGGCAAGAACAGATGACACACATAATACACTGGTCACCTTGTGCAAGGACAGATGACACACACAATAGACTGGCCACCTAGGGCAAGAACAGATGACACACACAATACACTGGCCACTTAGGGCAAGAACAGATGACACACACAATACACTGGTCACCTAGGACAAGAACAGCTGACACACACAATACACTGGTCACCTAGGGCAAGAACAGATGACACACACAATACACTGGTTACCTCGTGCAAGAACAGCTGACACACACAATACACTGGTTACCTGGGGCAAGAACAGCTGACACACACAATACATTGGCTACCTAGGACAAGAACAGCTGACACACACAATACAGCTGTTACCTAGGACAAGAACAGCTGACACACACAATACAGCTGTTACCTAGGACAAGAACAGCTGACACACACAATACAGTGGTTACCTAGGACAAGAACAGCTGACACACACAATACACTGGTTACCTAGGACAAGAACAGATGACGCACACAATACACTGGTTCGTCAGAGCTAGAACAGCTGACACACACAATACAGCTGGTTACATAGGACAAGAACAGCTGACACAACCAATACACTGGTCACCAAGGACAAGAACATCTGACACACACAATACACTGGTTACCTACGACAAGAACAGCTGACACACACAATACACTGGTTACCTCGGACAAGAACAGCTGACACACACAATACACTGGTCACCTAGGACAAGAACAGCTGACACACACAATACACTGGTTACCTAGGACAAGAACAGCTGACGCACACAATACACTGGTTCCTCAGAGCTAGAACAGCTGACACACACAATACACTGGTTACCTAGGACAAGAACAGCTGACACACACAATACACTGGTTACCTAGGACAAGAACATCTGACACACACAATACACTGGTTACCTACGACAAGAACAGCTGACACACACAATACACTGGTTACCTCGGACAAGAACAGCTGACACACACAATACACTGGTCACCTAGGACAAGAACAGCTGACACACACAATACACTGGTTACCTCGGACAAGAACAGCTGACACACACAATACACTGGTCACCTAGGACAAGAACAGCTGACACACACAATACACTGGTTACCTCGGACAAGAACAGCTGACAAACACAATACACTGGTAACCTAGGACAAGGACATCTGACACACACAATACACTGGTTGACAAGGGCAAGAACAGCTGACACACACAATACACTGGTTACCTAGGACAAGAACAGCTGACACACCCAGTACACTGGTCACCTAGGACAAGAACAGCTGACACACACAATACATTGGCTACCTAGGACAAGAACAGCTTACACACACAATACACTGGTCACCTAGGACAAGAACAGCTGACACACACAATACACTGGTTACCTCGGACAAGAACAGCTGACACACACAATACATTGGTAACCTAGGACAAGGACAGCTGACACACACAATACACTGGCTACCTAGGACAAAAACAGCTGACACACACAATACAGTGGTTACCTAGGACAAGAACAGCTGACACACACAATACACTGGTTACCTAGGGCAAGAACAGCTGACACACACAATACACTGGTAACCTATGACAAGAACAGCTGACACACACAATACACTGGTAACCTAGGACAAGAACAGCTGACACACTCAATACACTGACTACCTGAATAAGAAAGAGAGATGACATTCGCAACATACTGGTTACCTAGAGAAGAAAGATACCCACAACATTATGGCTACCTAAGCCCAGAACATACCAGGAACGCGCAACGTTCTTGTTACCTAGATCCAGAATACTGCTAACACACTCAGCGTTCTGGCTAATTAAAGAAGAAAGATACAGACAAGATTCTGGTTACCAAAACCCAGAAAACAACAGACAGACCTATCCTACTGGTTACTTCACAGCTGAAATAAAATGCAACTTTGCTGACAAGAGGTCACGAAAATAGCATTTAGCCATTTTAGAAATAATTCTAACAATATGAGGCTCCCCATGTGCACCGGTCAGATACATTATAATGCTAGTTAATCTGGCAGTGAAAACAATGGGTGCCTCTAACGTGCCATGCTTCAGAAGCAGTAATGAATTATCGACCATAACCATCTTGTCCGAATCAACTCAGATTGATTCCCTGACGTTCCCACTGAAACATGTTCAGCGCAATGTTCGGATGTAAAACACAAGAACACGGGGCTTAAGCTGGGCCTTGCTAACACGTGTTGGCATCACGAGCCTTGTTACCCAGAGATTCGCCTCCTCTACTCCTCCAGTGTAATTATCCAATGAACTTAATGGTGATACTATAACCACTATCCCCGACATTCTCTCACAGGGTGAACTGTTCTAATGATCGTTTTATTGACGTTCAAAATAACGTCAATACTTTCTCCATTCAAAGCCCTATCATCCCAGAAACGGAAATCATATACACTAACCTTTGAGGTTTACAACATAACTGGCACGTATATTGTCGATAATGTCCTTCTAACGACACATCAACTTTCTCTAATGCAGTCCGAACATCTGTTCTGCTGTATAGTACCAGAAGCTAGCCTAGCAGCACCACTATCTTGCACAGTGTTCCTAAACAGCTGGATTATATGGGGCCACTCAGTTAGTACTGAGACTATTATAAAATCGATGCTAAATCAGGCCAATGATCAATAAATCCTTGTACGTGTCTTTGAAGAATTCACGTAGTACTCTAAACCTGCCACAGTTTGTGTTTTAATTATTTGAAATATTTCTTATTGATTTATCTGTAAGCGTATGGTATGTTCCACATAGTGCTTCGGTTTTGATTGTATATGCCTGTCTATAAACACAGGTTGCAATATAAATATGTGTGTGTGTGTGTGTGTGTCTCTGTGTGTGTGTCTGTGTGTGTATCTGTGTGTGTTTGTGTGTGTGTGTGTGTGTGTGTGTGTGTGTGTGTGTGTGTGTGTGTGTGTGCGTGTGCGCGCGCGTGCGTGTGTGTGTGTGTGTGTCTAAACACAAGTTAGTTACAATAAATATATTATATGTGCCTATATAGACATACATGTCGTAATATATATACATGTAGTACGTATGCATGTCCGTATTAGATACATATATGCAAAGGTTTGATACAGTCCACGTGAAAGAGTTAAAAAGACATATAAATGTGTTTGATATATTCCATGTGTACAGATTTATACAATATATACATATGTTTGATATAATTCATGTGTACAGATTTATACAATATATACATATTTTTTATATAATCCATGTGTACAGATTTATACAATATATTCATATGTTTGATAAAGTCCATGTGTACAGATTTATACAATATGTACATATGTTTGATATAATCCATGTGTACAGATTTACACAGTATATACATGTTTGATATTGACCATGTGTAAAGGTTTTAATAATATATACCTATGTCTGATATAGCCCATATGTACACATTTATACCGTGTATATATTAGTGATATAAAGTGTTTTGGGATGGTAAATATCCTGGATTAGGTATAAACATACTATTTTGCGAGCTAAACCATAGTGTTTACACCCGAGTATGTTTCTAGGTTTGTCAGCACCATACCCGTACTCGTTGGTTTCATCAACGCGGTAAACGTCTGAGACCTGCATCACTTCGGGCTTAGCTCCCACATAAAGCTGACACGCCGCGATATAACTGGTATACTGTTCAAAGAAGCTCTATAATCAACTCAATCACTCACTCACTCACTCACTCACTCACTCACTCACTCACTCACTCACTCACTCAAACCTAAATGTCTTTATGCACATGCCGTGATCTATGAGTAATATATGAGTAATATATGTATATATATGTTCCCATGTGTTGTTAACCACGTGGTTTCAGAAAACTAGTTAACTAAAAAACAACATTTTCCATATCAAGAAGATATCGGGTTAATTAGTGTTGCGACTTGCTCTTGTGCCGGTGATAATTTATTACTTCACATTACACCATAAACATTACGTCAATATTTCAGAATTGAAGGTATTTTATTGTCAGCTTTCCTCTTCCTGAACTCCACCATACAAGACCCAGGGAGTGAAACACCGTGCTGGAGTCGGGGGTTAATGCAGATAGACATGCGCTCGCGAATCTCTTTTGATTGAATCGTAAAATTTGTAAAATCGTTAAAGCCTCGATGGCGACAAGGTACACGATCTTCTCATCTTTGAATTCATCATGGCAGTTACTGTAAAGATGAAAGTTTAATTTAGAAAAAATCTAATTCTGAATATTTGCGGTTAAGTAGGTTGGCATTTTAGGAGCACAATGAACATTATAAACTAAATGACAAAAAGACAACTTGATCATAATGGCAAGACACCACATGGGTCGTGAATACATCGTCGTGGGTTTCTATAATGACGGTGCTGGTATGGGCTGGGAATACATCGTCGTGGGTTTCTATATTGACGGTGCTGGTATGGGCTGGGAATACATCGTCACGTGTTTCTATAGTGACGTTGCTGGTATGGGCTAAGAATACATCGTCGTGGGTTTCCATAATGACGGTGCTGGTATGGGCTTGGAATACATCGTCACGTGTTTCTATAATGACGGTGCTGTTATGGGCTTGGAATACATCGTCAGGTGTTTCTATAATGACGGTGCTGGTATTGGCTGGGAATACATCGTCACGTGTTTCTATAGTGACGGTGCTGTTATGGGCTGGGAATACATCGTCAGGTGTTTCTATAATGACGGTGCTGATATGGGCTGGGAATACATCGTCAGGTGTTTCTATTATGACGGTGCTGATATGGGCTGGGAATACATCGTCAGGTGTTTCTATATTGACGGTGCTGGTATGGGCTGGGAATACATCGTCAGGTGTTTCTATTATGACGGTGCTGATATGGGCTGGGAATACATCGTCAGGTGTTTCTATTATGACGGTGCTGATATGGGCTGGGAATACATCGTCAGGTGTTTCTATAATGACGGTGGTGGTATGGGCTAAGAATACATCGTCGTGGGTTTCCATAATGACGGTGCTGGTATGGGCTGGGAATACATCGTCACGTGTTTCTATAGTGACGTTGCTGGTATGGGCTAAGAATACATCGTCGTGGGTTTCCATAATGACGGTGCTGGTATGGGCTTGGAATACATCGTCACGTGTTTCTATAATGACGGTGCTGGTATTGGCTGGGAATACATCGTCACGTGTTTCTATAGTGACGGTGCTGTTATGGGCTGGGAATACATCGTCAGGTGTTTCTATAATGACGGTGCTGATATGGGCTGGGAATACATCGTCAGGTGTTTCTATTATGACGGTGCTGATATGGGCTGGGAATACATCGTCAGGTGTTTCTTTATTGACGGTGCTGATATGGGCTGGGAATACATCGTCAGGTGTTTCTTTATTGACGGTGCTAGTATGGGCTGGGAATACATCGTCAGGTGTTTCTATATTAACGGTGCTGGTATTGGACATGAATACATCGTCACGTGTTTCTGTATTGATGGTGCTGTTATGGGCTGGGAATACATCGTCAGGTGTTTCTATGTTAACGGTGCTGGTATTGGACGTGAATACATCGTCACGTGTTTCTGTATTGATGGTGCTGTTATGGGCTGGGAATACATCGTCAGGTGTTTCTATAATGACGGTGCTGTTATGGGCTGGGAATACATCGTCATGGGTTTCTATAATGACGGTGCTGGTATGGGCCGAGAATACAACGTCATGTGTTGCTATATTGACGGTGCTGATATGGGCTGGGAATACATCGTCAGGTGTTTCTATAATGACGGTGCTGATATGGGCTGGGAATACATCGTCACGTGTTTCTGTATTGACGGTGCTGGTATGGGCCGAGAATACAACGTCATGTGTTGCTATAATGACGGTGCTGTTATGGGCTGGGAATACATCGTCAGGTGTTTCTATAATGACGGTGGTGGTATTGGCTGGGAATACATCGTCACGTGTTTCTATAGTGACGGTGCTAGTATGGGCTAAGAATACATCGTCGTGGGTTTCCATAATGACGGTGCTTGTATGGGCTTGGAATACATCGTCACGTGTTTCTATAATGACGGTGCTGGTATTGGCTGGGAATACATCGTCAGGTGTTTCTATAATGACGGTGGTGGTATTGGCTGGGAATACATCGTCACGTGGTTTTTTTTTCATATTGACGGTGCTGTTATGGGCTGGGAATACATCGTCAGGTGTTTCTATAATGACGGTGCTGATATGGGCTGGGAATACATCGTCAGGTGTTTCTATTATGACGGTGCTGATATGGGCTGGGAATACATCGTCAGGTGTTTCTATAATGACGGTGCTGATATGGGCTGGGAATACATCGTCAGGTGTTTCTTTATTGACGGTGCTTATATTGGCTGGGAATACATCGTCAGGTGTTTCTTTATTGACGGTGCTGATATGGGCTGGGAATACATCGTCAGGTGTTTCTTTATTGACGGTGCTGATATGGGCTGGGAATACATCGTCAGGTGTTTCTTTATTGACGGTGCTGATATGGGCTGGGAATACATCGTCAGGTGTTTCTTTATTGACGGTGCTGATATGGGCTGGGAATACATCGTCACGTGTTTCTGTATTGACGGTGCTGGTATGGGCCGAGAATACAACGTCATGTGTTGCTATAATGACGGTGCTGGTATTGGCTGGGAATACATCGTCAGGTGTTTCTATAATGACGGTGGTGGTATTGGCTGGGAATACATCGTCACGTGTTTCTATAGTGACGGTGCTGGTATGGGCTAAGAATACATCGTCGTGGGTTTCCATAATGACGGTGCTGGTATGGGCTTGGAATACATCGACACGTGTTTCTATAATGACGGTGCTGGTATTGGCTGGGAATACATCGTCAGGTGTTTCTATAATGACGGTGGTGGTATTGGCTGGGAATACATCGTCACGTGTTTTTTTTTTCATATTGACGGTGCTGTTATGGGCTGGGAATACATCGTCAGGTGTTTCTATAATGACAGTGCTGATATGGGCTGGGAATACATCGTCAGGTGTTTCTATTATGACGGTGCTGATATGGGCTGGGAATACGTCGTCAGGTGTTTCTATAATGACGGTGCTGATATGGGCTGGGAATACATCGTCAGGTGTTTCTTTATTGACGGTGCTGATATGGGCTGGGAATACATCGTCAGGTGTTTCTATAATGACGGTGCTGATATTGGCTGGGAATACATCGTCAGGTGTTTCTTTATTGACGGTGCTGATATGGGCTGGGAATACATCGTCAGGTGTTTCTTTATTGACGGTGCTGATATGGGCTGGGAATACATCGTCAGGTGTTTCTTTATTGACGGTGCTGATATGGGCTGGGAATACATCGTCAGGTGTTTCTATAATGACGGTGCTGATATGGGCTGGGAATACATCGTCAGGTGTTTCTTTATTGACGGTGCTGATATGGGCTGGGAATACATCGTCAGGTGTTTCTTTATTGACGGTGCTGATATGGGCTGGGAATACATCGTCAGGTGTTTCTATAATGACGGTGCTGATATGGGCTGGGAATACATCGTCAGGTGTTTCTTTATTGACGGTGCTGATATGGGCTGGGAATACATCGTCAGGTGTTTCTTTATTGACGGTGCTGATATGGGCTGGGAATACATCGTCAGGTGTTTCTTTATTGACGGTGCTGATATGGGCTGGGAATACATCGTCAGGTGTTTCTTTATTGACGGTGCTGATATGGGCTGGGAATACATCGTCAGGTGTTTCTATAATGACGGTGCTGATATTGGCTGGGAATACATCGTCAGGTGTTTCTATAATGACGGTGCTGATATGGGCTGGGAATACATCGTCAGGTGTTTCTTTATTGACGGTGCTAGTATGGGCTGGGAATACATCGTCAGGTGTTTCTATATTAACGGTGCTGGTATTGGACGTGAATACATCGTCACGTGTTTTTGTATTGATAGTGCTGTTATGGGCTGGGAATACATCGTCGTGGGTTTCTATGTTAACGGTGCTGGTATTGGACGTGAATACATCGTCACGTGTTTCTGTATTGATGGCGCTGTTATGGGCTGGGAATACATCGTCAGGTGTTTCTATAATGACGGTGCTGTTATGGGCGGGAAATACATCGTCATGGGTTTCTATAATGACGGTGCTGGTATGGGCCGGGAATACAACGTCATGTGTTGCTATATTGACGGTGCTGATATGGGCTGGGAATACATCGTCAAGTGTTTCTATAATGACGGTGCTGATATGGGCTGGGAATACATCGTCAGGTGTTTCTGTATTGACGGTGCTAGTATGGGCTGGGAATACATCGTCGTGGGTTTCTATATTAACGGTGCTAGTATTGGACGTGAATACATCGTCACGTGTTTCTGTATTGACGGTGCTGGTATGGGCTGGGAATACATCGTCAGGTGTTTCTATATTAACGGTGCTGGTATTGGACGTAAATTCATCATCAGGTGTTTCTATGTTAACGGTGCTGGTATGCGCTGGGAATACATCGTCATGTGTTTCTTTTATGACGGTGCTGATATGGGCTGGGAATACATCGTCAGGTGTTTCTTTATTGACGGTGCTGATATGGGCTGGGAATACATCGTCAGGTGTTTCTATAATGACGGTGCTGATATTGGCTGGGAATACATCGTCAGGTGTTTCTTTATTGACGGTGCTGATATGGGCTGGGAATACATCGTCAGGTGTTTCTTTATTGACGGTGCTGATATGGGCTGGGAATACATCGTCAGGTGTTTCTTTATTGACGGTGCTGATATGGGCTGGGAATACATCGTCAGGTGTTTCTATAATGACGGTGCTGATATGGGCTGGGAA
The DNA here is from genome assembly GCF_023055435.1 of Haliotis rufescens. NCBI lineage: Eukaryota > Metazoa > Mollusca > Gastropoda > Lepetellida > Haliotidae > Haliotis > Haliotis rufescens. The sequence goes on along the minus strand of NW_025963891.1, from coordinate 6,580,858 downwards.
TACATCGTCAGGTGTTTCTTTATTGACGGTGCTGATATGGGCTGGGAATACATCGTCAGGTGTTTCTTTATTGACGGTGCTGATATGGGCTGGGAATACATCGTCAGGTGTTTCTATAATGACGGTGCTGATATGGGCTGGGAATACATCGTCAGGTGTTTCTTTATTGACGGTGCTGATATGGGCTGGGAATACATCGTCAGGTGTTTCTTTATTGACGGTGCTGATATGGGCTGGGAATACATCGTCAGGTGTTTCTTTATTGACGGTGCTGATATGGGCTGGGAATACATCGTCAGGTGTTTCTTTATTGACGGTGCTGATATGGGCTGGGAATACATCGTCAGGTGTTTCTATAATGACGGTGCTGATATTGGCTGGGAATACATCGTCAGGTGTTTCTATAATGACGGTGCTGATATGGGCTGGGAATACATCGTCAGGTGTTTCTTTATTGACGGTGCTAGTATGGGCTGGGAATACATCGTCAGGTGTTTCTATATTAACGGTGCTGGTATTGGACTTGAATACATCGTCACGTGTTTTTGTATTGATAGTGCTGTTATGGGCTGGGAATACATCGTCGTGGGTTTCTATGTTAACGGTGCTGGTATTGGACGTGAATACATCGTCACGTGTTTCTGTATTGATGGCGCTGTTATGGGCTGGGAATACATCGTCAGGTGTTTCTATAATGACGGTGCTGTTATGGGCGGGAAATACATCGTCATGGGTTTCTATAATGACGGTGCTGGTATGGGCCGGGAATACAACGTCATGTGTTGCTATATTGACGGTGCTGATATGGGCTGGGAATACATCGTCAAGTGTTTCTATAATGACGGTGCTGATATGGGCTGGGAATACATCGTCAGGTGTTTCTGTATTGACGGTGCTAGTATGGGCTGGGAATACATCGTCGTGGGTTTCTATATTAACGGTGCTAGTATTGGACGTGAATACATCGTCACGTGTTTCTGTATTGACGGTGCTGGTATGGGCTGGGAATACATCGTCAGGTGTTTCTATATTAACGGTGCTGGTATTGGACGTAAATTCATCATCAGGTGTTTCTATGTTAACGGTGCTGGTATGCGCTGGGAATACATCGTCATGTGTTTCTTTTATGACGGTGCTGGTATTGGACGTGAATACATCGTCACGTGTTTCTATATTAACGGTGCTGGTTTGCGCTGGGAATACATCGTCATGTGATTCTGTATGGGTTAGCGAGTGAGTGAGTATGGTTTTACATCGCTTTTAGCAATCACGACAGGGGACACCAGAACTGGGCTTCAAACATTGTACCCATGTGGGGAATCGAACCCGGTTCCTCGGCGTGACGCGCGGACGCTTTAACCACTAGGCTATCCCACCGCCCCGTTTCTGCATGGGCTGGTTAATAGACAGCAGTAGGTTTTTAACTTTGAGTTATAAATGACTTATTTCTGAATTAACATATATGATATTGCGATATAACTCCTGGGTGATGTAATTACCACCTCAGCAGGCCCAGGTGGTAGTGATGGTATCAGGCGCAGCTACCAATGTTCCTGGTATAGACAGGTGGTTTTATTTGTGAATTACAGAAATCAACAAATGGATGTAAAAATCAAGCCGATAATAAAATCACAGTGAATTTTGGCTCTAAAAAGCAACGACCACAGCTGCCTGTTCTTGTCAATGTCTGTCATATGGAGCATGTCACATTGTCAGCCCACAACCCTATTTCAAAACCCCAACCTCCCTGGCACATCCTTGCCTCAAACGACGCCACGCCAATTCTCGCCCTCTCTATCCCATCCACATCGCATCTTTCCCCTAACATCCTTTCATCTGCCCATCCTTCCCATCCTTCCCACCTCGATCAGGAGGAACCCCTGACTAAGTGGGTGATGCAGAATTTCAGCTTCATTGCAACAACCAACTAATGTTAAAGTCAGACTGGAGTAGATAACACGCCAGTCGTCTTCACAAAGACACAGTGGGGCTAATCTGATTCATGTGTTATTTATCTCCGAATTAGACAGTGTCGCAAGATGACAAACGTGGAGATATGTATCCACGTGTCCAAGTCCCTGGGCGGATCATTCATACAGAGGCTTTTTTATTTTTGCAGCGGTGAGACAGTTTCGTTCTTTCCCAGTCCCAATCACAGAGTAGGGGACATATTTCATCTGCCCGGCCATCTAGAATAGCTTTTACGCCAGCTGCCGCACAGGTTAATTGTCAGTTTACGAGTGTATGCTTTCAGCACATGCTACCTCCGCGAGACTGTCTGCCTTGTACCGTAACCCTTCTCTACTTTCGTTTTACAACCCCGTCCCCAAGGTCCTCCTGTCTCGTTGTAAGTGATGAAATGAAATGAAACTGTGAAATCAATTTAGCTCAAGTTTGTTCTTAATCAGTTGAAATCTTTCTTTGATGGTTTGCCCACGCACTGCGCATGACAGACCCACCTGCTCCCCAGTTCTATATCCGTCATGTGACTTCCAACTGTAGTAATATATACACTTAACTGTGTCATAGAAGTGACTCCCAACTGTGTTGATATATACACTTCACTGTGTCATAGTAGTGACTTCCAACTGTCGTGATGTGTACACTTAACTGTGTCACAGTAGTGTTTTCCAAATGCGGTGATATATAGACTTAACTGTGTCGTAGTAGTGACTTCCAACTGTAGTAATATACACTTAACTGTGTCATAGTAGTAACTTCCAACTGTGGTGAAATATACAATCAACTGTGTCATAGAAGTGACTTCCAACTGTGGTTATATATACACTTAACTGTGTCATAGAAGGGACTTCCAACTGTGGTGATATATACACTCAACTGTGTCATAGTAGAGATTTCCAACTGTCGAGATATATAGACTTAACTGTGTCATAGAAGTGACTTCCAACTGTAGTAATATATACACTTAACTGTGTCATAGAAGTGACTTCCAGCTGTGGTGATATGTACACTTAACTGTGTCATAGAAGTGACTTCCAACTGCGGTGATATATACACTTAACTGTGTCATAGAAGTGACTTCCAGCTGTGGTGATATGTACACTTAACTGTGTCATAGAAGTGACTTCCAACTGTGGTGATATATACACTTAACTGTGTCATAGATGTGACTTCCAACTGTGGTGATATGTACACTTAACTGTGTCATAGAAGTGACTTCCAACTGTGGTGATATATACACTTAACTGTGTCATAGAAGTGACTTCCAACTGTGGTGATATATACACTTAACTGTTTCATAGAAGTGACTTCCAGCTGTGGTGATATGTACACTTAACTGTGTCATAGAAGTGACTTCCAGCTGCGGTGATATGTACACTTAACTGTGTCATAGAAGTGACTTCCAACTGTGGTTATATATACACTTAACTGTGTCATAGAAGTGACTTCCAACTGCGGTGATATATACACTTAACTGTGTCATAGAAGTGACTTCCAACTGTAGTAATATATACACTTAACTGTGTCATAGAAGTGACTTCCAGCTGTGGTGATATGTACACTTAACTGTGTCATAGATGTGACTTCCAACTGTGGTGATATGTACACTTAACTGTGTCATAGATGTGACTTCCAACTGTAGTAATATATACACTTAACTGTGTCATAGAAGTGACTTCCAGCTGTGGTGATATGTACACTTAACTGTGTCATAGATGTGACTTCCAACTGTGGTGATATGTACACTTAACTGTGTCATAGAAGTGACTTCCAACTGTAGTAATATATACACTTAACTGTGTCATAGAAGTGACTTCCATCTGCGGTGATATATACACTTAACTGTGTCATAGAAGTGACTTCCAACTGTAGTAATATATACACTTAACTGTGTCATAGAAGTGACTTCCAACTGCGGTGATATGTACACTTAACTGTGTCATAGAAGTGACTTCCAGCTGTGGTGATATGTACACTTAACTGTGTCATAGAAGTGACTTCCAACTGTGGTGATATATACACTTAACTGTGTCATAGAAGTGACTTCCAACTGCGGTGATATGTACACTTAACTGTGTCATAGAAGTGACTTCCAACTATGGTGATATGTACACTTAACTGTGTCATAGAAGTGACTTCCAACTATGGTGATATATACACTCAACTGTGTCATAGTAGTGACTTCCAACTGTCGTGATATATAGACTTAACTGTATCATAGAAGCGACTTCAAACTGTAGTAATATATACACTTAACTGTGTCATAGAAGGGACTTCCAACTGTGGTGATATGAACACTTAACTGTGTCATAGTAGTGACTTCCAACTGTCGTGATGTGTACACTTAACTGTGTCACAGTAGTGTTTTCCAAATGCGGTGATATATAGACTTAACTGTGTCGTAGTAGTGACTTCCAACTGTAGTAATATACACTTAACTGTGTCATAGTAGTAACTTCCAACTGTGGTGAAATATACAATCAACTGTGTCATAGAAGTGACTTCCAACTGTGGTTATATATACACTTAACTGTGTCATAGAAGGGACTTCCAACTGTGGTGATATATACACTCAACTGTGTCATAGTAGAGATTTCCAACTGTCGAGATATATAGACTTAACTGTGTCATAGAAGTGACTTCCAACTGTAGTAATATATACACTTAACTGTGTCATAGAAGTGACTTCCAGCTGTGGTGATATGTACACTTAACTGTGTCATAGAAGTGACTTCCAACTGCGGTGATATATACACTTAACTGTGTCATAGAAGTGACTTCCAGCTGTGGTGATATGTACACTTAACTGTGTCATAGAAGTGACTTCCAACTGTGGTGATATATACACTTAACTGTGTCATAGATGTGACTTCCAACTGTGGTGATATGTACACTTAACTGTGTCATAGAAGTGACTTCCAACTGTGGTGATATATACACTTAACTGTGTCATAGAAGTGACTTCCAACTGTGGTGATATATACACTTAACTGTTTCATAGAAGTGACTTCCAACTGTGGTGATATGTACACTTAACTGTGTCATAGAAGTGACTTCCAGCTGCGGTGATATGTACACTTAACTGTGTCATAGAAGTGACTTCCAACTGTGGTCATATATACACTTAACTGTGTCATAGAAGTGACTTCCAACTGCGGTGATATATACACTTAACTGTGTCATAGAAGTGACTTCCAACTGTAGTAATATATACACTTAACTGTGTCATAGAAGTGACTTCCAGCTGTGGTGATATGTACACTTAACTGTGTCATAGATGTGACTTCCAACTGTGGTGATATGTACACTTAACTGTGTCATAGAAGTGACTTCCAACTGTAGTAATATATACACTTAACTATGTCATAGAAGTGACTTCCATCTGCGGTGATATATACACTTAACTGTGTCATAGAAGTGACTTCCAACTGTAGTAATATATACACTTAACTGTGTCATAGAAGTGACTTCCAACTGCGGTGATATGTACACTTAACTGTGTCATAGAAGTGACTTCCAGCTGTGGTGATATGTACACTTAACTGTGTCATAGAAGTGACTTCCAACTGTGGTGATATATACACTTAACTGTGTCATAGAAGTGACTTCCAACTGCGGTGATATGTACACTTAACTGTGTCATAGAAGTGACTTCCAACTATGGTGATATGTACACTTAACTGTGTCATAGAAGTGACTTCCAACTATGGTGATATATACACTCAACTGTGTCATAGTAGTGACTTCCAACTGTCGTGATATATAGACTTAACTGTATCATAGAAGCGACTTCAAACTGTAGTAATATATACACTTAACTGTGTCATAGAAGGGACTTCCAACTGTGGTGATATGAACACTTAACTGTGTCATAGAAGTGACTTTCAACTGCGGTGATATGTACACTTAGCTGTGTCATAGAAGTAACTTCCAACTGCGGTGATATATACACTTAACTGTGCCATAGAAGTGACTTCCAACTGTGGTTATATATACACTTAACTGTGTCATAGAAGTGACTTCCAACTGTGGTGATATATACACTCAACTGTGTCATAGAAGTGACTTCCAACTGTCGTTATATATACACTTAACTGTGTCATAGAAGTGACTTCCAACTGTGGTTATATATACACTTAACTGTGTCATAGAAGTTACTTCCAACTGTGGTGATATATACACTTAACTGTGTCATAGAAGTGACTTCCAACTGTGGTGATATGTACACTTAACTGCATCATAGAAGTAACTTCCAACTGTGGTGATATATACAATCAACTGTGTCATAGAAGTGACTTCCAACTGTGGTGATATGTACACTTAACTGTGTCATAGAAGTGACTTCCAACTATGGTGATATATACACTTAACTGTGTCATAGAAGTGACTTCCAACTGCGGTGATATATAGACTTAACTGTGTCATAGAAGTGACTTCCAACTGCTGTGATATGTACACTTAACTGTGTCATAGAAGTGACTTCCAACTGTGGTGATATGTACACTTAACTGTGTCATAAAAGTGACTTCCAACTGTGGTGATATGTACACTTAACTGTGTCATAGAAGTGACTTCCAACTGTGGTGATATGTACACTTAACTGTGTCATAGAAGTGACTTCCAACTGCGGTGAATATACACTTAACTGTGTCATAGAAGTGACTTCCAACTGTGGTGATATATACACTTAACTGTGTCATAGATGTGACTTCCAACTGCGGTGAATATACATTTAACTGTGTTATAGTAGTGACTTCCAACTGCGGTGATATATACACTATACTGTCTCATACAAGTGACTTCCAACTGTGGTCATATATACACTTAATACACTTAACTGTGTCATACAAGTGACTTCCAAATGCGGTGATATATATATTTAACTGTGCCATAGAAGTGACTTCCGACTGTGGTGATATATAGACTTAACTGTGTCATAGAAGTGACTTCCAACTGTGGTGATATATACGCTTAACTGTGTCAAAGTAGTGACTTCCAACTGTCGTTATATATACACTTAACTGTGTCATAGAAGTGACTTCCAACTGTGGTGATATATACGCTTAACTGTGTCAAAGTAGTGACTTCAAACTGTCGTGATATATATCATTACCTGTGTTAAAGTATTGTTATTCGACTGTGGTTTATATATACCTACCTGTGTCAAAGTAGCGACATTCTACTGTGGTGATATGTACACGTATCTGAGTCACAGTAGTGACATCCAATTGTTGTCATATATACACTTATCTGTGTCATAGAAGTGACTTCCAATTGTGGTCATATATACACTTAACTGTGTCATAGAAATTACTTCCAATGGTGGTCCTACATACACTTAACTGTGTCATAGAAGTGACTTCAAATTGTGGTCATATATACACTTAACGGTGTCATAGAAATGACTTCCAATTGTGGTCATATATAGACTTAACTGTGTCAAAGAAATGACTTCCAATTGTGGTCATATATACACTTAACTGTGTCATAGAAATGACTTCCAATTGTGGTTATATTTACACTTAACTGTGTTCTGGAAATTACTTCCACCTGTGGTGATATATACACTTAAATGTGTCATAGAAGTGACTTCCAACTGTGGTTTATATACACCTTCCTATGTCAAAGTAGTGACTTCAAGCTGTGGTTTATATACACCTACCTATGTCAAAGTAGTGACTTCCAGCTGTGGTTTATATACACCTACCTATGTCAAAGTAGTGACTTCCAACTGTGGTTTATATACACCTACCTATGTCAAAGTAGTGACTTCCAGCTGTGGTTGATATACACCTACCTATGTCAAAGTAGTGACTTCCAACTGTGGTTGATATACACCTACCTATGTCAAAGTAGTGACTTCCAACTGTGGTTTATATACACCTACCTATGTCAAAGTAGTGACTTCCACCTGTAGTTTATATACACTTACTTGTGTCAAAGTAGTGTCTTCCAACTGTCGTGTTTATACGCTAATGTATTCTGAGTCTTATGTGGGCAGTTATAGTATATGAAAAAACAAAAACACATGTAGCACCAGCACCATTGTACGGCATGTTTACACAATCCTCACAGGGATTCAGATAGAGGCATTGCTTAAAAATAAACTACTAAACTAATCACTTCTACACCCACTTAGTAAATACCATGGCAACATTACAAATATATCTCGACTGGCAGTGATACGTGTCATCTGTGCAGTGTAATCCATAATAAAATAACATGTGGACCTTGACAACTGTTTGTTGAAAAAGGTAAAAACATGTTTTGGTGACCACCTAACCACGTGTAGTTCTTTACGTGTAATTCACCCTGTGCTGTAACCCCCACTCTGCAAGTTCCGTGCTGTGCCCCACTACGTTCACTCCACCCCTGTCGACGTCCACTGATCCAATGTACAGTTTACAGATCGGACACATATAGTCTCCCAGGGAGAGTGAGTGAGTATGGTTTTACGCCGCTTTTAGCAATATTCCAGCAATATCACGGCGGGGGACACCAGAAATGGGCTTCACACATTGTACCCATGTCGGGAATTGAACCCGGGTCTTCGGCGTGACGAGCGAATGCTTTAACCACTAGGCTACCCGACCGCCCCCTCCCAGGGAGAGCCATGGGGAACAAGGAATGCCTCTTCTTTGTGTAGCAGCTTCTCCGTCAGACAGTGCAATCTTACCTGCTGTGGAGGTGTAGATGAGGTTCTCTAATAACAGAGACCAGGTGTGTTAATAACAGAGACCCGATGTGTCCAATTACAGAGGTCAGGTGTAACAGAGACCAGGTGTGTCTAATGACATAGATGTCAATCATTGCATTGTCTGGTTCAAACTATATTAATTACAGACCACCGTCATTTAGCTAGAATATTGCTGAGTGTGGGTTTAAACAACAAACAACCAAATAACATAGACCAGGTGTGTCCAGTAACAGAGACCGCGTGTGTCATTCGACAGAGTAGGTGTATCTTGTGACTGAGACAAGGCGTTACTCGTGGATCCCGCGGCAATGTGTTAACTTCCTCCAGCCGTGTGCTTCTACAAGAGAGACACTGTTTTTGCGTTTTGTTGAACCGGACTTAATTTTATCTAGTTCAGTCTATTGGCACCGTTGTTTCCACTCTATTCTGCATAAACGTGTCAGTCATAGGCTTTATAACCAACACTATATGTAACGACATTGTCAAGTTGTTCTTCATGTTATGACATCAATATCCCCGTGGAGGTTCCCTATGAATAATAGATGGAGGTAAGCGTGTTGTCTCCGCGCATCAAAGAGATGTATGACCATTAATTGTTTTATTGAACCGGAACGTTGTTCTGGTACCAACACTGACGAAAATACAAACAGCTAACTTCCACACAGACTGAGTGGGCAGCAGACGGTCTCCCGCAAATACAATACGTCAACTAAATAAGAGGACCTTGCGTTCTGTTGGAGACGTTCCATAATGGACATTTGTTGGAGGGACATTAGTTCCAACATAGACGAAGTGGAAATTTGTTACCAACAATCACAGAACGCTCCGCAAGTGAAACATTAAACTGACAAAGATCGACGGTAAGGAAGACTTGCAATGAAAGTCCATGTCATATGCTAGACACTGAACAACTGTCGTTTGTTACACACTTAACAACTGTCATATGCTAGACACTAAACAACTGTCATATGCTAGACACTAAACAACTGTCGTTTGTTAGATACTAGACAACTGCCGTTTGTTACACACTCAACAACTGTCATATGCTAGACACTTAACAACTGTCATATGCTAGACACTAAACAACTGTCATATGCTAGACACTAAACAACTGTCGCATGTTAGACAATTTTTTAAAACCAACGGATGAACGCTAAATAACTCTTTTGCGATTGCCTCTAAATAAATTGTGTGATGATCCTAAATAGCTTGTGTGATGAACACTAAATAACTTAGGTGACTGACTCTAAACAGCTTGTGTGATTGACACTTAATAACTTGTGTGATGAACCCTAAATAACTTGTGTGATTGATTCTAAAAAACTTGTGTGATGAACCCTAAATACCTTATGTGATTGGCTCTAAATAGCTTGTGTCACGAACCCTAAATAACTTGTGTGATTGACTCTAAATAACTTGTGTGATGAACCCTAAATAACTTGTGTGATTGGCTCTAAATAACTTATGTGATTGACTCTAAATAACTTGTGTGATTGACACTAAATAACTTGTGTGATGAACCCTAAATAACTTGTGTGATGAACCCTAAATAACTTGTGTGATGAACCCTAAATAACTTATGTGATTGACTCCAAATAACTTGTGTGATGAACCCTAAATAACTTGTGTGATTGACTCTAAATAGCTTGTGTGATGAACCTTAAATAACTTGTGTGGTTGACTCTAAATAGCTTGTGTGGTGAACCCTAAATAACTTGTGTGATGAACCCTTAATAGCTTGTGTGATGAACCCGAAATATGTTGTGTGATGAACCCTTAATAACTTGTGTGATGAACCCTAAATAACTTGTGTGATTGACTCTAAATAGCTTGTGTGATAATCTCATTAAAATCAGATCTTAGTTTTTGCTACCGCTAAACAAAGATCTGAGGACATCCCATTACGGGTCACGTCAGAACGACGTTTCGCGAATTTTGACCGACCAATGAAATGACCGACAAGAAATCGACATTAGCCAATCAGAAGGCAGCTTTCTCGAAGAACATTCTGGAATAGCTTATAGATGGCCTAGAATGTATGGATATAATCATAAAACCCGTAACTGTCGTTCGGAATACTCCGTGTTAAATATTTCGTGGTTGCATGATTAGAAAACACATTGCGACTGTCACTTTCATGATCTGGTAAGCGACGCTCTGATTGGTTGGATGAAAGGTCGTTCTGACGTGACCCTTAATGGGATGTCCTCAGATCTGTGTTTAGCGACAGCGAGAACTAAGATCTGATTTAAATGAGATTGCTTGTGTGATGAACCCTAATACCTTGTGTGATTGCCGCTAAATAACTTGTGTGACGAACACTAAATACCCCGTGTGATTGACACAAAATAACTTGTATGATTGATACTAAATAACTTGTGTGATGAACCCTTAATACCTTGTGTGATTGACACTGATTAACTCTTGTGTGATAGAGACTATCATACCACATTGGTGTATGTAAGACACTAAACAACTACTGTATGTTAAATATTTAAACAACCGTCGTGCTATTGACACTAAGGAACTGTCAAACAATAGACATAACCAGCTGTCGTGTAACACTTATTGAGCAACTGTAGTGTGATGGAATTGCTGTGCTACATACAATATACGGTTATTGGAATGGACACTAAACAAATCCTGTATAATGTATAGATACTTTTTCATCAAGTAATAGCGTTTCGTTCCCTATACACAATACAAATCTTATTGAACAAATGCATAGTAACATATAAACTAAGCAACAAAATATGTGTCCGCATGATACAATATGTACGTTGAAATGCAAAATGTACGTTGAATTCTAAGATAGTCGCTGAAGGATCAAAGGCGTCGGTTGTACTTTATCCTGCAACAAAGTACACTTTTATAGTTACGTCATAATGGGCTGACGTCATGGCGCTGTTCAAATTACCTCCCCCGTGATCTAACGTATCCTTGGTAACATCCTCGTTCTTTCATTACTGTCAAGCAAGATGGCGCAGCCGCATCAATTATCGGCGAAATAGTTTCTTTAAACTTGTCGATTAATTGAATGTTATTACCTGGGAGAAAATATGGCAAGATGATGTCAACCATTTCTCATGCCCCGGGATTATCCCAAACATATTCAAACCACTGTCTCTGTGTCACAGCAGCCACAGTTGTCTGAGGCGGGCCTTGGTACCCTGGGAATTATGGCTGTGTATGGACACGGGTATGAGCAATCCTTGAAGACTTTCATAACCGCCTTGTGCACCTGTTGCTCAGTGTAGGACATTTAGCAACATACTGCAGTCAAACAAGACGACCGCTGTTGCTCTTCCTCCGCCATGTTCGTCCCACGACGACGCCATAACACGGCTCAGGCTGTCGATGCACGTCTGTTACTGTATCCTGCAGCGCTACCAACTCGGTTAGCACACTGTTTCATGGCTTGCAGTTGCTTCAGTCTGCTCGCAAAGTTGAACATTTTACAACGGAAAATACTTGGCCCACAATAACCAGTGAACGTCAGGTATGTTTACACGTGTTAGCTCGGTCCCACAATGCACTTGTGAATTTTCGAGTCACGTGATTACACTGAAGCAAATTGTTATGAAAGCTTAAATATAAATCCTTACTATTGATGCGTGGGGTTATGGATAATCACACAATGAACGGATAATAAAATTATAGTTAAATAGAGTTAAACTATGACTACCAATTTTAGCCGTGTTAAATTATGTACAAAACGTACTGTGTCTCCTAACGTAAGAAATTACATGAAATAGCCCGTCAGTGAGCCCTGTTCGTGGATTTTCAATTTACGGCACCGCTCATTACAGGTTTGTTTTTAAAGCCATCTCTAATAAAACACAAGGTTTGTCTTAAATTCGGCATCTTAGAAAAGTAATAAAATTTGTTCTACCCCATGTACAGTATACAAAAGTATGTTTTTTTCCCGAATTATTATCGAGCTTTAATAATAATAGTTCAGAGCAAAACTGTATTTAATTAAACTATACATGGGGGAAGAGCAAACTTTATTTCTTAAATACATTATGTACATTGAAGTACAATGTGTACGTTAAAATGCAATATTTACAATATGTACGTTGAAATGCAATGTATACGTTCAAATAGAATAGGAACGTTGAAATAAAAGATGTACGTTACTGCTTGATTGGCATCCTAGAAGTTGGCAAATAAGTAAGAAAAACGTACAACTTTATGGATAACAACTTCTGGTTTATTGCATATGGCGACGTTTCGATGGAGATTCCTACACGGTTATCAAGCCGGCGTGACGATGCTGTATATCCTTACTGTATATCTGGCTTCACTAACCATGTGCTTCATTACCTGTGTGCTTCATTACCTGTGTGCTTCATTACCTGTGTGCTATTTGGTATTCTTAATGTACATCTGGCTTCATCCAATTATCTGTATGCTACTTGTTATCTACTGCCGTTCATGTGAATGTTAACCTGCTGCTTTTCACAACGCGTCATGCATTTATTCATTTCAACACTTGATCGATGTTACTCCAGCTTGATAACGGTGTAAGAATCTACATCGAAACGTCGCTATAGGCAATAAACGAGAAGTTGTTATCCATAGAGTTGTAAGTCTTTCTTACTTCATATGTACGTTGAAACGCAATATGTACTTTGAAATACAATGTGTACGTTGAAATATAACATATAACTTGAAAAATGATGTGTATGTTGAAATTCAGGGTGTACGTTGAAATATAACATGTAACTTGAAAAATGATGTGTACGTTGAAATACAATATGTACGTTGAAATATAATATGTACGTTAAAATATAACATGTAAGTTGAAAAATGGTGTGTACGTTGAAATACAATGTGTACGTTGAAATATAATATGTACGTTAAAATATAACATGTAACTTGAAAAATGATGTGTACGTTGAAATACAATGTGTACGTTAAAATATATTATGTACGTTAAAATATAACATGTAACTTGAAAAATGGTGTGTACGTTGAAATACAATGTGTACGTTGAAATATAACATTAACTTGAAAAATGATGTGTACGTTGAAATACAATGTGTACGTTGAAATATAATATGTACGTTAGAATATAACATGTAAGTTGAAATACAATATTTACGTTGAAATACAATGTGTACGTTGAAATATAATATGTACGTTAAAATATAACATGTAAGTTGAAAAATGGTGTGTACGTTGAAATACAATGTGTACGTTGAAATATAATATGTACGTTAAAATATAACATGTAACTTGAAAAATGATGTGTACGTTGAAATACAATGTGTACGTTAAAATATATTATGTACGTTAAAATATAACATGTAACTTGAAAAATGGTGTGTACGTTGAAATACAATGTGTACGTTGAAATATAACATTAACTTGAAAAATGATGTGTACGTTGAAATACAATGTGTACGTTGAAATATAATATGTACGTTAGAATATAACATGTAAGTTGAAATACAATATTTACGTTGAAATACAATGTGTACGTTGAAATATAATATGTACGTTAAAATATAACATGTAACTTGAAAAATTATGTGTACGTTGAAATACAATGTGTACGTTGAAATATAATATGTACGTTAAAATATAACATGTAATTTGAAAAATGGTGTGTACGTTGAAATACAATTTGTACGTTGAAATATAATATGTACGTTAGAATATAACATGTAAGTTGAAATACAATATTTACGTTGAAATACAATGTGTACTTTTAAATAAAATATGTCTATGTGGGCAATGAAAAACGATAGCTCTATGAAACATATTTTTGCACAGAAATATACACGACTTTGTTTTTTAACATCAGTCATTATTATTCTCTAGTAAAGAATTGTAGGACGTAATTGGTTCTCCGTGTTAGAAAATATTCTTAAAACAAATGTCCAACTGAGTTATTTTTTATCAATAGTTTATGTAACAGAAGGAGCTCAGAAGAATATCCTTGATATTAACAATGTCGGGCAGGTTTTGCAGAAGGAAAGTAATCGATGCCCACAACGTTGGGAAGCCGGGGTTTACAGAAGGAGTGAGGTGAAGTGAAATTGGGTTTAACGTCGCGTCCAAGGTTATTGCACTTATATAGCGACGTGCATGTACGTGTGTGTTTGTGTGGCTGCTTGTACTAGTCCGGACTGATGCCGATTTATAGTGCTAGCTCACTGAGATACCATGCCGCAGTTTAACATGAATACCCCACTCAGACACAGTATACTGACTCCGAGCCGACCAGCCCCTTAAATATATGCCGAGCGCCAGACAGGGTAACAACAAGTACCATCTTTTAACGTCTTTTGGTATGACGCGGACGGGAATCGAACCCAGGACCTTTCGCTCTCCGGGCGGACGCTCTATCGTTTAAAGAAGGATGTGCTATGTCTGAGATATACAGGTTTAAACTATGTTGAGGTTAAGTTTACCAGAGCTCTCTGACATCAGGAAGTTGAATTCTGCCGCAGCTGCTGGGACAAGTAATGTCGCACAATGAGAATCCTCCAACGTCATCAAGAGAAAACGTCGTAAATATTTCATATTGCCTATGGATATAATTCCTCAACTGTAGTCGTGGTCTAAGCCTGAGACTGTTGATCCTGGGGTTATGAGAAAATTACAACTGTGTAAAATATGTTTAGAACTGTTTACTTTGGCAAACCCATGGGGATGGGGGCGGACGCCCGAGGACTTGATACACGAGCCTGGCCGAGCTCGGTCGAGACCCCGACACGCCGTGTGAAAAAACAAATGTATTGGCATCGTGTGTAAATAGCAGGGAACCGATAACTGAATCAACGCAAGAGAACATGATCTTGATCCAATGGCTCCTGTCTGACGATTGAATTCAAATTCAGTTACTTCGATATTCATACAGCCTCGGGTCCACAACAGCAGATGGTACAAATAGCTTTCTGGACATAGACTGTTTTTTGTGGCGTTGTAATCGAAGCCGAAGGTGAGGGGTCAATACGGTAGACAATATCTGTCAACGCCCTCAAGCTGAGAGACATGGTGAATGAAAAAGCCAAGAGCCCCTTACATGAATGTTATTTGTTGAAGTGAGTCTGTGATGGTATTACGTCTATTGCCGAGGCCGGCCGAGGGGGAATACTAATTTCAGGATCATCGGCCAAAGACTTCACTCCCACAGTCAACTGTGCCAAGTTGGAAGCGAGGAGACGGGATGTTATTTGATCGTAATGATTTGATATAGTTTCTTCTACAAAATCTAAATCAAATCTATCTGTTTCCTGCAGATTTAATTTTTAGTTTTGTAACTTTTAAACTCGGTTGATTCTCGTGGACATCCAACCTTTTTCACCCAGCGCAAACGCCTGAAGTTGACTTATGATTTCCCTTGTGTGCTGTGACAGTATCGCACCAGGACACTTTATACGCAGCCAGCGGATGTGTGTTGCCTCCTCTTGCTTCTTATATAGCTGTCCTGCTACTGCAGGTGATCACAATGCCCCTTGAGCACCGACGTGATTGAGGTAACACACCTTTTTAGAGAAGCCACATGTTTCCCTTCCTGTATGCTGGGCAGGGACCTTGTCTATACCTCAATGACCAATGAAGAAGTTATTAATTCCTCGCCCATATCTGACTTCAATGCATAAATCTGGACAGCGAGGAAGGCTAGCGGTCGATAACGAGAGATAGCCAGCAATTCAGAGGCCAGAATGGACGTTATTAGCCTGTTCTTCTCCACAGCGTCGCCACGATCATCTTGGTCTTTGATGAGAAGACTGAGGTGACGACCGGCCGCTACGTTCATTAAAGAATATTAGGTAGCAAATCATATTATCATTTTGTAAAAGTCGACACAATTAGAGTGCCACGAAATGTCACTGTTTAATCTGCTGGTTGTCAATCACGGACGTCCGGGGGGATGTAGAGGCGTTTTGTGCCCCACATCAGGTCTACGTACAGAATCCACGCTGCCATGTTTTCATCTCATCCCTTGTGGGACAAATACGTGCACTCAGGATGTCAAGTTTTTCATTATGGTCTGTGTTTTACTGAAGCCTTTCACTTCAAACACCAAGACAACGCTGTGCTGTAGGGGACAAACGAGGCCTTCAAACAGTAACCTCTACCCAGGGGAGACAATCCGGAGAATAGTGACTCCAGAGAAGAGAATGGGGAGGTCTGGAATATATTCTCCACGTATGGCGTCTGTAGCGTTGTTACTGCTGCCGGCGCACACACTAACTGGGTTAGTTCAAACCCAATCATCTCAAACATAAGACACGTCTTCAAGGTTTACAAGACACTTTATATATAATATCCTATATCAATAGCATTCTCTCACCCACTTTATTCCATATGTAGATGTTTATGTTTAGGCAAAATCATAGTCATAACCTGGTTAGTTTATAAAACTCTTTTGATCAGTCGAAAAACCTTGCGGTTTACACCTCTTTGATAATGTTATATTAGTGGTGGCAAATCCTCCTGTACACTCTTTGACATTAGATTCTCATGCATCAATGCAATGTCAATTTCTTCCATAGAAATCTCGGCGTGGCTTTATCAAAGCATCTTCCATCAGCAGTGAGTCTGTAAGTACCAAATGAGGGAGAAACTCAGGCTATAGAAGTTTACTCCTCGGTGTAAATTAGTCTTAATGCTCGCTGATCGATTTAACTTTAAAGTTACATCCTGTGATGCTTTTTTCCAATTTTAACCAACTGATCGGTAAAACTGGATCTCCTCCCTGAAAAATAGCCCGCTTCATTCGATTTGATCCCACGTCAGCGTTCCCCCGAGACTGGGTATCGAACATTGATCCTCCCCTTCTCGTCCAACACGTGTTCCCTCCGCTCTAAACCTTCTCCATGGGACTTAACGCCTTACGATGGAGATAACAGGTTCTTAGTAAAATGCATGTTTGTGGAAACGGCTTCATTGTGTGGAAATCTGGATGGTTTTGTGAATCAATGACACATGATTCTGCTGGCCGGTGTCTGTGACCGTTGCGGCAAGATGCCACCCTCCTGTCCATGCATCACAGGCCGTGTAGTTATGTTTTCTATCATAACAGTACAGCTGATGTTGTGAATATTCATCACCTGGTGGAACAAGCTTCATTTAATCTCATCGCATCTGGTTCATGGCAACAGCACGGCGTTTTGACAACGTTGGGGATTAACACCGTGTTAAGTGCATATCGGTTGTAGTTTTTGTACTGGATTGTCTTTTAGCATATGTACTTGGTGTGCAACGTTTATGCGTTGTCAGTTACAAACATATACTCTGTGTACAACGTCCGAGAACTGTCAACATGTTTGAATATCGGTATCTCGTGTACAACGTCCAAGAACTGTCAATACGTTCAAATATCTGTATCTTGTGTAGAACGTCGAAGAACTGTTAATATGTTTGAATAAATGTACCTCGTGTACAACGTCCAAGGACTGTCAATACGTTTAAATATCTGTATCTCGTGTACAACGTCCAAGGACTGTCAATACGTTTAAATATCTGCCCATCGTGTACAACGTCCAAGAACTGTTAATACGTTTAAAAACCTGTATCTCGTGTACAACGTCCAAGGACTGTCAATACGTTTAAATATCTACATCTTGTGTACAACGTCCAAGGACTGTCAATACGTTTAAAAACCTGTATCTTGTGTACAACGTCCAGGAACTGTCAATACGTTTAAAAACCTGTATCTCGTGTACAACGTCCAAGGACTGTCAATACGTTTAAAAACCTGTATCTCGTGTACAACGTCCAAGGACTGTCAATACGTTTAAAAACCTGTATCTCGTGTACAACGTCCAAGGACTGTCAATACGTTTAAAAACCTGTATCTCGTGTACAACGTCCAAGGACTGTCAATACGTTTAAATATCTACATCTCGTGTACAACGTCCAAGGACTGTCAATACGTTTAAAAGCCTGTATCTCGTGTACAACGTGCAAGAACTGTTAATATGTTTAAAATCCTGCATCTCGTGTACAACGTCCAGGAACTGTCAATACGTTCAAATATCTGTATCTTGTGCAGAATGTCGAAGAACTGTCAATACGTTTAAATATATGTATCTCGTGTACAACGTCCAAGAACTGTCAATATGTTCATAATCCTGCATCTCGTGTACAACGTCCAAGAACTGTCAAAACGTTTTAAAACCTGTATCTCGTGCACAACGTCCAGGAACTGTCAATACGTTTAAAAACCTGTATCTCGTGTACAACGTGCAAGAACTGTCAATACGTTTAAAAATCTGTATCTCGTGTACAACGTCCAGGAACGGTCAATACGTTTAAAAACCTGTATCTCGTGTACAACGTCCAAGAAATGTCAATGCGTTTAAAATCCTGCATCTCGTGTACAACGTCCAGGAACTGTCAATACGTTTAAATATCTGCCCATCGTGTACAACGTCCAAGAACTGTCAATATGTTTAAAAATCTCCATTTCGAAATCTGAACTGTTTCAAAAATATAGATGTCGTACTTTTTGAGAGTTTATATCTCGTATTCTTTCAGAGTATATATGTCGTAAATGTTTCAGAGTATATATGTCGTTATTGTTTCAGTTTATATGTTGTACGTGTTTCAGAGTATATGTCATACATGCATCAGAGTATATGTCGTACATGTTTAAGAACATATATGTCTTACATGTTTCAGAGTATATATGTCGTACATATTTCAGTGCATATATGTCGTACATGTTTCAGAGCATATATGTCGTACATGTTTCAGAGTATATGTCATACATGCATCAGAGTGTATGTCGTACATGTTTCAGAACATATATGTCTTACATGTTTCAGAGCATATATGTCGTACATGTTTCAGAGCATATATGTCGTACATGTTTCAGAGCGTATATGTCGTACATATTTCAGTGCATATATGTCGTACATGTTTCAGAGCATAATATTATATGTCGTACATGTTTCAGAGTATATGTCATACATGCATCAGAGTGTATGTCGTACATGTTTCAGAACATATGTCTTACATGTTTCAGAGCATATATGTCTTACATGTTTCAGAGCATATATGTCGTACATGTTTCAGAGCATATATGTCTTACATGTTTCAGAGCATATATGTCGTAAATGTTTCAGAACATATATGTCGTACAAGTTTGAGATTATAAGATTTTCATTGGACCCATTTTAAATACGCATGCGAGCTTTGGGGTGAATGTACAATAGATCGGAGTGATTGGAAGGAAGATTGCACGTGGGAGCAGACGGGATCATTACTGGGCTACCAAAATCTTTATTATATTTCGAAACTGGTTGGAAAACTTTGACGGAAACGAAAACTGTGTCTTTTATGTACAAAATATTACATCGTAGCCCAATCTTACTTATAAGATACTTTACCCAATTCGGCATCTTCCACAAATACATTTACCCTCAGAAATTCGGAAAATATCCAAATTCCCCTCACGAAACTAAAACCTTCACCTGATTCCTCTGTCCCATCTACTGTCAAACTGTGGAATGAGATACCATTAAATGAAAGAACGTGTAGTTCAACTCAACAATTAAGACACTTATAAGTCAAAATCAGCCAAAGTCCCCATCGCATTTCCCCTTTGGACATAGAAAACATAATATTATACACACTAAGCTAAGACATGAGGTTAGTCAGTTAAATAATGATTTACGTAGACTAGGAATTGAAGCCACAGTAGAATGTTTTTGTGGTAGTAAATGTGAAAATGCATCTCAATTGTTCTTAGAATGTGACTTGTTAAATGAAGAAAGAGACACTTTACTTAGAGATGCGTATCAGTAGAATAGCCGAAAACTGATCTCAATTTGATATTCAATGGAAATTGGGACTTACAGAACAAGATAACATAAACAAGTCATCTATTAACAGAGTTATATACGTAATACACAGAGATTTATGAAAATTATATTTTCTCAGTGTTCACTTATCTTTCCTATTCTTTTCACTACTTCTGTTCTGTTCATGTTTCGTACAAATTGTAAATCAATTGTGTAAATATCTGGGAGAATGTTCATAAGTAGGAGGACTTGTACACAATCCCATTCACTTTTGGTGAATATAAATATGCTTAAACCAGACTTGTTTCAGAGTATATGTGTCGTACATGTTTCAGAGTAGATATGTCGTACTTCTTTCAGAGTATATGTCGTCCATGTTTCAGAGTATATATGTCGTACATGTTTCAGAGTATATATGTCGTACATGTTTCAGAGTATATATGTCGTACTTGTTTCAGCGTATATGTCGTACATGTTTCAGAGTATAAATATCGATATATAATACGTGTTTAAAGAATATTTACCGTAGATGTGAGGTGAAGTCCATCGGTAAAATCGAAACTGGAAGGTCGGGAAATGGGAGAGAGACCTAAGGGGAATAAAATGTGGGTGGGGGTGGGTGGGTGGGGTGGGGGACGAAGATGAGGGAGGGAGAGAGGGAGTTTTGGAGTGAGTGGAGAAAGAAAGAATGAGAGGTGTTGGGGAAAAGAATGGTTTAGGGAAAGAATTCCAACAAATCTTGCTAAACATAGACCTAACTGGAGGTTGTAGCTTGCTATTCATTTGATGAATTAGGTGATCAATATGATCTTTTTCAAGTTTAATGATTGTCAATGATTGGCCCCCTCCCCGCCTGTGTTGCGTGTAGTGACGTGTGCACAATCCCCTCACGCCCTATCCATGTTCCCAACGCCAACATCAACATCATCATCACCAACTATTGTAGTCAACACTTGGTCAGCGGAAATTGATTCCCAACTAGCTGTAACAAAAATTAATTCAATTCTCTGTCGAGAAATGCAAGATGAATAGAGAAAGTATTGATGAACACACATAAACAATCCTCTTTCGGTTGATTTCCTTAACCGTGGATAAATAATATCCACACGTGACGTCTACACCTGGCAATATGACGTGAAGCAGCCTGCCCCGCTATACAAATACTTCACAAGCATCCACATTAAGTTGTAATGGTTCATGATTGCGGTATATGACTCAAGTGTTTGACTCTTAACAGGCTGAAAGTATTTTCCACCATGTACTGTAATCCCAAGTGGAACAATTAGTAGCTATGCGCTCGGCGTGAACAATCGCCCTTCTCTGATCCGGGCACTTAACATAGAGTTACCGCGGTGTGGGGAATGTGCACCTTCATTGATGTGGAGAAACTGTGAATTTATCTGTATTACCTAACGAATCCTGATACAGGATATTAGATTAAGCCCTGGCATATTCAACACATTGATGAAGAGGGGATTATGTACATTCAGTATCGGCAGTGGAGAAAGTAAACTAGCATGGTGGAAGTTCACTCCCTGTTTCCGCCGATCAGGTGGTGAAGCGTGCACTGCATAACTTCTAGCAGCATGTTAAATCATCCACGGAATATTGACGAGAAATTGATTGACGTGTTATGGAATACAGCTCTTATATTGAATGTATCTATTCTTGTCTCGATCAATCTTTATATTTCAAATATTTCAGCAGTTCAAACAGATCAATTAGGTGCGAAAAAATGTTTGAATTCGTCAAAGCACATCTCATAACAAATGTCAATACAGTTTTGTGTCTGGCCATCGGGTGTTTGAACACAACCAAATAGAGTAATTCTTTAAACTTTTATACACTTCACGAGCTTTGCCAACTCTATCATTTACTTTGTCACTATCGACAGACACAGAGTGTCGATCACTTAAGAAGCGACCGGGAATCTAATGAATGGTTTAGTCTGGTTGTGCCAACCACCCCGTTTTCTAAAACAAATTGAAAAGCGATAACGTGATCATCGGCTTACCTGAGGCGCTTTCTTGGCGAGACCTTCCCCTAAGTACGTAACGTTAAGAGACGACGATCCAGGGGGCCCGTTAGCCGAAGGCCGGTCGAGGTGGTCACTTAGACTGAAGTGACCAGTGTACAAAAGGAGGACCAGAGCGGTCAGACTGGCCGTGGACAGGAGGAAGAAGCAGAAAAGACAACACAAACACCTCTCTCTGGTCTCCCGTTGCTTCTCATGAACCTTCCCGAACTCGTGGGATTCCCTCCAGTGGGACGGGGAGGGGAGCGAGTCCGGGCTCTCCGACCCCCCGTGAACAGTCCGGGAAGTCTCCGTGAGGTTTGGGTCCCTGAACGTTATACACGTCTCCTCCTGACTGTCACATGTATCATCTCCCGCCACTGTAAAAACCACCCCGTATTTCTCCGATGTCCGTCTGGTCATAACGGCTACTTACAAGTGTAGACAGACCACGATACCAAACAGACGTGTTGGCTAGCAGACGTCAATGTTTGACTACCACCGAGCTCCCTCGCCCGCTGCCCACTGATCGAAGACGCCCATATGACAGAACTGTTTGAGTAGCAGAAGATAACAGTAACTTTGCGACTCAAGACCAAAGTTACACTTCCCGGGGACCGTCATGCAATGCGGAGCTAGTGATCTCGTCTCAAGTTGGCAGCATTCAATACCGAGCAGACGATGAACCAGTGGCGGCTGACAGACACCCGCGCGCTCTCGGCGACCGGGGGAGCCTCTCGCAGGTTCCTGTGCTGGAAATCACAGATCGGTGTGAGGCTGTTTGATTATCGGACCTGATCAACAGCCTTCTGAATTGGGTATTGAAGGGCCCGATGGAAATATTTTCATGCTACGGATGTCCCTGGTAAGACTGAAAGAGCAATCAATTCAGCTCACGAGCTAACACATTTGCCAATCGAAACGCACACATGGTGAAAAGAACATCGCGCGAAACGCGCTTTTGGTAAGATTTGGGGAAATATTTTTCTTTTGAGGCAAAGATTTGCCGCATGCGCATCTTGATGCAGGAGCAGGTCCCAAAGTCAATTACAGCCAAAGCGCAGCATTGTTACAGTCCCCGTGTCATGCCTCGTGAAAACAAGGCAGAATATTATCAGAGAGAAGATCTATTTAGAACGATACTCCGTCTCACTTCATGTAATTGAATTGATTTCAAAGGGTATTTTCACTGGCTTTTCTACACGATTTAAAATCGGATCTTTTGGACTCGAACGTTGGAGTGTGTGTCCAGATAAAGCTTATGAATGATTAAATTAGCCCCTCGATATGTCACTGATTAATAGAATACTATTTCAACGATAGGATCTATCGATTTTTCTGTTATTTTCTAAGCTGACTGCTGCCTTGAAGGTAGCGGTACGGAGGTGTTGATCCGGCCAGGAAAGTACATTCATATTTCACCCATACTTGATCAGACATGCTACCAGACGTTTTTGTCGACTCATCTTTTGGAGTGTTTTTAAAGAATAATTACGCCCATTCCAAGTTAGCATTTTGAGCATTTGTGTTTTCTTTTGGTCTTGAATCGGAAGTATCTTTCCAACTACATCACTGAAAACTTTTCAAGTTTTTCAAAATTCTTTGATGTCGGTTCATGGGTCTGAGAGATTTCAAGACATTTCACTCTGACGATGATTCCCCCGAAACGCTCTGACAGGACAAAGCGTCATCACATCGATTCGCCAGGGGTGCTTGTAGCTTTGTTCTTCTACTAGGTTCAAGCACTTGTCGAGGACCGGAGAGGGACTGAAAGCATTTTGCTTAAATATTTGTCCGATCAATGACGCTTTGGTTCTTAATGGGCCCTAACAAAAGTTATTTGATGGCGGATTCATACAGGTATCATACATTATATTGATTAGGCTGTCCCTCTCCTCTCTCACTAATAGGTCTCGTCATTTGTTTTACGCTCGGCTTATCCGCCTTGAGCGTAGTTCCCGATGTCTTCTATGTGGGCAATTACAAACTTGCATCTCCATCCCTTCTTGTAGAAACACACCAGGCTAGTCGACTGCTTCAGTTGTAGTCCTGGTGTACCTGTGTGCTATTCAATTATGGCCACAGTGGATGGTGATTAGACGACTGCGTGCTAATCACTATTGCTGAGAGGGAGAACATGTCCTGTGCTGGCGCTGGAACAGCCTACATCCCCGCCACCAGGGGGCGCCAAGGGAAGGAAATAGAAACAACACAGCAGTGACATACACTTCACTCAAAATGTCAACTTTAACTCAAAATGTCAACTTTAACTCAAAATACCATTTCTATCACACACCTATTTGCGATTGCTCCAACAACGCAATGTTACGGTCACAATTACACGCCTTGATAATGACAGGTATCACGCACGGTCAGTGATAAATGCTTTCATCGTTGTGGACAAAGTGTTCATCGTTATCATCAAACAGTACTCATAACGCGAATTGTAACCTCCAAACCACACAGACACCTTCATAAAATACACATCAACCTTCATATGCTACATATCAACCTTCATATACTACATATCAACCTTCATATACTACATACCAACCTTCATATGCTACATACGAACTTCATATACTACACACCAACCTTAATATACTACATATCAACCTTCATTTTCTACACTCCATACTTCATATACTACACATCAATCTTCATATACTACATACCAAACTTCATATACTACACGTCAACCTTCATTTACTACACACCAAACTTCATATACTACACATCAACTTTCATTTTCTACACTCCATACTCCATATACTACACGTCAACCTTCATTTACTGCACACCAAACTTCGTATACTACACATCAACCTTCATATACTACATACCAACCTTCATATACCATACACCAAACAAATACTGCACATCAACCTTCATGTTCACACATCAATCTTTATATACTACATACCAACCTTCATATACTACACACCAACCTTCATATACTACATACCAACCTTCATATACTGCACATCAACCTTCATTTACTGCATACCAACCTTCATATACTACACTCCAACCTTCATATACTACATACCAACCTTCATATACTACATATCAACCTTCATATACTTCATACCAACCTTCATATACTACACACCAACCTTCATATACTACATACCAACCTTCATATACTCCACATCAACCTCCATATACTTCACACCAACCTTCATATGCTACACATCAACCTTCATATACTAGAGACCAACCTTCATATACTACATATCAACCTTCATTTTCTACACTCCATACTTTATATACTACATATCAACCTTCATATACTACATACCAACCTTCATATACTACACACCGCCTCCGTGGTCTAGTGGTAGAGCTTCCGCCCGGAGAGCGGAAGGTTCGGGGTTCGATCCCCAGCCGCGTCATACCAAAAGACGTTAAAAGATGGTACTTGTTGTTACCCTGTCTGGCGCTCGGCATTAAGGGGCTAAAACAAGGACTGGTCGGCTCGGAGTCAGTATACTTTGTCTGAGTGGGGTATTCATGTTAAACTGCGGCATGGTATCTCAGTGTGCTAGCACTGTAAATCGGCATCAGTCCGGACTAGTACAAGCAGCCACAAACACACACACGTACATGCACGTCGCTATATAAGTGCAATAATCTTGGACGCGACGTTAAACCCCATTTCACCTCACCACCTCACCTCATATACAACACACCAACCTTCATTTACTACATACCAACCTTCATATACTACCGATCAACCTTCATATACTAGAGACCGACCTTCATATACTACACACCAACCTTCATACACTACACACCAACCTTCATATACTACATATCAACCTTCATATACTACATACCAACCTTCATATGCTACAGACGAACTTCATATACTACACACCAACCTTCATATACTACACATACCTTCATATACTGCACATCAACTTTCATATACTACACGCCAACCTTCATATACTACACGCCAACCTTCATATACTACACATACCTTCATATACTACACATCAACCTTCATATACTACACATCAACCTTCATATACTGCACATCAACCTTCATATACTACACACCAAACTTCATATACTACACATCAACCTTCATTTACTACACGCCAACTTCATATACTACACGTCAACCTTCATTTACTACACACCAAACTTCATATACTACACATCAACCTCCATATACTACATATCAACCTTCATATACTCCACATCAAACTTCATATACTGCACATCAACCTTCATATACTACACACCAAACTTCATATACTACACATCAACCTTCATATACAACACATCAAGCACCATATACTCCACATACCTTTATATACTCCACATCAACTTTCCTATACTACACATATAACCCCGCATTAACGCCACACCAGCAGCACCAGGTACGTTCACTTAGTCAACTCAGTTTTAGTCGTGGATCTTCATTAACAGACCAGGGAGCTAAACAAAGCGTCCCTGTGTACAACGTCAACCCTGATATACCGGTTAAGCGTTCAATCGAATTAAACCAAAACCTCTTCACGTGTCAACATCTCGAATTTCAAGCACGACAAAACGGGCATACTAGACTTAAACGGAGCTTTGCAAAACATGTTTGTACTCTATCTAAAATAGGCAGTAATTTGCAATCAATAATTAACAACGCCACCAATGTATGACCTGCGTGCAATGGGACGATCAGGCACTCCTGGTACTGTCCATCTGAACCACGCAGCCACTTTGAACTGACGGAAATACATGTCAGTGCCGTACAATAACGCTTCCCTTTCATAAAACACTAAGTCTCCATTAAGTAATACGTTGTTATTCCTCCAATAAACCTCACTGAGGACTCCGACCGGGTTGTAATAATAGACAAATGGAAGCGATCATCCGCACTTCCTTCTCCAGAACGTACGGCTGTTTAGAGGAAACAATGACATGTCTTGCAAAACCTAAGCTGCTTCAAATCTTCTTTCCTCTTTTATGAGAATTCCGAATGAGTCCGCCGTGCAGATGAAAGAGGAACATCGAGTTAGATCATCAAAGATCAACGGCATCACAAGTAAGTCTGCTGACGAAGGGGGTGCATACAACAGCTCAGATGACGTCGGATACTGCGTTTCATGAACACTCGTGTTACCGACGGGGTTCCAAATTTGTCCTAATTATTGAAATTGGTTTGTCATGATTAATTATACTGCAGGCAATAAGTGCATCTTCATCATACTTATATTGGACCTGCTTGAATATAACCATAAAACAGGCAACAGGAGTGACGCTCTGTTCCTAAAACTTGTGAGTGGAGCTTCAGGCAAGATGTCTACTGGAGATCACAGTCGCCATTCGGGAACAGGAGGTAGTGGTGTGTGTGGTGTGTGTGGGTGGCAGGGGTGGGGGTGATAGGTGGGATGGGGAGAATGTATGTGTGTTGGGGGAGAGAGGGAGATTTGAGACGACAACAACAGCAGACAGACGAGAGATGTGATACGCAACAGCAGCAGACACAGGCAGGGATTTGATACAATTCAACAGCAGACACAGGCAGGGATGTGGAACTACGACAGCAGACAGAGGCAAGATGTGCCACACTACAACAGCAAAGAGAGGCAGTGTTGTGACACACTACAACAGCAGACATAGGCAGGGATGTGGCACTACGACAGCAGACAAAGGCAAGATGTGTCACACTACAACAGCAGACAGAGGCAGTGTTGTGACACGCTACAACAGTAGACCGAGGCAGTGATGTGACACACAACAACACAAGACCGAGGCAGTGTTGTGACACGCTACAACAGCAGACAGAGGCAGTGTTGTGACACGCTACAACAGCAGACCGAGGCAGTGATGTGACACACAACAACACAAGACCGAGGCAGTGATGTGACACACTACAACAGCAGACACAGGCAGGGATGTGGCACTACAACAGTAGACACAAGCAGGGATGTGGCACTACGACAGCAGACAGACGCAAGATGTGTCACACTACAACAGCAGACAGAGGCAGCTATGTGGCACGCTAAAAAAGCAGACACAGGCAGGGATGTAATACACTACAATAGCAGACAGAGGCAGGGATGTGGCACCCCGTGCAGACGTGTCCTTCCTAGCTCGCAACCCACGCTCTACCATAAGAGATATCGCTCTATCGCTACCTAGGGAGCTAGTTGCCATCTTGGAGCCCTTGCTGGCTTACAGGGTTGGGGACTACTCCCTCCGGGCTTCGTACAAGTCCAACTCATCCACCCTCTCCATCTCCTTTGACCTAGGCCTAAGGAGAAGAAGACCCCGGCCCCTACCCCTGCTGCACCACGCCCAGGCCAGGCCGCCTACAGTGAAGAAGGCTCCACCAATCACCACCATGGAGATCCAGGAGAGCCTTCCCACCACCCCTCCGCCCCCGACAGCTGCACTGGAACTCGCTCCTCTCGAATCCAGAGGGGAGGAGCCCTTTCTCACGCCGGTAGGGACTGGCCACGGGAGGAAAAAGAGAAAGAGGAAAAGTATCTTCTCCCCTGACTCTCCCCCCCCATCATCTCCAACCTGCAAGACCACGGAAACGCAGACCGCCACAACACCAGGCCCCTCCCTCAACACCAGCCAAGTCCAAACCGACCCGGTTCCGGAACAAGATGTTGAGGTAGACGTCCGTGCCCACCTTGCACAGCAGGCAGACCTCATCCTGGAGCAGCACAAGGTCCACCCTAACCCCTGCTACCAGAATGAGAGCGGCAAGATTTACCCTAGCCATCGCCCACGCCCACTGCAGTACTGGGTTGAAGAAAGGTTTGAGCACGAGATCCACAGCTACCAGGATCTCTCGGAGTTCCTGGTCGACTGTGATCTCCAAGTCAGCCCGCTCTTCATCACCAACGCCGCCGCCCGCCTCACCACCGCACTGTTCTGAGCTCTTCCTCCAGGAGAGCTCGACCTAGCCAGGAGGCTCCTGGCTGGGAAGAAGCAGTAACTTCCTTCGCCACACCAGCTCGCCAGCCGACGCCGTGCCTTCCCACGCTTGACCCCCTCCCCCACCCAAGCCCAACTTTTCCACATTATTATTATTCTTTTACAACCCCCACCCCACCCAGCCAAACCCACCCCCCTAGATTATTTTTTTAGGTTTACTTAATTTACATTTTTGGGGGTCGCACTTCTTATTTATTCATTACGCTTTTTTTCCTATTTAGTATAAGTGCTTCCCCGTGTGCGAGATACGCTAAATGTAATTTATTACATGCGGAAAGCGCACGTTAAATCCCCGAACGAACGATCGAACGGGATGTGACACTACGACAGTAGACAGAGGAAACGTGTGTCACACTACAACAGCAGTCAGAAGCAGGGATGTGACACGCTCCAACAGTAGACAGAGGCATAGATGTGACACACAGCAGCAGACATAGGTAGGGGTGTGACTCGTTACAACAGCAGACACAGGCAGGGGATATGACACTCTATAACAGCAGACAGAGGTAGGGATGTGAGGAGTTTGGGAAGTTGATCTGGAGGCAAGCGGAGGAATAGTGGTGGGTTGGGGAGTGGTGAGTAGGTGATGAGGCGAGGTGCGGGGACAGGTGATGAGGTGAGGAGCGGGGACAGGTGATGGGGTAAAGAGCGGGGCTAGGTGATGGGAGGATGGCGGTTGGGGATTGTTAGATTACAGTTGTGACACGTATCCCTTGAAAGAAAGACAGAAACATAGTTACCATAGCGTCACATTTATATACAATGCAATAACTTTAAAATGACACACTCAAATCACATATAGAATGCACAAGCAGATATATGTTCACCCTTGGGGTTACATGAATGCATACAGAGAGGGGTAAGGTACAATTATGAACAACACTTCAGTAACGAAGCCTGGCGCCAATGATACATCATCTAAACACAACTTCAGTACCGAGACCATTAGTCAGTGATACACCATCTGAACAACACTTCAGTACCGAGACCATTAGTCAGTGATACACCATCTGAACAACACTTCAGTACCGAGACCATTAGTCAGTGATACACCATCTGAACAACACTTCAGTAACGAAGCCTGGCGCCAATGATACATCATCTAAACACAACTTCAGTACCGAGACCATTAGTCAGTGATATACCATCTGAACAACACTTCAGTAACGAAGCCTGGCGCCAATGATACATCATCTAAACACAACTTCAGTACCGAGATCATTAGTCAGTGATACACCATCTGAACAACACTTCAGTACCGAGACCATTAGTCAGTGATACACCATCTGAACAACACTTCAGTAACGAAGCCTGGCGCCAATGATACATCATCTAAACACAACTTCAGTACCGAGACCATTAGTCAGTGATATACCATCTGAACAACACTTCAGTAACGAAGCCTGGCGCCAATGATACATCATCTAAACACAACTTCAGTACCGAGACCATTAGTCAGTGATACACCATCTGAACAACACTTCAGTAACGAAGTCTGGCGCCAATGATATATCATCTAAACACAACTTCAGTACCGAGACCATTAGTCAGTGATATACCATCTGAACAACACTTCAGTAACGAAGCCTGGCGCCAATGATACATCATCTAAACACAACTTCAGTACCGAGACCATTAGTCAGTGATATACCATCTGAACAACACTTCAGTAACGAAGCCTGGCGCCAATGATACATCATCTAAACACAACTTCAGTACCGAGACCATTAGTCAGTGATATACCATCTGAACAACACTTCAGTAACGAAGCCTGGCGCCAATGATACATCATCTAAACACAACTTCAGTACCGAGACCATTAGTCAGTGATACACCATCTGAACAACACTTCAGTAACGAAGTCTGGCGCCAATGATATATCATCTAAACAACACTTCAGTACCGAGACCATTAGTCAGTGATACACCATCTGAACAACACTTCAGTAACGAAGCCTGGCGCCAATGATATATCATCTAAACACAACTCCAGTACCGAGACCATTAGTCTGTGATACACCATCTGAACAACACTTCAGTACCGAGACCATTAGTCAGTGATACACGATCTAAAAAATACTTCAGTACCGAGAACAGCCGTCAATGATATATCAACTAAACAACACTTCAGTACCGAAACAGCCGTCAAGGATATATCATCTAAACAACATCAGTATCAAGACCGTTAACTGATAGCGTCCCCTTAACTGACATACTCTATTAGACAAATTAGGTGCACACAGTCTATTCTAAAACCACTTATCAGATATATATCTAAATACGCAGGAATAACGATTACCTATCCAGGCTTACAGAAGCTATTGTTCTGCAGGCCAACTCCTCGAGCAGAGATCGACGCACTCGCAGGGGCAGGAAATCCGCTTATGTTGTCAACACGCTGACCAGCTCACTGCAACAAACACGACAATTATTGATGAAGGTCTTACACAGAAACAACCGACATAGACTCGACTGCAGTGTCCTGGGGTCCGTCCCAAAAAAGCGAGCTAAGGATATAGATTTACGAAAGTCTGAGCGCTAAGATCGCTTTATGAAACGGGCCCCAGGTCCCTGACAGCATCGTAAGAGGCGTTAATAAGGAAATACCTTCATCAATGAGTATCGTTATGCTCTCATACTGACTTGTAGTTGGTTGGTTGGTTTGTTGTTTAACGCCGCACTCAGCAATATTCCAGCTATATGACGGCGGTCTGTAAATAATCGAGTCTGGACCAGACAATCCAGTGATTAATATCATGAACATCGATCCACGCAATTGGGATCAATGACATGCATCAACCAAGTCAGCGAGCCTGACCACCCGATCCCGTTAGTCGCCTTTTACGACAAGCATAGTCATCTTTTACGGCAAGCATATACGAGTTGTAAACAAGGCTGGTTTGACGTGATTGTGCGAAGCAGACATAATACACCGTAAATAACAGACAACGTATTTTGTCACCAGGTTTTATCGTATTTCCATGTTTATAGTAATGGCGAGGTGGAGTGTGGGACTTTTGTTTGGAAGAGAATGGTTCATCTGTCTTTGCTTTAAGACAAACATCGTTTCACTCTGAACGGCGAAACAAAACAAATTGTTGGGGGCCATACTATGTTGTGAACAAAATCAACAAATGAACAATTTTCTTGATGTAAATTTAGGTAAAATACGTTTCCGTCATTTTCTTGAACAAATATAAGAATAAACAAACAAACAAATCCAAACATGTTTTCAAGAACATGCATTTTGTACCTAATTTTAAGCCCCTGCATAAAGACGAAGAATAAGTTTATTTGCATTATGACGTCGGGTCTATATACAAAAAGCACATATTCACAGCAAGTGCGAACTTGATATCATACATAAATACAAATAACATCAATACAAACTCACAAGGACTTTGGCAGTTCCTTATAACCGTTTTCTTTTTCAGGAGAATATAATGATACAAGACGTCAATGACAGAGAATGGCCAGTCTCCATTGTCCACCGAAGCAGATTCCATTGGGAGCAAAAGGCAAAATAGGGGTGAAACTTATATGAATGGATCACTGAAAACAGAGTGAGTGAGTATGGTTTTACGCCGCTTTTAGCAATATTCCAGCAATATCACGGCGGGGGACACCAGAAATTGGCTTCACACATTGTACCCATGTCGGGAATCGAACCCGGGTCTTTGGCGTGACGAGCGAACGCTTTAACCACTAGGCTACCCGACCGCCCCTTGACTGAACATGACATCAGGTGTTCACGAAAATGGTGAGCATGTCCTTCCCAGCCATTAGCACCCCGTACTCACACAATCTGCACAAAAGAGTGTATTTGTTTGTAGCCTGACATTGCACAGCAGTACTCCTGCCATGCGACCGCGGCCTGTAAACAAATATGATAAATGTTGTAATAAACGTTGTGTTTAGTGATCAAAAATGTTTTGATGGTATTTAAGCTAGGATATTTCTCAATTTATGGCGAAAGTATTTTTTTCTGAAATCTTCGTAATATATTCAAATAAATTGGAAGTGGAACCGTCATTGCAAACTGGACATATAGATCTTTCGTCCCGTGGAGATCAGGGTTAGAATAGGTCTTCAGCAACCTATGCTTGCCCTAAAAGGCGACTTGTGACAAGAGGCGACTTGCGGGATTACAGGGTCAGGATCGATGACTTGGTTGATGCATACAGCTAATCGCCAACCGTTTAGGATATCCAGACAAATCCAAGCCATGAAACAAAAGCTATGAACGGATATTAGAGGCCCGAGTGTGACGACCAGTTATCTAAATGCACTAACATGATACATGCCTTTTTAGGCCATCTGTCTTCATGCATGGGAACGACTTATTGCTCATTTATTTTTGTTCTAAGGAGAGTATTTTATTTAAATCAGAAAGCGACCTTTTTCTCCATATATTACACTCTTCAAGAAAAGAAACGGACAGGAAGATTTTTCGTAAATTTATTGTACCTAATAAAGTCGATATATTTAATCTGATATCATAGATACAAATATGAAATTATGGAGCTCGATAGTCACATGTTGTCGTTGTACAAACGCATTGAAAACTGTTCATTGTTTAGGAGTGTCTGCGACGTGTTCTGACGTTGACGTACACGTCGATCGAGTTCATCCCAGAGGTGATATGGAGATCTTGACGGCCAGGGCAAGACGTTGATGTTCCACTTATCGGAATGAGTTTTAATCATATTAATCGCGTCCGTAACTCATTGGCGCTGTCTGATACTAAAATAGCATCGCAATCAAGTAACAGTAACATTCTCTCTAATATATCAGGAAATAATTGAATAACATGTCTGTCATTAGAAATAACTTCATTTGAAGTTAACTTATGAACAACTAGAAGAGTAATGAGCTTAAAACTATACCCTTAAAACTATACCCTTAAAACTATACCCTTCACACTATACCCTTAACACTATACCCTTAACACTATACCCTTAACACTATACCCTTAACACTATACCCTTAACACTATACCCTTAACACTATACCCATTTGGTCAGTCAGAATAACTTGTCACACTCATGTTTATTCTCACACGAGGTTTAACACTAACTTGGTGAACTATGGAATTCAGCATTCTCTGTACGCTTAATATGTCTGACAGGGCTCCCTCACACTCGACACACCAGACACAGCACAACACCACAGTGATATCATTCATCCGTTACACACCCGACACATCTCCCTAAAACACCCGACACAGCTCACTCATACAACACCACAGTGATATCATTCATCCGTTACACACCCGACACATCTCCCTAATACACCTGATACAGCTCACTCATACAACACCACAGTGACATCAACCATCACCTGCACCCGTTACACACCCGACACATCTCCCTAATACACCCGACACAGCTCACTCATACAACACACAGTGACATCATTCATCCGTTACACACCCGACACATCTCCCTAATACACCCGACACAGCTCACTCATACAACACCACAGTGATATCATTCATCCGTTACACATCCGACACATCTCCCTAATACACCCGACACAGCTCACTCATACAACACCACAGTGATATCATTCATCCGTTACACACCCGACACATCTCCCTAATACACCTGATACAGCTCACTCATACAACACCACAGTGACATCATTCATCCCCTGCACCCGTTACACACCCGACACATCTCCCTAATACACCCGATACAGCTCACTCATACAACACACAGTGACATTATTCATCACCTGCAACCGTTACACACCAGACACATCTCCCTAATACACCCGATACAGCTCCCTCATACAACACACAGTGACATCATCCCTCACCTATGCCCGTTATACACCCGACACATCTCCCTAATACACCCGATACAGCTCCCTCATACAACACACAGTGACATCATCCCTCACCTATGCCCGTTATACACCAGACACATCTCCCTAATACACCCGATACAGCTCCCTCATACAACACACAGTGACATCATCCCTCACCTATGCCCGTTATACACCCGACACATCTCCCTAATACACCCGATACAGCTCCCTCATACAACACACAGTGACATCATCCCTCACCTATGCCCGTTATACACCAGACACATCTCCCTAATACACCCGATACAGCTCCCTCATACAACACACAGTGACATCATCCCTCACCTATGCCCGTTATACACCCGACACATCTCCCTAATACACCCGATACAGCTCCCTCATACAACACACAGTGACATCATCCCTCACCTATGCCCGTTATACACCAGACACATCTCCCTAATACACCCGATACAGCTCCCTCATACAACACACAGTGACATCATCCCTCACCTATGCCCGTTATACACCAGACACATCTCCCTAATACACCCGATACAGCTCCCTCATACAACACACAGTGACATCATCCCTCACCTATGCCCGTTATACACCCGACACATCTCCCTAATACACCCGATACAGCTCCCTCATACAACACACAGTGACATCATCCCTCACCTATGCCCGTTATACACCAGACACATCTCCCTAATACACCCGATACAGCTCACTCATACAACACACAGTGACATCATCCATGACCTATGCCCGTTATACACCCGACACATCTCCCTAATACACCCGATACAGCTCCCTCATACAACACACAGTGACATCATCCATCACCTGCACCCGTTACACACCCGACACATCTCCCTAATACACCCGATACAGCTCCCTCATACAACACACAGTGACATCATCCATGACCTATGCCCGTTATACACCCGACACATCTCCCTAATACACCCGATACAGCTCCCTCATACAACACACAGTGACATCATCCATGACCTATGCCCGTTATACACCCGACACATCTCCCTAATACACCCGATACAGCTCCCTCATACAACACACAGTGACATCATCCATCACCTATGCCCGTTATACACCCGACGCAACACAGTGACATCATCTGTCACCTATACCCGTTATACACCCGACACATCTCCCTCATACAACACACTGTGACATCATTCACCACCTGTACCCGTCATACACCCACACAGCTCCTTGGACGTTACAGTCGTACCCGTTATACACCCGACACAGCTCCCTCATACAACACACAGTGACATCATTCACCATCTGTACCAGTTATACACCCGACGGAGCACCCTCATACAACACACAGTGGCATCATCCATCACATGTACCCGTAATACAGCCGACACAGCTCACTCATACAACACCACACGAGATCACCCATCACGTGTATCCGTCACACGCCGGACAGGGCTCCATCCCCTCCTACAACACTTCTGGGGCTGTGATATCGAGCCACGGTACAGATTACTTGATGGAATGAGATGAGGAAGTTGGGTGAGAGTTGGCAACCCTGGGTTGAGAGAGGAGAGGAGGTCAAGGTGATATTGATGTTACTATACGCGGGGTGTCATCAATTTACCGTATATCATGCTACATCACCGCGAGTGCTTCCTCCCGCATCCTCTACACGCTTGATGTATGCTTCAAGTATCCAGATTTATTCTGAGTGCATATTGTCTTTTTAAATCGACAGAAACCACTCATATTTCACTCGCGTGTGCAAAGAACAGAACAAAACTGCAACAGACCCCATTAGCCTCAAAGAATTATCCGCGTAATAAATTTTATAAATTCTATCGTTTTTGTTGAAAGGTGAAATATATTCAAAATTGAAGACTTTAAAAGACTATGCCACGTTGCTGTGTAAATAGATCCGCAGGTGATTGATGAGAATATTTCTTTGGGAATGTAAGTATTGGTCGACTGTAAAACATGATCGAGTTTGTGAACGAAGATGTTCTCTATGACACACGAGTGGTATGAAACGGGCGTTTAGCTGTTTAGAGCTCGGCGGCCGATGTGTTGACCTGCATATCCCTGTCTCCAGGTGGAGGGAAGGGGGAGGGAAGCGTGTCCCAGCAGCACAGGGTGTTTCATTATTTTATTTTTTTAAATGCAAGCTGTGCCCCATGTCAGACGAAGCAACAAGGAAATGGCGGCGAAGAGCCCGGCTTAGCCTCCCACTGACTTCGCATCATCGGAAGGAAATGAGAAGCGATTTCTTAAATTGACCCTAAACGTGTTTTTGCACATATGGCGCGTCTTGTCACGCCTTCACGTGTATGTGATGACGTCATGTCGCTGAAGTGGGGCAGGTATCCAAACTGACAAGACTTCTCGATACAGTACCTTATACCATTGAAATCAGTTCAGTATTACACGTAAGACGTAAATTTGTCATGAGGGAAATCCACTGATAAATCTATGTCCAACAATGTTAATAAAAACGACAAATCCCTTTCCTTATTCATAAGAATCTCTGCCCAAAGCAGAGTCGATTGTACGATTTCGACTATATTATTACCATGTGTTCAAGATTCACCATGAAATAGTAATGATGCCAGGTGATCGCGAAAAGCGGAGCGTATCCTGCCCCAACAACGGTACTCGTCATAAACAAAGCAGGAACATGCACTGTATGGTACAAACAAAATAGGGAGATGTATCGGACATCATTTTTGTCACTGATGCCTCAAATGTGGAAATGTCTGCCTTACAACTTTTTGAAAGTTTTACTGAGACCTTAAAGTTTGTGAACGTGAGCAAACCACTTCTGAGCAAGAGTATGACGCTCTTTGAAATCTAGAAAAGATTATAGGCTGGAGCTGCAGGAATATTGCTCGACATAAAGGGAAAGTTGACAGTTGGAAAGTTGAAGTCATCGTTGTCTTGTGGAGGGTGTTTTGTCACTCTGAATCTTTATGCATACAACTAAAATTGAAACAGATGAGGCGGTCTCACTGGTCTCCTTTATTTCTAATTCAGATGGGTAAATCAGATGAAGGGAATTGGTTATTTGACCATTATTGAACAGTATCAGATCATCGATATAGTGACCGATTAAGTTAGAATTCTTGGCCACATTACCTTCTTTTGACCTTGCAAATCCGAGCAGAAACGCAGATTCATATGCATAAAGAATCGGATGAGGAAGAAGCGGAGAACCGTTCGTGCTCATGGGGATGCCTACTTCTTTCCTAAATGTCTTTTCCAATATTATTACATAGACGTTAGCAATGAGGAAGTCCAGCATTTCACATAGTGTTTTCTTAATACCCTTTAGATGGCATTAGCTTTCATTTTTGATAAATTGACCTGAACCTCGGAAGATAGATATGTAACTGTATCTGAGGTAACAATGACTAGTAACAAATAGCCCATCGATCAAGGAGGAAGTTTTTCTAGTTTGTCATGTGAGATAGTGATGTGCAAATTTGGTAAAATACAAATGTTTTGAAAGAAATGAACTTGTTTTATTCTGGGGAAAAAAACGTCAAGCAAATCCTTTGAGATTTTGAGAATCCACATGGTATTAGTTCGACTTGTCCAAAAGACTTTCTGTGATATAAAGAAAGTCCTTCCTTGATTGTGTTAAGGATTATGGCACATTTGTGAGACAAGGATTTGGTGGAACATTTGCTGGACCCAGCAATATATCTCTCTCTGAATGGATACTTGTGGACATTTCGAATCAAGTACGAAGGGAGCATGGGCATGTATCCAGTTTTCCGAGTCAAGCTATACGTTGATAGTAGTGATGCGGGGTTCCGGCCGATTTCTTCCTTAGTTAACATGCTGGCCTTATGTGGCATTAATTGGTAGTCGCTTATGCCAAGTGCTCTGATCAAACAAGTAACGTAGTGATGCTTGCATATAATGGTTAAGCTATTTGATGCCTTGTCGGTGGGAACAACTACAAACAGCCAGACGGCTGGCTGGGACAGGATGGGTTTAATCCAAATCTGTTTCCAATTTTTAAGTTTGTGCGCTCTACCAATGACCACACCAGACACTGACCCACTCTGCAAGACATCAAATAGGCTCCTTGTCTCTTTTGGCCCATGTTTTGACCTTTGCTTCGATATAATCCATAATGGCGTTGCGATACATATTGGTAAGAGTCTGCTCCCGGTGTTTTCATCCATATTTGAACAACTGTCGAAGGTTGTTATTGTCAACACTAGAGAAGTAACCTTTGAGTGTATGACTTACAGGTTGGTAGCAGTATGATGAGTCATGACAGCCACAAGAAGTGGAATTTACATCTAGAGCCAACAAGTCCACGTTCTGCAACACGTTCCTATAACTGAACATCCTGGATGAAATCATTGTCACATAGGAGAATGAAATTGTTGGTGACTCTTGTAATTTAGAAAATATTGTAGGGAAACCGAGTAACTAGGGATTATTAGTTTAACGTTAAAAACATCAATTACAAATGCAGTTATAACAGACTCCTTTTTATGATTTAGTGGAGTCTATCGTTACAGGCTCTATACTCTCTAGTCGATACTGGGGTCTCCCGCTGTTGGTACCCATCAATCAGCAAAGGTTACTGGCATGGTTTGACTTCTTTCACTGACACAGAGTATAGCCGTGTTCATACGTTGTGCAGTCCCAATGGTTCCTGAAGGAGAGGCAACACATCTTCCAAATCAATGGTATCATTTTGCCCTCGTGATTTCTTGTGACCATGGCTGTCTTTGGAATGCCTGAAACAGACTCAATACATTGACTTTAGCTGTTCCTTGGTTATAAAGGGGAGTGCGTGAGTTTATTTTAACGCCGCTTTTAACAGTATTCCAGATATATCACGACGTGTCAGTTTAATGTGGGAAGAAAACCCGAAGTTATGCATGTCTCAGACATTTACCACTTTGGAGAAACACATGTGGACGGGAATGCTGCTGGCCATCCTAGAAACATAATCTGACCGAACCAGCATTCCAACCCTCGATCATCGGTTTCTGGCATGCCCAAGGGACGCGAATTGCGGCGCCTTTGACGACTGGGCTACCCGTTCCTCCGGTTTTAAGGACTGACAACGTCTTTTGTTTTGTCATTGCATCCATGCGGCATTGCTGTACACAACAGTCAAATCCATTAGTTTTGTCTGGAGATCCTTCTGGTCGACTTCATGAGCGTTATTAGATGGATGGTGTATTTGCTCCAATATCCTAACCTTCATACAAAGAGAGAGTGATTTCAGAATTGAAATGTAGGTAGACACAATTTGAAACATTTGTCAATAATTTCGGTTGTGTCTCACCAACACAAATCAATCTGCAGTGGCTACTTCAATGACACATATACCGGTTTTATTTTGATATGGCAGGTCTTCAAAGGTTTTGATGAACAAAGTGGATGTTTGTGCGATAATGCTGCTTTTTAGTGAAGAAAAACGTTTATGAAATATATTCCAGTTCAGGCTTAATTGCGGTACGGTGGATTATGTAAATGCCCAAAGTATATTACCAGATATGCGCACAATCAATGGTTAAGTAGTAGTAACATGAATGGGACTGAATAAAGGTGCAGTCATAGCAAGACGTTCTGACTGGGATAACGGTTAAGTGATAGTAAGTTGTTATGTCTGTGATTAAATAAACATGTTCAATTTCATGTCCGACACTTAGCCCATGTTAATTGACACAAATTCATTTTTCGTTACCGACACAATGTGTGTTCAAGACAGATTATACGCCAACCCCACCCCTACTAGAACCCCTACTAAACAGCATCCGAAGAACCAATTCACCATTAACCAAACAGCTGACTTACCTTCCCGGAAGTCCAAGGCTACACGCCAAGATAACAAACTCGCAAATAAAGCCCCATGCAAGTCTATACATAGCGCACAAGATCACGATTGCCATCACAGCCACCCTCACCAGAAGAGTATCCGCTCAACGCCTGAATCACTCAAACAGGAATTAGATCTCAGTAGACATTTTCAACAGTATGTAACGAATACCCAGCCACAGTCGACACAAAACCATCAAATCCACACAGGAACCCCCCAAAACCAGACCACAGAGACAGCAGACAGCACCATTCACTGTATGCCTCCCTTACATCACAGAGTAATTCAGCCAGAACATAAAAACACGCAAACAATTCAACATTAACACCAGCTAAACCAGCCACAGCAACAGCCACAGTAACAGCCACAGCAACAGCGACAACAACAGCCACAGCAACATCCACAGTAACAGCCATAGCAACAGCCACAGTAAAAGCCACAGCAACAGCCACAGTTACAGCCACAGCAACACCAACAGTAACAGCCACATTAACAGCCATAGTAACAGCCACAGCAACAGTAACAGCCGCAGCAACAGCCGCAGTAACAGCCACAGTAACAGCCACAGCAACAGTAACAGCCGCAGCAACAGCCACAGTAACAGCCACAGCAATAGCCACAGTAACAGCCACAGCAACAGCCACAACAACAGCCACAGTAACAGCCAAAGTAACAGCCACAGCAACAGCCATAGTAAAAGCCACAGTAACGCAACAGTAACAGTAACAGCAACAGCCACAGCTACAGCCACAGCAACATCCACAGTAACATCCACAGCCACAGTAACAGCCACAGCAACAGCCGCAGTAACAACCACAGCAATAGCCACAGTAACAGCCACGGTAACAGCCACAGCAACAGCCACAACAACAGCCACAGTAAAAGCCACAGTAACAGCCACAGTAACAGCCACAGCAATAGCCACAGTAACAGCCACATCTCAGCCACGAGGCAGTCTACAGTATCAGTCTATGGAGAGAGAAACTTACATTGAAGAAAGAGCAGGACTCCGTCCCAATCCGCAGCGCGGAACACCACAGATCAACCGATAACCAAGACTCCCACTCCGCCATCTCAGATCACATTCAGCAAAACACAGATCCAGTGAACCAGCCCCATCACCCTTGTTTCCAGGCTAAAACAATATCACCATCAGTAAACTTACAGAAGTCAGATTCAAGCCGACCATCAAGAGAGACCCAGATTTATGCATCCCACCCGCACCACCCTCTTATCAACTTGAGACACTGTAACAAAATACTGCATCCTCCACTTTGTTGCAGTTCTCCAGGCTTTCTCCTTATCTTTATTTGGTCATCGTTGTTAGAATACCGTTTTTTTTTGTTAATCTTTGTACATGTAAATCTTAGTTATACAGCCATGTCTTACCAGTTGTTGATCTCTTGCTTGATAGATATACCTGCATCTGCAGCGAGACAAAGAATATCTTTGAAATCCACGTTAACTCAGTCGTCATTGTTACAACAGCTTTTACCACTTACCGATAAAACACATTTGTTTTTTAAAAGGAAGCAACTTTGAAACTTATAATTAATTCTTATATCAGCAGTGTGTTTCTGTGACATGTGTTCTCATTATCTTGAGACGGTTCAGGAGCCTGGAGCGATGCATGACGTATATCAATACCCAATAGATGATTTTTTCGTAACTTATATACTATTTTGGAGTTACACGCGTATGTGTGTCCACAATTAAATGTTGTGATGTCATTTGGGTAATCAATAACCGGCCATGACAACACGAACGATGCTAATAATAACATATTGTCCGGTTAGATATTGACGTTTCCCAGCGATGTTGTACCAGAGCTCGCCAGGCTTCCATGAACTGCTTCATGTCTTCACAATGAGCATCATTGTACATGTGATGAAGTTACTGTTTTTAACGCTATTTTTACACAATGCAGAGAGTGCAACCAATCACAACAATCTTTTTTTTCAAATTGTTCACACATTTATTATCATACTATTTGCAGTGGACTTGTCACAACGAGATGGTTCTACCCTGGTCAGTCAAACACCTGACGTAACAAGATGGTTCTTTTCTGGTCAGTGAAAGACGTGATATAACAAGGGGGTTTATTTCTGGTCAGTCAACACCTGACATAACAAGGGGGTTCTATTCTGGTCAGTTAA
This sequence comes from Haliotis rufescens, assembly GCF_023055435.1. NCBI lineage: Eukaryota > Metazoa > Mollusca > Gastropoda > Lepetellida > Haliotidae > Haliotis > Haliotis rufescens. Next base: position 6,537,634 of record NW_025963891.1, on the reverse strand, counting down.
CACCTGACATAACAAGGGGGTTCTATTCTGGTCAGTCAACACCTGACATAACAAGGGGGTTCTATTCTGGTCAGTTAACACCTGACATAACAAGGGGGTTCTATTCTGGTCAGTCAACACCTGACATAACAAGGGGGTTCTATTCTGGTCAGTTAACACCTGACATAACAAGGGGGTTCTATTCTGGTCAGTTAACACCTGACACAACAAGAGGGTTCTATTCTGGTCAGTTAACACCTGACAAAACAAGGGGGTTCTATTCTGGTCAGTCAACACCTGACATAACAAGGGGGTTCTATTCTGGTCAGTTTACACCTGACATAACAAGGGGGTTCTATTCTGGTCAGTCAACACCTGACATAACAAGGGGGTTCTAGTCTGGTCAGTCAACACCTGACATAACAAGGGGGTTCTTTTCTGGTCAGTCAACACCTGACATAACAAGGGGGTTCTATTCTGGTCAGTTAACACCTGACATAACAAGAGGGTTCTATTCTGGTCAGTCAACACCTGACATAACAAGGGGGTTCTATTCTGGTCAGTTAACACCTGACATAACAAGGGGGTTCTATTCTGGTCAGTTAACACCTGACATATCAAGGGGGTTCTATTCTGGTCAGTCAACACCTGACATAACAAGGGGGTTCTTTTCTGGTCAGTCAACACCTGACATAACAAGGGGGTTCTATTCTGGTCAGTCAAACACCTGACGCAACAGGATGGTCCTATTCTGGTCAGTCAAACACCTGACGCAACAGGATGGTCCTACTCTGCTATTCTGCTGCCAAACATCTGACAGAACGAGCGGTTGCTATTCTTGTCAGTCAGTTTAATATGTATATAATTTCTGATAAATCACTGCTTGTGAAAATAGTTCGATGTGTTAAATCTTGAGTATACTTCTCGGCTTCTGTGTTCAATATAGCAGCTGTGTGTTCGCGCGGTAGACGCATGTCAGTGTACAATTTGCTTGTCGGCGTGGATGATGTCCTCAGCTTTGAGGCTGTATGTCGGCGTGGACGCTGTACCTTCCGTTCGGGACGTTCGTGTAACTTAATGACTTGGTAATGAATTTCTACATTCTGTCACCTTCAAGACGCACGGCGGAGTGAAGATTGACAAATTAATTTTGCGTGATATAAATCTGTCGATATGATCAATAAGGAACTGACGCCCGGTTTACACCGCCATAGATGCAATAGAGGCCACACTCCACTTCTGAAGACAGAGGGTTCTGTTTTTAATAAAGTCCCATTAGTTGTTGATTTCGTCATGAACCAAATCTTTAATCATCTTGAGGCTGTTGAATGAACCAATCATTGTGAGATTTGTTGTGAACCAGCTGATTTCACTGGCGGAGTGGGTTGTGTAAGGAGCGAGCCGCCTGCACGTAACTATATATCCTGCCAGGGGATACTTAAGTGTCAAGGAAACAGTTTCTAAATGCTCCTTCAAACAAATGCTTAGAATCTAAGTACTCTTTCCCCAAGCTCCACACGTGGTATTAGTATCTTATATCTAGGTACAGGCAATGAGGCCGAATACCCATCGGTTGCCCGTTATTCTGCCTTTGTTCAAAGACAAGTCAAATCAAGAAAAGTATTGGTGTTTAAGACACGGGTTATTTGTGGGGATATCGCCTACCTAAAGGTTTTTAGTGGTCGGTGGCTTATTTTCTTTATACGATGTCTGTGGTTAGGGCAAGGTTCTTTTTTCTTTGTTTCTTCTGGAACATTGTGGTATAGGAGGAAAGTAAAACATCCAACAGGGGACATGTTCTTGTTCTCCTGTTTTTGAGGGGCTGCAGGGTAGCCACACGGGTGAGCTTTCGCTCGTCGAAGACCCGTGTTTGTTTCCCTATAATATGTGAAGCACATCTTTGGTGATCCCGCTCGAATATCTTTTTTCTTTTTTTCATTATATTTTTTTCAGTTACCTCATACGTATATGACACTGTATTTGTTTGTTAAACAATATTGTAATTGTATTGATTCTGTTGAGATTCAGTACCAGTTCATAACATTATGTTTTGACAATAATTAGTTGTCAGAAATGTAGTATTATTTAATGTATGCAGTGGCGTGGAAGTTACTATATTTAGATGTTTTTGGAGTCAAGTGTAATCTGATATCCTCTAGAAAGCTATAGACTAATCCAGAACAGTATGGAAGTTATATATAAGTAGGCACACGCGTGCCACATTACATTTTACATTACATCAAGACCAGCTTTTGTGTGAATAACACTGTTTTAACCTGGATATCCATTTTGAAAGCTTGAACAGGGGGTACATATATTTATATACACAGTTCCCTAATCAAACAATTATTGTCAGACATTTCTTATTAATATGAGGAAGGTTTTGTCAACAGAGCCTCTACAAATGCTGTTTTAGATGAATTTGTGTACAAATTGATATGGTCGCTGTATTAATAATATTGGTTTAAATTATTGTGGCGATTAAGGTTGTTTCATGGCTTTTCAAACAACGATGTAAAGATATAATTTTCAAACTGGTATTAATATATCAATATTTTCTATCCTTCATGTATATTTGTCTCATAAATCGCTACATGTACCAGAGAGATATTTATTAAAACTGTCTCCTCAAAACTTTGTGTAAATTTCGATGTATGTCTCATAAATTGAATGTAAAGATGATACGCTATACTACCCCTGCAGAACAATCACTTAGCATCTGTACAAAGTCCAATGTTTCCAAATAGAAAATGAGTACCGTTTTTAGTTGATCTGTCCATTATATAAAGAAAGCATAAGAAAACTAATCCATAAATATCATACACAGCCAGCCTTTCATACATTTATACATATTCTATCTACTTATGAAACGTATATTAGGCATTTATCCATCTATTTGAAGAGAAATTTACCTATGTAAGTATTTATGTAATAACATGACTTTTGTATATTTAACGCATGCGCACACAATATGTACACACTGCGTGTAAATCAATTCTTTGTCAGGTGGGCGATAGTCATCAATATATTTCTTTTCTTCTTCTCCTTCTGTTCCAATGAACGTCGTACAAAAACTTTATTTACACACAATTACCACCAACAACTGATTTTCTTGTCCTTTTTCATGAAAATAACAATCAAATCACACACTATATTCCCATTAGAGTCTAAACACCAACAGGGCAAAAAATATTTCAATGCTAGCTAATTGACAATACTAGAACACGGTGATCAATAAATAAAGAGATAATTGATAATTCATGCTTGGAAATAATGCTTGAAATATAGTGAATAATTCAATCTTGTTACCGGTTGAACGATAGGGAATAATTGATGCTTGAAGTTGATTGGTAAAAGATAATGAATACGCTATGCTTGAAGTTGATTGGTAAAAGATAATGAATACTCTATGCATGAAGTTAATTGGTAAAAGATAATGAATATGCTATGCTTGAATTTGATTGGTAAAAGATAACTAATACGCTATGCTTGAAGTTGATTGGTAAAAGATAATTAATACGCTATGCTTGAAGTTGATTCCTAAAAGATAATGAATACTCTATGCTTGAAGTTGATTCCTAAAAGATAATAAATACACTATGCTTGAAGTTGAAGGGTAAAAGATAATGAATACTCTATGCTTGCAGTTGAAGGGTAGAAGTTGGCGAATAAGCCTTACTTGAACTAAACCCTTGACTGACGGTCAAGATTCATGCTTGACGTTAATGCTTGACAGTTGATACAAGAGTCCCAACTCTGTGTGTCGTTATTGAAGGCAGGGTACGCCTTGCTTCTGAATATTTGAATGATACAATACTTCGTACACACCACAAAATATGTTTTCAAACTCTCCTGTATATTTCTAGAACGTCATAAAATGATACTTTACAAGTGATAATGCAAGCATGGATTGTTCACCACACACATAGTTCTATTGAAATTGAAATTACAGTTTTATTTCAAATGCAGAAAACAGAATGCTTCTTTATTTGATTTATACAGCATCATAACTTCATTTTAAAATGATAAATATCAAAGGAAAAGCTGACCTGGAACCTTACAAAACAGTACAACATCCACGGAGTTTAACGTGGAAGCAAGTAGAACGCCATGGTGGTCACGTGACATCGATATTTCGATTGTAAGAAAGTCGGTAGGATCACGCCTCCCCTTCCCTTCCCCTCCCCCGTCTCAGGTATTGATTGGCAGTCCCACGTGTGACACGCCCTTGTAATGAGGGTAATGTTGTGAAGTGAGATCCAAGAAGCGGGGAGTGCCATTCAGTGGGGGAGGGAGGGTCAGCGCCTGATTCACGTGTACAGTTCCAGACTGTGGAGAAGTGACGTTGGACGTCTTACTAATGTGGGCAACTAGCATGCGGGAAACAACAACAAAGCGGGTACTTTTATAAAGACAAATTGGTATCATGCATATCAGTTTCTCGTTACCAAGCAACAGCAGCTCGGGATTAGACCCGCTGGCAGTACTGTGCATCCGATTTGAGGCCTAACAATAATCCAACACGCATCAAGATTTTAATCCCTGTCTCGTGAAACGACCCATTCTTGTGACTAATGTTTACTGTCTGAAAATATATAATTGTGAGATACAAACAACTACATTTTAGTTGAAAAGGAGCCCCGGTAAGATGAGAGATTCAGACCTGAACCTGTGGAAAATCTAGACTTTGTTTATGTGGGTGGATTGCATTACAGTAAGGGCTGGGCGGAAGGGAAAATAGTATGGTACAGGGACTGTGAGACAGATTACCCATTCGTCACCACAAATGTCCGTAACAAGCAGTCCCGGAATGAAGCGACTTGGTCACGACTGGTCACGGCCAACTGTGTGAGGGCGGTTTTCATCGCCATGCGCACGCCGAATGCCCCCTCCCCCATTGAGCCTTCCAGACATATTCTCTCAGCTGGAACACGTGTTTTGATGCGAAAAAGATGTTGTCATAGTCTGACAAATATTGATGTAAATAAATGAATTCAACATGTTGTCACAAAATAATATATATATATATGTGTGTGTGTGTGTGTGTGTGTGTGTGTGTGTGTGTGTGTGTGTGTGTGTGTGTGTGTGTGTGTGTGTGTAATATTATATATATGTATATATCGTCTAGCTTAGTGGTTGATGTGCTCGCACGCGAAACATAAAATAACATAAGTTCGAATTCTATCGTTGGCAAAAGCTATTTTGCTTTGAATAATATTGCCAAGTGAGGCCTGTAGTTGGTGCGTTCGCTTGTCACACAAACGACTGATGATGAAACGCCGTGCTCAAATGTTGTACATGCAACCAGCAACCAAACCAGTACTGCGCACGATCTAGAACTTACATTGCCGATATCATCCTAGTGTCTCTACCGTGGAATTGTGTCCTCACCTGCAGAGTCAAAATCGTGCTCCCTACTAATTCATCCTCATTTCCAACAGTGTTATTATAACTAACAACGTATGACTTATGAATACATGACACTTGTTTATGGATAACAAGTTTAACGTAAACTTCTAGTTTGTTAACCTGACAGAACAACGATCAGCTTCTTGTCTGCTGTGACCCCAGCCTCTCCGTCTCAACCCACTCGTCTCAATGGGTACCTGGTGTCTTTATTGAAGAGAAGTAAAAGGCAAATCTAAACAAGGACTATGAAATCTGCGTATACATCTACACACTATTACCATAAAGACCAGGGCATCTTTATGTCCTGTTGTGTATTGATGTGACATAACTATGTGATTAACCCTGAGCCACCGACGGGCGCTTCTACACGCCCAGTGAACTCAGCGCTGCCCCCCACACCCAGGAACGCTCGGCGCTGATTGAAAAATAATTTGATTCTGATTAAACCTCTTGGAGTGAAAACAAACCTCCTCGCCCCGTCTTGAGCAGGGTATTTATTGTGCAATCCGAGGATTCTTCTATTTAAATACTTCTTACGATTTCAGTTGTGGAAATTAATGTGTATAAAATCTACTCAGACAGACTTCATCAAGCCATCATTCGCACTATGTGCGGCATGTTATATTTGCCCGGAATTACAAATCATAATTGATTTCTGGAATTAATCGCTGCAAATAAAGTCGCGTATCCCCCGCGCTGCTGGCCGTGTATCGATCCAACCATGGGTCACATTCCGCCACCGCCGTATTAACTCGGAAAACACTCTTCAAGAACATCATGTTTAAATTCCAATCATCAATTCTTGACTTAATTTATGGACTACGAGGCAAGTTTCACAAACTTATTCATTTGCCGCGACTGTGAGGGGAAAAGGGGCAGACATACAACACTGTCGCAATTTCAATGAGAAGGTGTCATTAGCTCAAACAGGTCCCGTCCTTGCAGCACCTAAACCCAGACTGAGTTGAAAGATTCAAGTGAAATGACCATCTAAATCTCGCAGGTTGGCAAATATCATATATTTACATTTGAGTCGAATATTGAAAGAATCAAATCGGTGGTCACTTGCCCGATGAATGAAAAAGTTCGATTGAAGCTGTTGCTCCTATTAGGCCTGTACTTAAATCAAAATGGCCGATGTCGTTCTACAAGAGCACGGCACATATGTTTGGGGGGATTGTTAGCCATGATTGGCAGGAGGATGCTCCGTTGTCAGCCTTTCATACTCGAAGCTGTTTCAATATTGATTCAAAGTTTTGATTATTCAACAGATTGATGCAGTCCCAATGGTACGGTGTTGGGACAAACGTCTTGATTCAGGACTGAGGCCTGGCTGGTGGCTGTGGGAGGCTGGGCGACACGAGCGGTCGACGGTTCAACACTTGCCTCTCTTCCTGGGAGGGGAACAAAGTAACTGACACTGACACGCTGGTTTATTTCTGTGCCACTTGTCAACAATGACAATGATTGTTTACATGAATGTTTACCATAGCTCCTGAAACTCGTCGGTGTATGTGTCTGAGGACTGTAATGTTACAGTAAATCTCACGTTTCGTTTCGTTTTGGTGTTCGGTTTACAGAGTGTCTTATTGTAAAAACGTAAGTTGGGTTAGTTGAGTCGTGTGTAACCGTGAGTAATACATCGCTGTGTAAATACTGAAATCTAAGAATGCAGTTGTAATTATTGATAAATTTGATATGTATATTTATTTTTATTTTAGAAGGTGTACAAAAATGCTCATTACTGATCTACCGGACTGTGATAATTTAAAAAAAATAAATTATAGAATAGTGTATTGTATTGTATTCTTTGTTGTTTAACGCCGCACACAGCAATATTCCAGCTACATGACGGCTCTCTGTAAATAATCGAGTCTGGAACAGACAATCCAGTTATTGACATCATGAGCATCGATCCACGCAATTGGGATACGGTGACATACATCAACCAAGCCAGCGGGTCTGACCGCCCGATCCCGTTAATCGCCTCTTACGACAAGCACAGGCGCCTTTTATGGCAAGCATGGGTTGTTGAAGACCTATTCTACCCCGGATCTTCGCAGGTCGATAGAATAGTGCATCTTATCCTGATATTAGCTGAACAAGAGCGCTCAGTTTTTTTATAATCAGTCATATGCTCTTTTGAAGAGGATGGTCTTGAGTATTGACCGGAAGCTGTTGATATCCTTGGATCCCCTGCCATTCACCGGAAGTTCAACCATCTGCTGTTGGCATGCTGCTCGTAAAGCCCGTCCAGGCTGGTGACACCTTGTAGGTGTGTAAGTTCTTGTAGATACACAGGAGCCAGACCATGGGATGATTTGTAGACAAACACCAGCAACTTGAACATGCCTCTCTGACCTCTGCACTTTCAGGCCCTGTGTTATGTAGTCGTAGATTTGACATCGAGTGATGACCCTGGTAGTTCTATTTTGCAGAATGCCATGCGGGAGACTGCTGCAATAATCTAAACTTGAAGGGACAAATGCATGGGCTGAGCATAGCGTTTTGTCCACAGAGCTACTCATTTTGTCAACAATATTAGACTGTGAGGAAACCATCGACCGTGACGTCACTGAGCATTACGTCAATACTGTCTGTATTACGTCAACAATAATTATAATCGCAAGCCTACTTCGTATGATTTGTTTTCAGCTTCATCATTGTTAACTGTATGAATGTATCGAGAGCATATTTGGCTGTTCCTGTCAAACATCAGCTCGATTATTGTGAACTGTATCGAGAGCATATTTGGCTGTTCCTGTCAAACATCAGCTCGATTATTGTGAACTGTATGAATGTATCGAGAGCATATTTGGCCGTTCCTGTCAAACATCAGCTCGATTATTGTGAACTGTATGAATGTATCGAGAGCATATTTGGCCGTTCCTGTCAAACATCAGCTCGATTATTGTGAGCTGATGGCTCATCATCAGCTAAGGGTCCTTGTCCCCTCTACACGCAGCCCAGACAGACTTCTCCTAGCAAGCGCTGCCACCCAATAACTTCGATACCATACAGGCAAAAAAGACAAATGCCAACACAACTGTATTTAATGTCAGTGATCGGCTTCCGCGGCGATGCATCGGTCTGTCCTCTAAAGTAATTGCCTTTTTCCAAAGGGAAGCTACCCTACCGTGCCCTTTCATAACGTTAGGGGCGGTCGGGTAGCCTAGTGGTTAAAGCGTTGGCTCGTCACGCCGAAGACCCGGGTTCGATTCCCGACATGGGTACAATGTGTGAAGCCCATTTCTTGTGTCCCCCGCCGTGATATATTGCTAAAAGCGGCGTAAAACCATACTCACTCACTCATAACTTTACGACTATGCAGCCAGATGTCCCACACAGCGACAACATGAAATAGGGTAAACTATTCCGGTTTCATTCTGTAAAAGACCCCAAACCGAAAAGGTTTACACGCACATATACATAAACTGTTCCCACTATCGTCTTTGTTAACATTGCACTTGTAAACTACCCTAGCTACGCCCTTGATAGACACCGATTTTCGGTATCTCAGGCTATGATGTTGATAATGTTGGTGTTAATTCTGATATACATGGTGGTTTGATGTTGCTTTTGATGTACTTGGGCGGGCGACCTGTGAAGATCCGGGGTAGAATAGGTCTTTATCAACCCATGCTTGTCGTAAATGGCGATTATGCTTGTCGTAAGAGGCGATTAACTGGATCGGGTTTTCAGGCTCGCTGACTTGGTTGATGCATGTCATCGATCCCAATTTCGTGGATTGATGCTCATGATGTCAATTACTGGATTATCTGGTCCAGACTCGATTATTTACAGACCGCCGTCATATAGCTGGAATATTGCTGAATGCGGCTCTAAACAACAAGCAAACAATCTGGGGCGGTCGGGTAGCCTAGTGGTTAAGGGTTCGCTCGTCACGTCCAAGACCCGGGTTCGATTCCCGACATGGGTACAATGTGTGAAGCCCATTTCTTGTGTCCCCCGCCGTGATACTGCTGGAATATTGCAAAAAAGCGGCGTAAAACCCTACTCATTCACTCAGTCACTCTGATGTACTGATTAGCTTGTAGGTGATACTTTTGAAGTACAAATTGCCTTGGTAGTGTCAATTATGATCTACGTATTGGTTTGATGGTTCTATGGGGTCAAAATATTTATTGTACGTGTGTCGTTGTTAATGATATGAAGAAGAACATTTGATTATATGTTTGCTGCAGAAATCTGTGCATAGAATAATTGTCTATAAAGATGTCGGTAGAGAACGACTGATGGGTGACCTTGACATGTGCAAAGTCATGACCTCCACTCAAGGCTCTGCAAGGTCCCCACACTGGCATTTGGATGTTGGTATTTTATTTATACTTAGCAGAGTTTCGTCCCTTATAGCTGCCAGAATCCACTGCATCCAGGATGCGCCGTGTTTGCATCCAAACCGGGCTCGTGGTGAGCACATCAATGCGTTCTACACGGATGCCGAGTTCCTTCACTCTACAGGCGAGATGAAGCCGCTCATGCCTTGCCCACGTGAACATTCAACAACTGCATCACACAATAAGGAGGCAAAAACGTCACATGTTTTTTTAACCTGAAACGTTCAGGGCATATCTTAAGACTAAATTGTGTTGGGTTTTTGGTGAGAGTGTTTTGCGTATACCAAAGCTTCAATTACATGAAGCGATGTGGAGAAGGTCACGAGCTGGAGGGAAGTATGTCAACACGTGCAGGGCGACACCTGTAACAGGGAAAGACGTCTACCCCAGGGGAGGCAGCGGTAATGGAGTGAGTGACGTCACCAGGGCACGGAAAGTTAAACAAGCTCCCAATGATTCCTGTAAAGTAACACGTTTTTCTATGTACTGACATGAGTTCCAGCTACACAGTGCTGTGACGCTGCCATCAAAGAAGCAGTTAAAATCAGGCTGAGTTATCAACTCGTTGTACATACATGTCAATAGAGAATATTACCGCGGGAGAGTCTACCATGCTTCCTGGCATGTTTCTGCTCCAACTTGATAGAAAACGTCGACTGTTTCCCGTTGGACAGACACGTTTTCCTCCACGCTAGTTGCATCAACCAAGGCCCCGTTTGTCTCAGAATTTAGAAATAAAATTTGTTTTGCTAGCGTTCTGAAATTCTATTTGAGTACTTTTGAGTATGTTAGCCCCCAAACAACACGGTTTTGTGATTTGATGTTCATTTTATCGCCATGTAGCATGCGATCGACAAGGCCTACAATCTCGTGATAATTAAAGTATTTGCTAAACTATCCTTCTTCGGCACGATAGTTTAATTAGTTTACTCTGAGGTACTTCTTAATCAGTCGGTGTCTGCGGCTCGGCGGATCGGACAGACCTCAGTGGCTGTAGACGTGATGGAGGGGGCGAGATTGGACGACAACAGCAGAGAGACAGCTGAGAAACACGTGCTTCATATTTAACCTAACGTGAACATTAGCGCGGACGATGACCATACAGTGGGTGTGGAAAACGGGGTTTACATCAATCACTGATATTGTCAAAAATACCATACACGTAATGCTGATCGTCCCACTGCTTATGGCTTCGTCGGAGGCCGAGGCACAACGAAGCTCAGTTGCTCGGGTTAGCTATAAAGTTTTCTTATCTCGATATTACCTCAGCTAGCCAAATTTAAGGCGAAGATTTTGATGTTACCTCGGTGGTCAAATAAAGCGACAAAACCCTTTCCATGTCCAATAGAGTGCATAATACAGAGTCGATTTACGATTCAGACTATATCATGTACATGTGTTTATATATCACTATCAAATGGTAATAATACCAGGCGTTTGCGAAAAGGTGAGCGTTTCCTGCCCCATCGGTGGCACCCGTCACAAACACATACAAAGGCTAGTCAATTGTTCAGCTGCAAAAAACACGGAAGCATGTGGACCAAGTTAAAATGAGGGATTGCATCGGGCATCATTTTTTGTCACTGATGCGTCCAATTTTGAAATGTCCTCCACATGTCCATCATAAAACTTGTTGAAGGCTTCACTGTACTGAAGCCTTGATCAAACAACTTCTGAGCAAGAGTCGCATGACCTTAGCGCTGATCTATCGATGTTAATTCAGTGTTCAAGATTCAACACAGATCTCGGTGTTAAGTCGGTGTGTAGTGCTGATATGTCGATGTTTACTAGGTGTTTAATGCTGATATCGCGATGTTAACACAGTGTTTAGTGCTGATATCTCGATGGTACCTCGGTGTTCAAAATTCAACACTGAGATGTAGATGTTAACTCTGTGTTTGGTACTGATACCTCGATGTTAACTCGGTGTTAAGAGCTGATTTCTGGATGTTAACTCGGTGTTCAACATTCAACACTAAGCTATTGGTGTTAAGTCGGTGTTTGGTGCTGCTATTTCGATGTTAACTCGGTGTTTAGAGCTGATATATCGATGTTTACTCGGTGTTTAGAGCTGATATCTTGATGTTAACTCGGTGTTTAGAGCTGATATCTCGATGCTAACTCGGTGCTTAGTGCTGATATCTCGATGTTAACTCGGTGTTTAGAGCTGATATCTCGATGTTAACTCGGTGTTAAGAGCTGATATCTCGATGCTAACTCGGTGTTTAGAGCTGATATCTCGATGCTAACTCGGTGCTTAGTGCTGATATCTCGAAACTAAGGCTTTATGTCCTTGTCCGATGAAACAACTACTTGCTAAACTGTTTAAACCACAATAGGATTTCAGTGCCAATTTCGTATACCTTTTGTGGGGTGATTGTGTAAACAGACTTACATTGCAGGCAAACGTCATGTCTGATTCCTTACCAAACTGTGATCGTTCTTTTCGTGAAATAATCCTGAACGCGACGTCAAGCCCCATGTCACCACGAAGTTGTTGCTGACGTCACAACATGTCAGCATTTTGCAAGACATCCACGTGTACATGGTGAGTGAGTGAGTTTGATTTTACGCCGCTTTCCGTGATATATTTCAGCAATATCACGGCGGGGGACACCAGAAATGGGTTTCACACATTGTACCCATGTCGGAGAAAGGCGCATGAGACGAAATGAAACACAATTCAAAATTATCCATGTGGAAATTGAACCCTATTTGGAGTTGCCAGGCGACAGAGATATGCCTTTACCTTTTAACGGTCAAGGTTAGTGATGCATAGATCTAAATATGAAACACATGAGTCGGCCTCGCTGGTCTTTTATTTCTAGTTCATGTGGGTAAATCAATAGAGGGGAATTGGCTATTTGACCAGTCTTGAACGATATCAGATCATTGATATACCTGAAGCTTAAGTTAAACTTCTTGAACCAACATTAAACCTTATAATGTAAAAGACATACGAGAGTTGGTGAAACACACAACTGTTGTCATTATTCCCTAAACAAGCTCTGTGTGTCACATATACCGCACGTCGGTAACACAGCTGTTCAGTAAAACGCCATTGATAAAGATTGAATGGGCATGATAGTGGGTGGAGGGAAACGTGAGTGACCACAGCGATGCAGCAACCATCATCCATTCCCCAATATGGTACCATGAGCAGCTGAGGAAGAAGTCTTGTGTCATACGTATTTCTACTCGTAAAAAAGAAATTCTTTCGACATTCAATACAGCTATGTTATGCTTTTAGCAATAAAGCCTGGACTGCAATGCTATAAGCTACTTCACGAAGGTGTGTCATGTAAATGCTATAAGCTACTTCACGTAGGTGTGTCATGTAAATGATATAAACTACTTCACGAAGGTGTGTCGTGTAAATGCTATAAGCTACTTCACGTAGGTGTGTCATGTAAATGATATAACCTACTTCACGTAGGTGTGTCATGTAAATGCTATAAGCTACTTCACGAAGGTGTGTCATGTACATGCTATAATCTACTTCACGAAGGTGTGTCATGTCAATGATATAAGCTACTTCACGAAGGTGTGTCATGTAAATGATATAAGCTACTTCACGAAGGTGTGTCATGTAAATGCTATAAGCTACTTCACGTAGGTGTGTCATGTAAATGCTATAAGCTACTTCACGAAGGTGTGTCATTTAAATGATATAAGCTACTTTACGTAGGTGTGTCATGTAAATGATATAAACTACTTCACGAAGGTGTGTCGTGTAAATGCTATAAGCTACTTCACGTAGGTGTGTCATGTAAATGATATAAGCTACTTCACGAAGGTGTGTCATGTAAATGCTATAAGCTACTTCACGAAGGTGTGTCATGTAAATGCTATAATCTACTTCACGAAGGTGTGTCATGTAAATGATATAAGCTACTTCACGAAGGTGTGTCATGTAAATGATATAAGCTACTTCACGAAGGTGTGTCATGTAAATGCTATAAGCTACTTCACGTAGGTGTGTCATGTAAATGCTATAAGCTACTTCACGAAGGTGTGTCATGTAAATGATATAAGCTACTTTACGAAGGTGTGTCATGTAAATGATATAAACTACTTCACGAAGGTGTGTCGTGTAAATGCTATAAGCTACTTCACGTAGGTGTGTCATGTAAATGATATAAGCTACTTCACGAAGGTGTGTCATGTAAATGATATAAGCTACTTCACGAAGGTGTGTCATGTAAATGCTATAATCTACTTCACGAAGGTGTGTCATGTAAATGATATAAGCTACTTCACGAAGGTGTGTCATGTAAATGATATAAGCTACTTCACGAAGGTGTGTCATGTAAATACTATAAGCTACTTCATGTAGGTGTGTCATGTAAATGCTATAAGCTACTTCAGGTAGGTGTGTCATGTAAATGATATAATCTACTTTACGTAGGGGCGTCGTGTAAATGGTGTATACTTTACTTAATATGTAACCCGTAACGTCATTAATATCTTTTATTCAACATTTTCAAATCCAAGAACTCCTGTCCACGTTATATAATCGCTTTGCCTGCATTTCAAACACAATAACTTTCACTTTTGAATAAGTACGTTGCATTCATTCCTACCATCGCCAACATAACCTGAAGTGTAACATTAGGCAATTTGTCAATGCTGAACATGTTGTAGTTCACACTCTCAATGGTACTTTCAGTGAGGTTATACTCTTGTGGGCTAATTGATATTGAGCACTATGATGTGGGTTAGAATTGATCATCCGCAACCCCTACTTGTCGTAAGACGCGACAAACGGGATCGGTTTATCAGGCTCGCTAACTTGATTTGTGCATGTCATCGCATCACAATTGCATGGATCGATGCTCATAATGTCAATCACTGAATTATCAGGTCCGCTGTCATATAGCTGTCATATTGCTGAGAGGGGCGTTAAGCAAATATGTTGATGTTCACACTCGTAATGGAACTTTAATCATGTGGGTTCACTTTGACATTTGGCTCCATTTTGTGTACAAACGTGGGGATGCTTACTGTATATATGTCTATGACCAGTCATAGAGGTTATAACGCGAGTGTGTTTGGGGATGGTAAATATCCTGCATTAGGAATAAACATTGTATTTAGCGAGCCTTGGCGAACTAAATACATAGTGTTTATTCCTAATTTTTATTTTAGCCTATCAGAAACGTTTGCCGAGTTCAAGCCCGTGTAACACCGTTGTTTCCGGCCACCTTTTTTCTTGTTTACCTCGGCGGTGAAGCTTAGGGTGGAGATTTGATGGTTGGTTTAAAATAAATACGAGGTAAAGTGACCACATATGAACACCATTTGTAGCCTGAGGTTTGTTTAGCAAGTTCCAATAGGTTGAAATAAGTGATATTCATATTTCATGCGATAATGAGCTATGATTCGAACCGAGTGCGAAATCTTGAATAAGAACCAAGATGGCGGGTGTCACTCCTTGTCTCTATAGAGGGGTGTGATTGTTTTTCAATATACGAATATATCATGTTATACAAGCTATCATCGAGTTCCTGTGATTCGTATTGTTAATCTCCAAAGTTGCCAAAACTTATAAAATGCCTTAGCTACGTGACAGCTAGACACTGATTTTAAGTATATTAGACTGTTCTTTTGATAATGATAGCAATTATCTCTGTAGTTTATCCAGATTCCCGATGGTTAATTCTGACTCGATTGCCGAATGACAAGGGCGACGCCATGTTTGTTTATAAACACTAAAAGTAGTCCCCACTTGATTTTTGATATTTGCATCTCTATCCGCATATGACCCCAACGGATATCGTTTTTATCCGTTAACAACGTTGGCTTTATCCTGTCGAGAAACCTACCCATTATATGATAAAATATGTATATATTTATATGACTGTTAATGTACATATATTGACTACATACATATTGCCTGAAAAATGAGACTGGATTTTAGCCAGATTGATTGCAATGAATTAGACTCCTTAATTTTATCTCCTCATTATAATTTGGGTCCGTATGCAGTTTGCATACTAGACTGGAATCAATATGATGTTAACTAATGCCAAAACATTCCTTATTATCTTTGTTTTCTTAATAGATAGAAACTAAAACATATTATAAGCCAAATAGCTAACTGCTAAAATTGATCTCCTCTTCAAAGCAAATAACCTGATTAGAAGCCAGATACATACCCGTATTGGGTAGCTGTTGGTGCAGGACTCCTGGAGGGATACTACAGCAGAACCCAACAGCTGCACAGCATTGAGAACACGTGTTGTTGCGTTGACACAATATGTTAATCCAGAAATCTGTACGGTGCAGAACCAACAAACAACCAACAAGTGTTATACGATCAACAAATGTATTTACAAAAAATAACTAAGTTTACAAATCAATACAAATTACTGCACAGCAATTACAGTGGTCAGTATCAAATACAAAACTACAGTGGTGATAGCAAACGTCAGTGATAATAATGTATATTTTCTCAGCGGCGACAGATGTCAAGCTTTCGAGATCGGTTAGCCAGGGAATCAGAGATGATGATCGATCCTCACATGAAAACTGGTTTCGAAGCGATGAAAATGCGTGAGAGACGAAATGTGTGAGAGATACGAAAACACGCCACTGTCCCCTTATATAGAACCTATCCAGACAATGGCAAATTCCAGACAGTGCTCTCTAACATAGAACATTACAGAAATTTCGGCACGTTTCTGTTCCATCCTATCACCGTCCGTAGGATACTGACCGGAAGTGTACACACCACACAAGCATCTAAATACAGTAACTTCCTGACGACTGATCACTGCCCAAAACACAATGCAACGAGCGTAATCTGAACAGAAACAATGTAAAACAGTTACAATCATTGTTAAACAAAAAATACACTGCCATAAAACAACGTGTAGGATAAAGAGGTGGCAGGCAGTGCAAATGAATCCATGTGCGGTGGTCAGGGATTTGCCAAATGTAGTTGTATAGTAAGCAAGCAGTGTCAGACAAACAGATGCAATTGTTACAAGGCAGGTTCAAGATGCAACTGTTACAAGGCAGGTTTAAGATGCAACTGTTACAAGGCAGGTTTATGATGCAACTGTTACAAGGCAGGTTCAAGATGCAACTGTTACAAGGCAGGTTTAAGATGCAACTGTTACAAGGCAGGTTTATGATGCAACTGTTACAAGGGAGGTTCAAGATGCAACTGTTACAAGGCAGGTTCAAGATGCAACTGTTACAAGGCAGGTTTAAGATGCAACTGTTACAAGGCAGGTTTATGATGCAACTGTTACAAGGCAGGTTCAAGATGCAACTGTTACAAGGCAGGTTCAAGATGCAACTGTTACAAGGCAGGTTTATGATGCAACTGTTACAAGGCAGGTTTATGATGCAACTGTTACAAGGGAGGTTCAAGATGCAACTGTTACAAGGCAGGTTCAAGATGCAACTGTTACAAGGCAGGTTTAAGATGCAACTGTTACAAGGCAGGTTTCAGATGCAACTGTAACAAGGCAGGTTTTAGATGTTACTGTTACAAGGCAGGTTTAAGATGCAACTGTTACAAGGCAGGTTCAAGATGCAACTGTTACAAGGCAGGTTCAAGATGCAACTGTTACAAGGCAGATTCAAGATGCAACTGTTACAAGGCAGGTTTAAGATGCAACTGTTACAAGGCAGGTTTAGGATGCAACTGTTACAAGGCAGGTTTAAGATGCAACTGTTACAAGGAAGGTTTATGATGCAACTGTAACAAGGCAGGTTCAAGATGTAACTGTAACAAGGCAGGTTTAAGATGTAACTGTAACAAGGCAGGTTTAAGATGCAACTGTAACAAAGCAGGTTCAAGATGTAACTGTTACAAGGCAGGTTCAAGATGCAACTGTTACAAGGCAGGTTTATGATGCAACTGTTACAAGGCAGGTTTATGATGCAACTGTTACAAGGGAGGTTCAAGATGCAACTGTTACAAGGCAGGTTCAAGATGCAACTGTTACAAGGCAGGTTTAAGATGCAACTGTTACAAGGCAGGTTTCAGATGCAACTGTAACAAGGCAGGTTTTAGATGTTACTGTTACAAGGCAGGTTTAAGATGCAACTGTTACAAGGCAGGTTCAAGATGCAACTGTTACAAGGCAGGTTCAAGATGCAACTGTTACAAGGCAGATTCAAGATGCAACTGTTACAAGGCAGGTTTAAGATGCAACTGTTACAAGGCAGGTTTAAGATGCAACTGTAACAAAGCAGGTTCAAGATGTAACTGTTACAAGGCAGGTTCAAGATGCAACTGTTACAAGGCAGGTTCAAGATGCAACTGTTACAAGGGAGGTTCAAGATGCAACTGTTACAAGGCAGGTTCAAGATGCAACTGTTACAAGGCAGATTCAAGATGCAATTGTTACAAGGCAGGTTTAAGATGCAACTGTTACAAGGCAGGTTCAAGATGCATCTGTTACAAGGCAGGTTCAAGATGCAACTGTTACAAGGCAGGTTTATGATGCAACTGTAACAAGGCAGGTTTAAGATGCAACTGTTACAAGGCAGGTTTAGGATGCAACTGTTACAAGGCAGGTTTAAGATGCAACTGTTACAAGGAAGGTTTATGATGCAACTGTAACAAGGCAGGTTCAAGATGTAACTGTAACAAGGCAGGTTTATGATGCAACTGTTACAAGGCAGGTTTACGATGCAACTGTTACAAGGCAGGTTTATGATGCAACTGTAACAAGGCAGGTTCAAGATGTAACTGTAACAAGGCAGGTTTAAGATGCAACTGTTACAAGGCAGGTTCAAGATGTAACAGCAGGTACCACTCCAGTCTCACATGTGACAACAAAAACTGTTTTAGACTGATGAAATATTTGTTAACTTGTAACAACTGCGAAACATCTGTGAAAACAATATCACTGTGATCTAAGTCATATACTGCTTCAGAGTATTTTCTGTATGTTCTGTAACTGAACTGTATTTAATGTCTAAAGATAAGAAACATAAAACAAGACTCCAGCATTCTTTCATGTTTGAAGAACCAATCAATCCATTGGGAAAACATTTTAATTACTTACAGACAGAAGTTACTTTGATCTTCGTAAGTTCAAAATAGATCCAAATTAAAATAAGGAGATTAAATTGAGGAGTCATTTTAGGCAATCTGAAAAAAAATCCAGTCTTATTTTTTGGGCAAAATATATATTGATTGAACATTTCAGTCAATATGTGCATTGCCTGAGTGAATCTGTCAATATACATATTGACTGAAATGTTCAGTCGATATACATATTGCCTGATTATAGACATTGACTCTAACACATGTCACCTCCTCCCCCCATCCCCCCCCCTCCGTTGGCGTTAGGTTTGACGGAGCAGCATTCACAAGGAGTTTGCCCATGTTATTGCTGCATGTGTTGTTTGTAACATATCGCGATATTTTTCTAACCTCTTGTGAGAGTGGTAAACCTCTTTTCATAAATAAAACCGAATGTGTGAATGATAAATTCGAGTTGTACGGTGTGTCATTCCCCTGTACGCGTGTCAACACAGTATCTGGCTAAAACAACTTCTTTTCTCTGCCGCCTTATGTCTGTATTGTTCCTGTAGCATCTTTCTAACCCATTCACTGTAAAGAACACGTGGAACCGCACATCACAGTTTAAATAAACGTGAAGTGATGAAGAAATACAATATGAAAACATGCAATCGACAATCTACTCGAGCAAAATGATACTTTAGAGTGAAATTTGTCAATTGGCAGTATTTTTTCAAAATAAGTGCAGTACGAATACTCCGAAAAATTGAATATTAAAATAGTATATTAATTCAAACCATTTCTGTATGTTTCACAATAATTGAGCTCATAACAATTCGTTCGATGGTAATTATAATTGCTCAAGTAATACAGACAATATTGACGTAATATTCAGTGACGTCACGGTAGATGTTGACGTCATGCGGCCACTTTTATTTTCAGGAAGCAAACACTGAATATCTTCTGTACAGAAAGTTATTAATAAAGATATTACCATTTGTGTTTGTAACATATTGAATTTGAGGAGCTAGTGTTACTTGTCGGGGAATACCGTCGTACTCGATAGAAAATATAAACATTTTGTAAAATCGGAAAGAAACCTTTATTTATGAATCTCTATCCTGAACGACCAGCACTTAGATGATATACACTACCTGGGATTAATTGCAAGTAACTGTAAATCTTGAAAATAACAGTAACTGATCTGCCGATCCTTGTTTTTCTTTCACAGGTGGCGGTCAGGTAGCCTAGTGGTTAAAGCGTTCACTCGTCACGCCGAAGACCCGGGTTCGATTCTCGACATGGGTACAATGTGTGAAGCCCATTTCTGGTGTCTCCCGCCGTGATGTTGCTGGAATATTGCTAAAAGTGGCGTAAAACCATACTCACTAACTCACTCACTTTCTTTCGCACACACCGTGTAGTCACCGTCCGCGGTAATGTTTACACAACGGTAAGAATGAAGCACTTGGTGTTCGGTGGTCTCTCCGCTGTAGTCGTCCCATCTCGCCCCCGCCATCACATCTACAGCTACCAAAGTCTGTCAGTTCAGACGCCGACTGATCAAGAAGAGCCTCTGAGTAAACTAATTAAACTATCGTGCCGAAGAAGGATAGTTTAGCAAATACTTTAATTACCACGAGATTGTAGGCCTTGTCGATCGCATGCTACATGGCGATAAAATGAACATCAAATCACAAAACCGTGTTGTTTGGGGGCTAACATACTCAGAAATACTCAAACAGAATTTCAGAACGCTAGCAAAACAAATTTTATTTTAAATTCTGAGACAAACGGGGCCTTGGTTGATGCAACTAGCGTGGAGGAAAACGTGTCTGTCCAACGGGAAACAGTCGACGTTTTCTATCAAGTTGGAGCAGAAACATGCCAGGAAGCATGGTAGACTCTCCCGCGGTAATACTCTCTATTGACATGTATGTACAACGAGTTGATAACTCAGCCTGATTTTAACTACATCTTTGATGGCAGCGTCATAGCACTGTGTAGCTGGAACTCATGTCAGTACATAGAAAAACGTGTTACTTTACAGGAATCATTGGGAGCCTGTTTAACTTTCCGTGCCCTGGTGACGTCACTCACTCCATTACCGCTGCCTCCCCTGGGGAAGACGCCCTTCCCTGTTACAGGTGTCGCCCTGCACGTGTTGACATACTTCCCTCCAGCTCGTGACCTTCTCCACATCGCTTCATGTAATTGAAGCTTTGGTATACGCAAAACACTCTCACCAAAAACCCAACACAATTTAGTCTTAAGATATGCCCTGAACGTTTCAGGTTAAAAACATGTGACGTTTTTGCCTCCTTAAAGTGTGATGCAGTTGTTGAATGTTCACGTGGGCAAGGCATGAGCGGCTTCATCTCGCCTGTAGAGTGAGGGAATTCGGCATCCGTGCATTCAGAATATTGATACTGTACGCTGACAACATAACGATGGAGGATGCCTTGAGATGCAGGTCGGTGGTTCGATCCCCGGACGCGTCATATTGGGAAACATTACTTCTGGTTATTTTTAAGAGGCTAAAACAAGTCCTGTTCGGCTCGCAGTCAGTACACTGTGTCTGACTTGGTCTGTCTATGTTAAAACTGCGGCATGATATCTCAGTGGACAAACCGACATTATTCCGGACTAGCACAAACAGTCGTGCATACATGTCGCTAAACAAGTGTAATAGTCTTGATTACGACGTTAAACCACATTTCACCTCACCTTGACATGTTTTTTTGCTAAAATATAGCTTTGAATAGTTTGTCAGTGGTATCTAGACGTGTCAGTTTCATTCGGGGAGACGTCGTGCGTTGGACCAGCTGTAAAAGTTTCGCGACCACCTGTTTCGTGATTTCGTTTTTATTTCGTTTTTGTCAAGGTTTTTTTTATCACATCTAGAAGCCAGGATTAAATAATTAGCTCTTACACGCCTACGTTGCAAGTTTCGTGATTTCTGTTTTAATTGTGAGAGAAGTACGGATGCGCCTCTGAATATCCAGAGTGCGTTGACGGTCACTGGGAGCACGGGCAGGATTCAGGGTCAGCATCAGGGCAGCGGATCCTGGAAGCGACAAGGGTCGAAACTCAGTGTAGCCTACGGAAGTGACATGTTAATACAAAATTTGACATAATATAGCAACATTTTAATATGATATACTTGTCAGTGTCACGTGTCGGCGTGTTGACACCAGCATTAAATCTTATAATGTGATACCATAAGTCAGACACTACGACATAAATATATGTACTGCACTGGATTCCAAAACTCCATAACAATCTGCAATATGGACGGGTCCAACAAATGTACCACCAAATCACTTCCTCAACGATTAACCATTATCCGTAATATAGTCAAGCAAGGACTTACTTTATATTCACAGAAAGTCGCATTAATACTCAAAATCTCAAAGGAATATTGTGTTTGACTTTTTGCAATCTCAGAAAAGAACCAGGTTAAACTCTGTCAAAACGTTTGATTTTTCAACATTGTACACCACTATCCCACATAACAAACTTAAGAAAAGACTTTTGTTACCAAAGACGGTGACCATAATTGATATGTAGTCAGCTATTTCTCTTCAGAGGTTCAGGTCCATTTGTCAAAAAAGAAAGCAAATGCCATTCGAAGTTTATTGGGAAAACAATGCTGGGCTTAAAATTCGTAAAATTCGGGGTAAGACATTTTGGGCAAGAAGTAGGCATCCCCATGAACACCAAGTGTGCTCCTGATCTTGCTGATCTGTTTCTTTATGTATAAGGATCAGGTTGTCTGCTCGGATTGGCAAAGAAAGAAGGTAAACTGGCCAAGAAGTTTAACTTAAGCTTTAGGTAAATCGATGATCTGATATCGTTCAATTACCTTGAAATTCCTTCCACTGATTTACCCACCAGAACAATAAATAAAGGAGAACAGTGAGACCGCTTCATCTGTTACATATTTAGACCTATGCGTAAAGATTCAGAGTAAGAAAGCACTCTCCACAAAACTGTCTGACAAGAAAGATGACTTCATCTTTCCAATGGTCAATTTTCCCTTTATGTCGAGCAATATTCCTGTAGCTCCAACCTACAGTCTTTCTACCCAGATTTCGAAAGGCCTCATACTCTTGCTCAGACTTTGTTTGCTCACATTCATGTCGAGCAATATTCCTGTAGCTCGAGCCTACTGTCTTTCTACTCAGATTTCGAAAGGCCTCATACTCTTGCTCAGACTTTGTTTGCTCACATTCATGTCGAGCAATATTCCTGCAGCTCCAGTCCTTGGTGTCATACAACTTTTGAGGTACAATTGAGCATGCCCTTTCGACCGTGAGTTCAAAGAGCTATTGCTATTGTTGTTAGGTCAAGGTTACAAAGTTCAAGGCTCCAGTAAAGCTGTCAAAAAATTATCATTGGAAGGCATTTCGAAATTTGACGCATCAGTGACAAAAATTGTTGTCCGATGCGATTCCCTAGATGGACTTGAACCATATGTCCCCTTGTTTTGGGGGGAAGGTTTTCAGGTGAACAGTGGACCTGCCTTTGCATGTGTTTGGGACGGGTGTCATATGTGGGGCAGGATGCTCCCTCGATTGGCTAGTGATATATTGCAAATGGTACAGTCAAAATCGTACAATCGACTCTGTTTATGGCACAGATTTCTTATGAATATGGAAAAGGTTTTGCAGCTTTATTCTTCAGTTATACTTAGAATACGACGTTCCTACACCAAACAATTGTGTAGTGATGCTTACAATACTGATTGAATGGTCATTTGAGGCCTTGTCATTGTCCATGTGCGGCAGCCAGAACAGGGACAGACTGGGTTTATTCCCATTCGATTTCCTGTTTTTGTTTTCTTCCAATGATAACATGACGCACTGACTCAACCTACTCCGAAAGACATTCAACAGGTTCCTCTTCTCAATTTGCTCATGTTTTATTAAGTTTCGGCAGCATCCATAATGATGTTAAAGTTGTGATCCCAATTTGTAAAAGGTTTATATTTTTGGGTCATATTCCAATAACTGGCGAAAGTTGTTATTGTCAAGAGTTGAGACGTCACCAGTTGGTTCGTTGGTTTGTAGTTTAACGCCGCACTCAGCAATATTCCAGCAATATGACGGTGGTCTGTACATAATCGAGACTGGACCAGACAATCCAGTGATTGATACCATGAGCATCGATCCACGCAATTGCGAACGATGACATGCATTAACCAAGTCGATCCCGTCCCGTCCCGTCCCGTCAGTGGCCTCTTACGACAAGCATAGTCGCCTTTGAACATATGACAAGCAGGTTGGTAGCGGTATGACGAGTCTTGTCATCCATAAGTAGTAGAATTTACACCATGAATTGGCAATTCTTCATTCTGCAACACGTTCTTAGATTTGGACAACTCGGAACGATGGTCGATGGTGGTTGGTAGTTCCTGAAATTTTAAATATTTTGGAACATATAGGGAAACTGATTTTTTCCTGCAAATATTACAAAAGGATGGTTTGTTTTTTCTGTGCATTTATTGACAGTCATAAATTGTAAAAAATCAATGTCGCGTAACGGAGCGAATTCATACAAAAGTTGTGTACTGTTATGTTTTGAAATGTAGACTGTTTCCCAACAACCTTGACCATGTCCACTTGCGGGACAACAACAGTCGCCATTTAGCTGTGGGGGGCTTGCTACTCATTTACAGTCGGCGCATCGGGAAATGTCTATGTTGACGATTCACGCAACAAAGGAGAACGAACAATTTTTGGAATGGTGACTGGAACAGTCATGAAATGAAACTAGAATGAGTGAGTGAGTGAGTGAGTATGGTTTTTCGCCGCTTTTAGCAATATTCCAGCAATATCACGGCGGGGGATACCAGAAATGGGCTTCACACATTGTACCCATGTCGGGAATCGAACCCGGGTCCTCGGCGTGACGAGCGAACGCTTTAACCACTAGGCTACCCGACCGCCCCGAAACTAGAATGAAGAGTTTCAATGGCAGTTACTTAACAAGTAAACATATGTGTCATATCATGTAACAGCAACGAGATTTGCTTCCTTATTGAAAAAAAACCCGTGGAAGGTTGACCAGGACATGACTTTTTATTTGTTTGCAAACACAGTAAAACTATGTCTACATTCCACAGTAGAGTGAATTTAGTAGTTCGTATGCTATTTTGGCGCTAATGGTGCTATGATAACATCAAAGGTGAATGTATTTGGAAATAAATATAACCATAAAGTTAGTCCTTGATAAAGGTAAATTGAATCAAACGCAAACGCAAAAGGTGGACAGAATTCTAGCTAGCTTGTGTGTTCAATAAGACGTGTTTGTCTTTATCCCAATCCTCTATACAGTGTCTGTAATTTCAAAGAAGCTTTTCTTTTCCAGTAAAAGCATTTTTTAGTCCGCGCTCTTACGGGTTTTTTTATTAACACCGACGAACGATCGAGCTGGTCGAGGTCAGGCCGAGCGACAAAAACTGGTGACCGTAGGGAGGAAATCAGGGCTGCAGAGAAAACATTACTGTGTGGTGCTTTAAGCGACTACTGCAATAAAATATTCTTCTTTGAACAGTTTGTTCAATTGTTGTTTTGGGGTCATAGTTCTTTATTGATTTAGATTTCTTTATTCTATGTTTTTTTAAATGAGGGGTGTGGGGGTTGGGGGAGGGCTCGGGGTGTTAATACAATACATGGGAGTCCCCGATACTATTTTTGAACATTGTTTCAAAAGTTGCAAGTTGATATACTGACGCGAGGTCACAGGAAATCCACTTTCAGAAAGTAGCTCCGGTTTGGAAGTATATTCTGCAGTTTTCTCAATATATTCCATTTTGAAACCACATCCGCCAATCAGAATTGTTTGCTTATGAGGCCATCGGAATCTGGAATTGCATGCCGAAATTCTTTGAAAATCTAAATCATACAGAGAGTACTGCAGACTTCTTTGTAAATATGT
Source organism: Haliotis rufescens (assembly GCF_023055435.1). Classification (NCBI taxonomy): domain Eukaryota; kingdom Metazoa; phylum Mollusca; class Gastropoda; order Lepetellida; family Haliotidae; genus Haliotis; species Haliotis rufescens. The sequence continues at coordinate 6,511,957 of NW_025963891.1, read as the reverse complement.
TTCAACTTCATAATTATGTACATTTCAGCTGCTTAACATGTATTCTCTTCGTCTGTGTTTATTTTCGGAATATAACCTCTAAAGAACTGCTATCTGTAATACAAGAGGTTTAATAAAATGTCTTGTATATTTTTAAATTCAATAACACACACACACACACACACACACACACACACACACACACACACACACACACACATACAATTTAAGTGTAAAGCATCAGTTCCCTTGTCAACAAATTTCACAATGATTACACTGATTTAGTGGTGTCTGTTTCTGGTTTGATCCAAGTTTCAATGCAATATCAATAACCGTACTCTCTCGTCAATAATGTGGGCTCTTACTGTTTGTAGACCAATCCATCAGCAAAAGTTGCTGGGGTCATCTGATTTCTTTCAACGGCACAGAGTATAGTCTTGTTCGTACCTTGTGCAGTCCCAATGGTTCCTGCAGAAGGGGCAACAAATCTTCCAAATCAATGGTAACATTTGTCCTTCGTCCTTACTTGTGACCATGGCTGCGTCGGCGTCTTTTGGGATTCTGTATACAGACTCAATACATTGATGTGGGCAGTTCGTAGGTTAGAAAGACGGCTAAAGTCTTTTATTTTGCCATTACATCCATATGGCATTGATGTAAACAACACGCGACTCCATTGAATGTCTCGGTACATGCTATAAGATCGACTTTATGTACAGCTATTAGATGGTTGATATATGCTAACTTTCATGCAAAGGATGGAGTGATTTTCAGAACTGAGAGAAATGCCGTGACGTCCATTATATTGGGTGGAGGGAAACCCGTGTGACCACAGCGGCACACAGCCATTATCCTCCACTCCCCCATACAGTACCCGAATGGCGAAGGCGAAGACATGTGTCATACGTATTTCTACTCTGATCATGGCAAAACAAAAATCGTTTTATCGTTTTACGTTTTGTACAGCCATATTGTGAAATAGTGATGCATAAAGATCGTTTGGAGGAGCTTTCTACAACATAACATCTGGTTTCACGAAAATGAACGTTTTTAATGTAAATGTAACTGTCAATACTTTATGTTTCTCTTTCACGTCATCATCGCTCGTATTGAAGCGTTGCACGCGTGTTCTCTTCAACGGGCCTCATTCGACTGATTCTGACGGACAGGTTCCAACTATAAAACGCCAACGCCACAGAATAATCAGTCTTCATTATCTATCGAAACAGGTTCCATTGGACGTAAACACATGAAACGAAATATTTTATTTTGTTATACCATAAATCTGTTTTGCAACAGAATTTGTCACTACAGAACCCCTAGCAAAAAAACACTATGGATTATTGCCCATTGCTTATGACGTCATTGAGGCAAGAAGAGCCCGCGCTTGTGTGTCGAGGCAGTATCTTTATAATTCGACCGAGCTAGCCTTTCAGAACAAAACAAGAACGTCAGGATCTCAAGTACTGTTCATGATTTACACTAAATAAGAGCTTAAAAGCCCTTCATAAGAAATCTCTGTTGAAAGGAGAGTCGAGTGTACGGTTCTGCCTATATCAGTAGCGTATGTTTATGAATAACTTTGAAATAGTGATGCTATCAGCTGTTCGCGAAAAGGTGAGCGTATCTTGCTCCACCGTCGGCACCCGTCACAAACACATGCAAAGGCAAGTCAAATGTCCGAACAACATCTTAGCATTAGTCGTGTGACACTCTTTGAAATATTGGTACTAAGAGCATGCTCAATTGCATCTCAAAAGTTGTGAAATGTAAACACCAAAGGGTGGAGCTGCTCGAATATTGCTCGACAGAAGGGTAAAGTTTGCTATTGGAAAGTTGAAGTCATCATTCTTGGCATACAGTCAAGTGGAGAGTTATGTGTCACTCTGAGACTTTATGCATAGATCTTTAAGCTTTGTCATTGGCTCTGATGCTTAACCGGTATAGTCAAAGTGAGCAGGATTTCATATCTGAATCTCTAGCCATCAAGACCGCAAAGTGTGACTGTTAATTGTCTCAAGCTTAAAGGGAATTCTGAGAAGGCTCACAACATAGTGCAGATAATGTTGGATAAACAAAGCTCGATCACAGTGACACATACTGTATAATATCAACATTCGTGTCACATTTAAGACATTTATTAATCTAAAAACCATGACAGATACCTATTGTAATGTTACATATCCTTCGTAGATATCAGTTATATGAGCTTTTTACTCCCTGAGAGTTTAAGCAAGCTGTACATTATCATTTTTGTCAATTGCACAGATCAACATCATTATCACATTTGAATCTTACACACCTTCAAAAGCCTCAATTGTCTAAACTTTGAGTTGTCTGAGATAAAAAAGAAGAAGATTTTTAAAGTTATATTTCTGTATTAAAAGAACCACTTTTGTCTTCTGGTCCCATTTTGTTGCTCCACCTCATACCGATATTTCATGTTCCTAAATTACCATGTTGTTTATAAAAAAAAAGATTTTTTAAGATATGTCACTATTTCATGTATTGGCCTTATTTTGACAAATGATTTAGATGACTGTACGGTATCAGTCCTAGGATCCTGGGATCCTGGGATCCTGGGGTGCTTGTGTCCTGGATATCCTCAAAAAGTAGCAGGTTCAGGTTTTCAATCAGAAAGGAAAAGTTAACGGTCGGACAGACGCCATGCCATAACCTAAGAACAGACAAACGATGGGCACTGCGCGTTGCCAGAAGCTTTTTGGTAAAAAAAACTCTTTCCAAACAAACGGATATGGATCTGGTCGGAGTGTGCTGGTGGTGTCCTCAACATGTAGACTGTGATCTCAACATATGCCATACTGCCTCAAGCGTTCGTATTCCGCTTACGTTAGTGACAAGACACAATCCCTTGTTCATATGCTGGACTATCCATGGAATTCTAGCTTCCTGCAATACATCGTCAATCGATGTGTGAACTGTGCGAGGGAGACGGCTAGCACGGGCCTTACGACGATAGCCTCTCTGAGCATCACTCCATGTGTACGTACTGGGATGATAAGCTGCAGTCAAGCAATCATGGTATTAAGCCTCGTGACTGTGAATAGAACACTATACAAAATACTGGTACATATTGCAATACAGTGATGCATGGACATCTGTAAAAAAAATGACACATGGTAATGTTGTTCCACAGCCACGCAATTTCGTAACATATAATTGGTAAATGTCTTCAAACTGCATCACTTAAGCTTCCTCCCACGTGAAGCTGACACGCCGTGATATCACTGAAATACTGTTCAAGGTGGCCACCACGTAGGCGATGGGCAAGGAACTGACGAGAACTAGACCTGAAATAGGCAACGCTTCACTATTATACTTTAATTGGTTCTATAACGACAGGAAACAAGCGTAGCTTAAACAGGTCCTATGAACAGACGTAAATATTCAACAGCAGGTACATTAGCTAGTACTGAGCGTCCAGTACTGCACTTCGTACTGACAGTACTGACCATGGTCAAGGCAGTGTAATAGAGGCGTATTTAGCAACTGACCAATAGGGTTCAGAAACACTCAGCCTCGTCTATCTTAACCCGGACCAAGTCTTTCCCAATCTATATGTTACCCTCAAAGGAATATATCTGTTCACGGAAGTCAGGATCATTCAATAATATATCGCAGTCTACATCACTGGGCAGTTGCTCGTCTTCAAAGTCTGTATCATTGTGTTTTTCTATTGGAACCTTACATTTATTTAAGTGTCCTGTCAACAGCGGTTTGGCGACAAATCCATTTTATGCTCCTGCTAAAGCAATTTCCTCATAGTGTGGGGCATCTGCGGTCCCTTGCCTAGCTGTTCTTCCCTCTAATTTGAAGCGAAGCTAATCTCGCACCACGCCCCCCTGGGGTTGCTCGTGTTTTTGTTGACTACCACGTTCATCTAACGCTGATTTTTTAACCATATGTAACCATGTTTAGCCATGGTCATTTGGGCTTTCCGGATTAAAGGAGGTTATGGTCAATGGAAATCAATTATTTATCGTGGTCTCTCCTATTTCAAAGGCAATTACCGTGGTTTTGTTTTAGATTTTCTGATAATGCGAACGGATCGACGGAAATGAACGTAAATCCTACGGTGCAGTTTTGAAACTGTTGGCATTGACACCCCAATCAGTGTGCACAGGTCACCGCTAGCGATTCTCGATACGCTAACAGGGATGTTGAGCCACTTTACCGGTTATCACGCACAGTGAGTTTACACTATACAGTTGGGATAAATCTAGGTTAGTTCAATGTACCCGACGGCAGTCAGGTTGCTGCGTCTTGCAGCTTCTGTGAGAGCAGGCACGGAGCCGTTATCCTGATACACCCAACACGAGGACAGAATGCTTCACCACATTACTGGGAGACAGACAAAATTTACTGTTTTCCTGTAAATCAGCTAATCTAGCTGACTGCATCTTGCTTCTGGACCAATGAAAAAGATAACACACGTTTACCGTTTTGTTTTGAATTTTGAGATATTTATTACATGGCGCATGGCGTCAGACATGTATACTGTTCAAAGATTAACTTCAACTGATAAATATGCATCCGAACTCGCTTGCCGGGACACTAAGGTCTCTTTGAACAGGACTCGACAAGTAGACACATTGACACATAGACGCTGTAATGAATGCAACAAAACATAGGTGTGAGTGACGTAGCAACACCATTAAGCACATCCTCTCCTCAGTTGCATTATTCGGGTTGTCAGACTATTTCAGCTCCCAGATTCGTAGACGAGTCCCATGACGGCCATCAACGATGTCTTACAACTGCAGCCTTGACGCGTCTTTGTCACTAAATATTGAATACCCCATCTTTATGAAGGGCTGAGAACACCCGATGCCGAAAACTACCATGTCGTCCCAGATATACCGTTATCTTATTTACATAATATAAAAAAATATAAAAATAAGTTATATATATACCTGCCAAGTATAGGTAAAATCTAAAAGTACAATAACTGAGGCTGTCAAGACCCGCCAAATCATTCTTGACATGAGCTGGATACGACTTTTAATAGTGCCATCACTGATTTTCAGTAATCCATTCATAAATTTTTCACATCTACTTTGCCCTTTACGCCCAATAGAATGTACTTGGAAAGATAGTCGAGACTGGTTATTTTATGTCGTTTCATATCTAAATATTCTCTAGGGTCAGGGAGACAGACTACAATGTCTGTGTACAGCGTAATGTCTTTGTTCAGCGTAATGTCTTTGTACAGCGTGGTGTCTTTGTACAGCGTGATGTCTTTGTACAGCGTAATGTCTTTGTACAGCGTGATGTCTTTGTACAGCGTAATGTCTTTGTACAGCGTGATGTCTTTGTACAGCGTGATGTCTTTGTACAGCGTGATGTCTTTGTACAGCGCAATGTCTTTGTACAGCGAGATGTCTTTGTACAGTGTGATGTCGTTGTACTGCGAAATGTCTTTGTACAGCGTGATGTCTTTGTACAGCGTGATGTCTTTGTACAGCGTAATGTCTTTGTACAGCGTGATGTCTTTGTACAGCGTAATGTCTTTGTACAGCGTGATGTCTTTGTACAGCGTGATGTCTTTGTACAGCGTAATGTCTTTGTACAGCGTGATGTCTTTGTACAGCGTAATGTCTTTGTACAGCGTGATGTCTTTGTACAGCGTGATGTCTTTGTACAGCGTGATGTCTTTGTACAGCGTGATGTCTTTGTACAGCGTGAGTGATGTGTCAGGAAAGATCACATAGGTGATGCAATGGTGTATCCTCCCGGCATATAAAGCGCGTAGAAATGTCGTGTCAGGAAAAGATCTGAAACAGCATTTACTGTTTCTTTATAAACTTTGCATATCATTATATCAAGACTCATAGTGCTATCAACCTGCAGGTCATATAATCACAGGTGACTTATCTATTGTTGACAATAACAACCTTCGTCAGTAATTCAAATATGGACCAAAATACCGTGAGCAACCTCCTACCAATTGGGATCACATCCATTATGGATGCTGTCGAAGAATTTGCCAAAAATGGGCCAGACGAGAAGAGGAACCTGTTGAATGTCTTTCAGAGTGGGTAACGGAATTGGAATAAAGCCATTCGATCCCAGCCAGCTTTTATCCAAAGTCTGGCTGCCCAACATGAAAAGTTTGTAGTTGATCGCACTGACAAGGTCTCAAATAACATAACCATAATATGTAAGCATCACTACATTAATTGTTTGATCAAAGAACTTGGTATAAATGACATATCAAATAATACAACATATAAGGCTAATTGAGGAGGAAATCTGCCCAAACCATAAATCAGTACTGTCAACTTCTGACTTGACCCTAAAACCTGAAGACATGTCCATTCCTCTTTTGTACTGGATTCCAAAGCTCCATAAAAATCCGTACAAAGAGAGGGATATTGCTGGGTCCAGCAACTGTACCACCAAATCCCTGTCTCTTTGTATTCACAGGAAGCATCTGAGACAATTGGAATTAATACCATGTGGATTCTCAAAAACTCAAAAGATTTGCTTGACTTTTTGCAAATACAGAAAAGAATCAAGTTCCATTCTGTCAAAACATTCGATTTCTCCGCCAAATACACGACCGACTCCGTGGTCTATAGGTAGAGCGTCCGCCCGGAGAGCGGAAGGTCCGGGGTTCGATCCCCGACCGCGTCATACCAAAAGACGTTAAAAGATGGTACTTGTTACCCTGTCTGGCGCTCGGCAGTAAGGGGCTAAAACAAGGACTGGTCGGCTCGGAGTTAGTATACTGTGTCTGAGTGGGGTATTCGTGTTAAACTGCGGCATGGTATCTCAGTGAGCTAGCACTATAAATCGGCATCAGTCCGGACTAGTAAAAGCAGCCACACAAACACATGCACGTCGCTATTTAAGTGCAATAATCTTGGACGCGACTTTAAACCCAATTTCACCTCACCTCAGCACTTTGTACACCACTATCACACATGACAAACCTAAGGGAAAACTTCATTCCCTGATCCATGGGGCTTTTGTTACAAAACGTGGTGTACACAGATACGGTTACGTATCCGTATTCAGAGGTTCAAGACAGAGGGGTAAGACATTTAGGCATCCCCAAATGTGCTCCCCTTCTTGTGGATCTGTTTATTTATGCATAGGAATAGGAATCTGAGAAATATCGAGAATCGCTAGCGGTGACCTGTGCACACTACTTGGGGTGTCAATGCCAACAGTTTCAAACTGCACCGTAGGATTTACGTTCATTTCCGTCGATCCGTTCGCATTATCAAAAAATCTAAAACAAAACCACGGTAATTGCCTTTGAAATAGAAGAGACCACGATAAATAGTTTAACTTAGGTACATAGATGATCTGATATATTTCAATAACAATCAAATAGTCAATTCCCTTCGACTGATTTACCCACCTGAACTAGAAATAAAGAAGACCAGGGAGACCGCCTCATCTGTTTCATATTTAGATCTATGCATAAAGATTCAGAGCGACAAAACACTCTCCATAAGACTGTGTGATAAGAGGGATGACTTTCCAACAGTCAACTTTCCCTTCACGTAGAGCAATATTCCAGCAGCTCCAGCCCTTGGTGTTTACATTTCGCAACTTTTGAGATACAATCGAGCATGCTCTTTCTATCAAGATTTCAAAGAGTGTCATGCGACTCTTGCTCAGAAGTTGTTTGATCAAGGTTACAACATTCAAGGCCTCAGCATAGCTTTCAAAAAGTTATCGTGGACATGTGGAGGATATTTCGAAATTTGACAAAAATTATGTCCGGTGCAATTCCCTATTTTGACTTGTACCATATGTTCGCAATTTTTTTCAGGTGAACATTTTACTTGCCTTTGCATGTGTTTGTGACGGGTGCCATCGGTGGGGCAGGATACGCTCACCTGCAGAAATTTCTATTGGACATGGAGAGGTCGTTTTAATTACTTATCAGATAGATGAGACCTTTCCATTGAAACATGTTGTGAGGCATGTCCACAGTAATCAATATATCGATTTGTAAACAATGTCTTGTCCATTATGCTTGTTATCATAATTCCCATCATGATGATGAGTGTGTCATTCGGTGAGAACATGATCAGTACGATACTGGGTTTGTGGTAGCTTACTCAACGAGGGCCGTTTCAGTGTCAAGTAAGATGAATGGCTGTGCCTGTGTTGTCACTTTTCCACGTTTGTAGACATCCAGTCAAAATCTAATCTGTCACTGTATGGACGGGTACGAACTCCAGTAAACCTATACTTGTAATAATTATATATAAAACGTCGGCGCCAGAGAATAATCAGTCACGATTCTCTGCCGAAACAGATTCCTTCGGGCGTAAAAGGAAAATGCATAAATGGATCACTGAACATCAGTACATTTTCAGATTTATCAAAATCAAATTTACAGCACCGACGTCAACACATACGTCGTCTGTTATCCAGACAAATCATTGATAATAGATCTTACTTCATAAAGACATCAAACCTTGTCTTTCAATATTCTCTGTTCAACCACAGACCGATTAATAGCCTTGGTAAATATAGTCTCCAAATAGCATTTATCAATCCATTACAGCATTACACCACTACAACAACAGTACAGCTTTCATCCAGGTCATGTCGTCAATACATGAGTGATTAGGACCCCGAATATGTAGGAAATTGACAGATACACTGGACACGAACATTGCGCATGTAAGACATTGAGAGGCACACGCATGTGCATTATGTGGGACATTGACTGGCACACTGCACATGCACGTGCATTATGTAGGACATTGACTGGCACACTGCACATGCACGTGCATTATGTAAGACATTGAGAGGCACACTGCACACGCACGTGCTTTATGTAGGGCATTGACAGACAAACGCATGTGCATTATGTAGGACATTGACTGGCACACTGCACATGCACGTGCTTGATGTAGGCCATTGACAGGAACACTGCACATGCATGTGTTTTTTGTGAACCTTGATAGGCACACTGCACATGCACGTGCTTTATGTAGGACATTGACAGGAACACTACACACGCATGTGCTTTGTGTAGGACATTGATAGGCACACTGAACACGCATGTGCTCTATGTAGGACATTGATAGGCAAACGCATGTGTATTATGTAGGACACTGACAGGCACACTGCACACGCATGTGTTTATGTAGGACACTGACAGGCACACTGCACACGCATGTGCTTTATGAAGGACACTGACAGGCACACTGCACACGCATGTGCTTTATGTAGGACATTGACAGGCACACTGCACACGCATGTGCCTTATGTAGTACACTGACAGGCACACTGCACACGCATGTGCCTTATGTAGTACACTGACAGGCACACTGCACACGCATGTGCCTTATGTAGGACATTGACAGGCACATCGGACACGCATGTGCCTTATGTAGTACACTGACAGGCACACTGCACACGCATGTGCCTTATGTAGGACATTGACAGGCACATTGGACACGCATGTGCCTTATGTATGACACTGACAGGCACACTGCACACGCACATCACATATTGATCCCGATATTCCATGATAGGGTTGTTTCTCATGTCTGCATGACTGTATGTCTGTCATGTATAGCTCAAGTTTATAAGAAACCTTTTGGATTAAAAGCCATTAAGAACAATCTGAACTAGATTCAGCCCACTACACATACGAATCTACGTGCATTCATTTTATAAACCTTAACTTGTTCTCAAATTAAAACTTGTGTGTTTCAATGACATTAAGAGGATGTAAATCCAGGATTAACAAACCTAACTAGAGAAGGCAGTAGATGTGTTTCCTAATATTAACCTCAGTAAGCTTCGGTGAAGCCCTTGTCTAATTGATTCATAAACACATGCTTATCGTATTGTCGGAATCATACAAGGGACTTAATAAAAAATTCTTATCATTATGGAAATGGTATTGTCGTTTTTGTTTGAGTTGTAATGAGAAATAGGTTTCTCGAGTACACTACATTTATGCCGTCATAAACATATCACACTTATCTCTTATCGGGTATGTGATATGATTTGTTATATCTCGATAACAGTTCCAAGCTGATATGGGAGTATGACAAATCACATACAGACAGCTCGGCGATACCGGGGCTCTTCCGTTGTCAGGATACTTCAATGTATGTCTTCCAGGAGCTGTGGTCCATGAATGTTTAGAGGTACACGACTCACATCAGATAGTCACTCGGTTTGTGCCCTCCCTGTTCGGGTGGCCCTCAGTTCTTCACCCTCTACCTGGCCCTGGAGTCATCCAGTTCATCCTCACCCCTGGCGGGATATCCCTCAGTTAATCCCTCACCCCTGGCACGATATCCCTCAGTTAATCCCTCACCCCTGGCACAATATCCCTCAGTTCATATCCCACCCCTGGTCGGAGCATCGTCCAGTTCATCCCAACATCCCCGACCATGATGTCCCCCTTGGCTTCGTGTCATTATTACCACTTATCTACTCCAATTTCCCGCCAGAAGGACCCTACTAATGTCACAGAATCGGTGATTGTGATGAATTAAGAGATGCCGCGCATATCTGCTCATCAAATGTGACAATTTGATCGCAAACACAGGACTATTCCGACGGCTGCTGGACTACATTAACACGCCCGCTGGTACAGCAGCAATCAAAATCACGCCAGTTTTTATTGTGGTTACCCCTGTTTCGGCTTTATGGCAGATGATATCGCCCCCAGCAGTGAGGAGTGAGCGCAGATAGGCATGGTGCCACGCCGGCCGCTACATCACACATGCTTCATTGTGTCGTGGTAATTGCCCGGCGTTCACTGCCCTACCATCTTCCCGAATACTTCATACACAAATGATATATAGAGACTCTGGGATCAGGCTGCCATTCTCATTGATTCCGTTAACCGTCATCTCCACAACTCTATTACAGTACATATCTTGATGGACGGTTCTACGTGGTGTTTATCTTGTGATGTATCGGCAAGGATTTCACACAGTAGCCAAGCAGTGAGATAAGAGAGATTACTGCGGCATGTGTGTCGAATATTAATACGTGAGTATTCAAACTAAGTAGAACACAACAGGGGTTAATTCAGGTAACACCAAACATCAGTGAGTGAGTGAGTGAGTTGGGTTCAGCGCTGCTGTGAACAGTATGCGATATCACGGCGTGAAAGCTTGATGTGGAATGCAAGTCAAAGATGAAAGGTTTTTCCCAGTCAGGTTAAACCAACGAGCACGGGTATGATTCTAATAGTTGAAGGATGTTAATCGGAGGAAATCTAGGATTCATAGAATAGTCATGTTTATAAATGCATTGTGTCTTTGACAGACACAGAGTACAAAAGAAACATCCAAGGTAGTTATTATTCAAAACCTGAAGGATTCTCCCCACACAACCTGTACTGGAAGGTGAAGGACGTTACACTCACAGCCGATTCATGGACATAACATAAATAGGGTTTCGTTCGGTAAAACAGATCCACGTTCTGGGTTTACATGGAGAGTGGCAGACAATCCAGGTCTAATGTCTCGGACCCACCGATTTACAATATACGATCAGGTTACACCAAAACAGGAGTCATTGGGTTAACAGAGGGCCACGTCTGTTTGATGGTGTTCCTCCGTCCATGGAGTTCTTCCGCTTATAGTGTTCCTCTGTCGGATGGTGTTCTTCTGTTCATGGTGTTCCTCTCTTCATGGTGTTCCTCTCTTCATGGTGTTTCTCTGTTCGTGGACTTCCTCTCTTCATGGTTTTCCTTCGCTTATGGTGTTCCTCTCTTCATGGTGTTTCTCTGTTCGTGGTTTTCCTCTCTTCATGGTGTTCCTCTCTTCATGGTGTTTCTCTGTCGGATGGTGTTCCTCTCTTCATGGTGTGCCTCTGTCGGATGGTGTTCCTTTGTTCAAGGTGTTCCTCTCTCCATGGTGTTCCTCTCTTCATGGTGTTCCTCCGCTCATAGCGTTCCCCTCTTAAAGGTGTTAGTCTGTCGGATCGTGTTCCTCTGTTGGATGGTGTTCCTCCATCCCCGATGTTCCTCTGTTCATGGTTTCCCTCTGTTCATTGAGTTCCTCCACTTATGGTGTTTCTTTCTTCATGGTGTCCCTCTCTTCATGGTGTTCCTCCGCTCATGGTGTTCCTCTCTTCATGGTGTTCCTCTCTGCCCCCCTTTTCCTCCGCTCTTAATGGTGTTGGTTTGTTGGATGGTGTTCCTCTGTTCATGGTGTTCCTCCGCTCATGATGTTCCTCTTCTAATGGTCTTCCTCTGTTGGATGGTGTTCCTCTGTTGGATGGTGTTCCTCTGTTCATGGTGTTCCTCCGCTCATGATGTTCCTCTTCTAATGGTCTTCCTCTGTTGGATGGTGTTCCTCTGTTGGATGGTGTTCCTCTGTTCATGGTGTTCCTCCGCTCATGATTTTCCTCTTCTAATGGTCTTCCTCTGTTGGATGGTGTTCCTCTGTTGGATGGTGTTCCTCTGTTCATGGTGTTCCTCTGTTCATGTCCATTGAGGAGATGGACACAGACAGACCGTACAGATACCGCTGGACGCGGTACAACCAGATGTCCCCCTATCGACCAACTCGTACAGGGCCGGATATCAACAAGGCATAACAAGGGACCAATTAATTACAATTTCAAACGTTATTTTCTGGGACAACCGGCCATTAGTGGAGCGGAGAGGGGTACAGTGACCAGGCCGTGTGACGAGGAAGACAATGAGCAGATGCCATTCATCTGAATCTGTGTCCAGGATTCCCCTCAGATGCGGCGTCTACATTCATGGGGGGACTACAACCGATGATTTGGCATCGATTCCACATCCATTCGCAAAGGTGGAATGCAATTACAGTTGAAAATAAACGTGTATATTGGTGGTTGAAACTTGACGATAACATGTGAGAAGATAGGCTTGCCCTGTTATCTTAGGGTATTTTGGTGTAAGGGCGAGAGAGACGTGTTCCTGCATTGCAGCGGAAACATCTATACCACTGGGAAACATGTCCATGTACCTAAGTACCCTTTGGGTTTACAAAACTTTCCTCTCTTTACAAATACTTGTATCAAACTATTCGCTGCCGGGATAGATCTAAAGAATTGTTTGCACCATTGGAATATATTTCTATACTGAGACAAGACAGGGGTACAGTCATATATACCTATTTAATCACACATGTGGCGTCATTCTATTGTTGAAACGCTCCATTATTATTTTTCAGGAATGGAGACATTCGTGACTAGCTCGTGTTATTCCGGGACAAGCCGAATGGCGACTCGTGCTCCACTCGTGGCCATCTTTTTTCGACTGGATTCCGTCTAAGCGCAAACGGGCATAGTATTGTCAACTCGTTGCGTAATGATTCACGTATATTTTCCCCATGTCATGTATATTCCAGATGCTATTTACAACACATCGGGACTAACGGTATTTATACAGTATGATTAAACACATTCAGCTGTATCTAGGGTATATTTTTTAGATGCAAGACATTTGTAAAATCAATAATTATTACTGAGGGATTCTTTGACCGAAGAGGTTGAAGTCATACGCGCATTCTGATTAGTTTGTCGTATTTTCGCACATAACATTTATCGATAGGGGGACGAGTCTCTTGCAGGTTACGGAAAGGGGCGAGTGGTTACGAACCTTTCAAAATGTAATACCATCGACCTCAAGAGATAATGGTCGTTATGCATCTATTACTTCAGCAATGATATATGACTTGATTGCAAATCGAATCCCAGTTCAAGTCAGGATTAATACAAAGAGAGATTTATCATTTAACTAAAGCATATATCCATGACATAAGCTTATGACATAAAAACATGTATGTCATACCCCAATGACATAAGTATGCAAATTAGATATGCAAATTAGATAACCGGAAGTGGGACTTTTTTCGCCCGTGCAACATGGATACCTTTGATGTTGGAGACATTATTTCAATTATTCTGCAAAAGTCTGTTCAAGTATTTTGTTTAAAATAATCCGAGGAACTTTTTTTCTCAGCGAAGGAATATGCCATAAAGGAGTTAGGAGGTTGTTTATTTTGATTTACACGGCTATGGAAAACATGTATCACTACGCACGATCTATACGTAAGATTTCGACAAGTTGCTGATGTTAATGTTAAATGCTGGGAAGCAAAAATGTGAAAATGATAAATAGAATTCATCACTCGTGTTTTTTAATATGGGAAATATCAACCGATGTTAATGTTTAATGCAATTATTCCTTAATTGGGAAGCAAAAATGTGAAAATGATAAATAGAATTCATCACTCGTGTATTTTAATATGGGAAATATCAACCTCGACCCGTTAATCAGTATTTGTTTATACCGATTAACTAAGACTCGGTTGATATTACCCATATTAAAAAACACTCGTGATGAATCCTCTATTTAACATTTGTACAGAATGGGCAATTAATAAAAATAGAAACGTGCATGTTCATTAAGCATACATGTTCGTACCACTTGACTTTTTCGCAATTTCGTCGGAAGAATTAAATCATTGGCTTCAGTCTTAATATGTAGAAATTAGGAACCAAAATGGGGAACGCTACCCCAACCCCATCCCCTCCTCAACATCTTCACATACCCCGAACGCTGTGTGTGTTAAAGACGAGCTTCTACTTTGGAATAAAAAAATAATTAACTTTGATACAGTTATAAGCGTGTTCTTTATAAACGTAGTTTACTGCATCAAAAAACGTTCAAACGATCTTTGTCCAGAGAGATAAATCATGGCCATGTTTGAGATATATCTGAGCCCTATTCCTGTGTCTGGTCCCTTCTATCGACGTCCTCCGGTCCCACCTCCATCTGAACACATCAGATTCAGTTCTCAGGGGGTAAACGTCTGAGACCTGCATCACTTCGGGCTTTCCTCCCACATTAAGCTGACACGCCGTGATATGACTGGAATACTGTTAAAAGCGGCGTTCAACCCAACTCACTCACTCACTCACTCACTTCTCAGGGTGAACCGGATGTTTACTGAAGCAGGGAAGCCGAACATGATACACACACCCAATGGATTCGTTATTATATGTTACTATTTATCATATTAAATACTATAGCGCATGATACTAGCTGTTACACAAAACTCATCTATGAACTCCTGCGTCATAGTGACCATGACTAAAATTTTAATGGAGATAATGTACCTTGGAATTGGACACACGAAATTCAATTATCTGTTTTTAACTTCCCAAACCAATCAATCCACTTTTTAACCCCTTCACCAACTTTAAATAAATGAGGTTAATCAATTGTTTTTAAATTTGCTTATTAATGTGATTATGCATGTTTTGTGCATCATTTAACGGTATTAATTCAACTAATTTATATGTTCTAATCAGTCTGTTGATGTTTGTTTTTACATATCGGTGATTTCATATCACATGGGAAAAGTAAACTATGATGAGTATACATTTATTAAAGCCATAATAATACTATACTTATAATGATTTGATATCGCTGAATAGAGCTACACCCGTACATCCCTTGATATTAAACCATATGAGGACGTCACGTTATTGTTGTTGCAGTTGATTAATGATATCTACTCACATCAACAGTGACTTATTACATTAAAATGTCCAACATTACCGGTTACTACAGCAACCACCCTCCTCATTCAGGGAATGGAGATGGATCAGGTAAAATCCAGAGCAGGACACGGATCAGATGAATGAAGTATTACCGTAGCGCCGACCCAGTGAGAAAACTCTCAAACGGATATGAGATGCACTGTAATCCCGTCTTTAACAAAACAGCCAATCACATTAGTCTCTTACGGATCATTCACAGACAAGAAAATCAGAAGTTTGAAATCTATTTATTATACAAAATAATTCTTTGAGATAAATCTGTGATTTGGTGATTGGCTACAAAGTGTTTCACTGATTTCTCAGTTTTCAAATTTAAGCAAGGCGACATGGAATATAACTGTGGAATTTATTTACCTGTGGAATTTATTAAATCCATTACAAAATGTCGTTATTGGTGTTTAATAAATACAAGAACCCATCGTATGTTCTGTAAAAGCTCTCATGCCGAAATGTACAAGTTTCACGAAGCACGACAGTATGTGAGACAGTATGTTTTTTTATGCCGCTTTTAGCAATATTCAAGCAATATCACGGCGGGGGACACCAGAAATGGGCTTCACACATTGTACCCATGTCGGGAATCGAACCCGGGTCTTCGGCGTGACGAGCGAACGCTTTAACCACTAGGCTACCCGACCGCCCCAGCACGACAGTACTTTATCAGCATAGAAATGTACTTCATATGACCAAAATAGTGAATGCCACGTGGCGTGGATGTATGTAAGGTCAATCCTACATGGCGTGGATGTATGTAAGGCCAATCCGACATGACGTGGATGTATGTAAGGCCAATCCGACATGACGTGGATGTATGTAAGGCCAATCCGACATGGCGTGGATGTATGTAAGGCCAATCCGACATGGCGTGGATGTATGTAAGGTCAATCCGACATGGCGTGGATGTATGTCAGGTCAATCCGTCATGGCGTGGATGTATGTAAGGACAATCCCACATGACATATATGTATGTAAGGTCAATCCCACATGGCGTGGATGTATGTAAGGTCAATCCGACATGGCGTGGATGTATGTAAGGTCAATCCCACATGACATACATGTATGTAAGGTCAATCCGACATGGCGTGGATGTATGTAAGGTCAATCCGACATGGCGTGGATGTATGTAAGGTCAATCCCACATGACGTGGATGTATGTAAGGTCAATCCCACATGACATATATGTATGTAAGGTCAATCCCACATGACGTGGATGTATGTAATGACAATCCCACATGACATATATGTATGTAAGGTCAATCCCACATGACATACATGTATGTCAGGTCAATCCGTCATGACATGGATGTATGTAATGCCAGTCCCACATGGCATGGATGTATGTAAGGCCAATCCCACATGGCGTGGATGTATGTCAGGTCAATCCCACATGGCGTGGATGTATGTCAGGTCAATCCCACATGACGTGGATGTATGTCAGGTCAATCCCACATGGCGTGGATGTATGTCAGGTCAATCCGTCATGACATGGATGTATGTAAGGTCAATCCGTCATGACATGGATGTATGTAATGCCAGTCCCACATGGCATGGATGTATGTAAGGCCAATCCCACATGGCGTGGATGTATGTCAGGTCAATCCCACATGGCGTGGATGTATGTCAGGTCAATCCCACATGACGTGGATGTATGTCAGGTCAATCCCACATGGCGTGGATGTATGTCAGGTCAATCCGTCATGACATGGATGTATGTAAGGTCAATCCCACATGACGTGGATGTATGTAAGGTCAATCCCACATGACGTGGATGTATGTAAGGCCAATCCCACATGGCGTAGATGTATGTCAGGTCAATCCGTCATGACATGGATGTATGTAAGGTCAATCCCACATGACGTGGATGTATGTAAGGTCAATCCCACATGGCGTGGATGTATGTAAGGTCAATCCCACATGGCGTGGATGTATGTCAGGTCAATCCGTCATGACATGGATGTATGTAAGGCCAACCCGACATGGCGTGGATGTATGTAAGTCAAGTCCGACATAACATAACTCAAAAGTATTTGTCCAATCAAGGGGAAGATTTTATTGTATAGATGTGGATTTCGGGAAAGCATTTGATTCAGTTAACATAGCTCTTCTCTGATATGATATTTTTATACAGAAACTGATATTTACTCAAAAACTGATGCAAGGGTTAACGTGTTTATGAGTATGTGGATTCTTTGAGTGGGGTACATGAGAGAAGTATTTGGAGTCTCACACTGAAATGGCACATTATGGCGTATGTGTTATCTCTGCTTTAGTAGAATAATAATTATTGTATTTGTTGTTATTTGCAGATGTTAATTTGCAAACTCTACTGAACTGATATGATGTTAAATGTTTGCAAGAAGTAGAGTTTATCTGCCAACTTTGACAAAACTGAAGTTTTAGTTTTTAGAAATGGTGGTAAACTACTGAAACAGGAAGCCTGGTATTTCGGTGAAATGAACTTTAATCCTATTATGTTTATTTTGGATGTTTCCTTTCTAACAGACGTGGTTGGTCTGAAGCAGGTCAGGACCGTGTCAATACACCAAACAGGGTATTGTCCTGCAGATACTAGACTATAAGTAATACATGTAAACTGTCAGGCAAAAGAAAGTATACACCCACATGTGATGGTGGTTGAAAAACCAAAAAATCTAAAAATTGTTATTGGCGATATCACATGCATCATGTCAACGAGTGTCTGCCACCATGTGACGTGAACATGACGTGTTAAGGAACACGGGGGTCACAATTTCGCGACAGATTTCAAGTGTATACTTTTTTGGACTCGGCTATTTATCACCATTTTTTTATTTAAGATCTTTGGTATGCAAATTAAGACAGCTGTTTTGTATGCCACAGAAACATATGGGTTCTAAGTGGACTCTTATTGAACAATTTCATTTAAGAATCTATTGATGTACATGTGTTGCTATTCTGGCAGAATGTGGTTGAAACTAGCTTTATGTTGCAACGTCGGTTCTGTATCACGGGTTGTTAGCTATTGGTTTAAACTTCTAGATAGATGTTCTAAACAATGTTATTTTATGTTGAATAATTAAGACCTTGTTGGTCGAAAAACATGGTTGCCCTGTTAAAACTATTTTGGAAATATATATATTATGGATTGCGTTTCGTCTGGGAAGCCAAGGGAGTTGATAAAGGAGAAACTGTTTTTGAATGAATTTGACGTCTGGATAAGGGACTGCCATACGCAATCAATAGTTTCAGATATTCTCAGTTGGCCATCTTTAGATGACTATAACATGCCTTTTTTTCTACGGAACCACATTTGATAAATAGTATATCTAAAGATGCAAGGAGCAGAATAACCTTGCTAAGGACTGGTGCTTGTTTTGTAGTGTATGCTTGTATTAACCTAGTGGTAGCCGTGATGGAGGCCCAGGAATTGTTGAACATGTCCTCTATGTCATAACAATTCTATTAAAGATGAACTTTGCCTTATATTTGAATTTCCAACCTGTTATCACTTTTACCTGAAATATTTCAAAACGTTACCTTTGTACATCGATCAATGTCATTTAAATAAATACACTGCTTTGCAGAAATATGTTATTTGTTGTAACTTTGTAAGAGACTGACATTGTGCGCTTTGTACATGTAATACATCATCTATTGGTGCCACTCTGTCACAGGATGTATCAAACTGTATTATAGTTTTATGTGGGCCTTAAGCATTATACGAAATACAATGGTTGATGAGTGATGGACACAGTTAGTCTCAGTTCCGTAAGGCTCGACCTCGTAAATCCTAACTCCGTAAATCTCGACTTGTTTAGTCGCGACACCCTAAATCCCAGCTCCGTAACATGCCGACCTCTTAAATCCCGACCTCACCAGTCGCGAAACCGTTCATCATGACTCCGTCAGTCCTGAAAACTTTAGTCCACACCCGGTTCGTCGCGACCTCGTTAAACCACGCTATCCCCAACCCTGTTAGCACTGTTCGTTCTGTTCAAATACAACGACGACCTCCTGTGCCCGCGAGTGTGTAGACTTTAACGTGCTTCTACTTGTACAGCATCTCCATGTTTTGTTAAGAATCGTGTGTGTTCACATCTCGTGACAAGTGGTGCCAGGGTTTTAACCAAACCAAGAGAACCAATTTATCGATGATGAAGCTGTATTAAAGCTACCTCTACAAATAACTGATGCTGATTAAATTGGACTATTTCTGTTCACTGACATTCTATTTTGACTTTCTTTTATCTTCTAATCTCCTGGACGAGAAGCAACTAAGCTTAAACCCTTGAGAAAACGCAGCTATGAATAATCAGATGGAGCAATGTTGCTGCTAATGCTGGAGTTGTGAGATGAGTGAGACGTCCTCTAAAATCTCAGTATCCCTAGCATCAGTACAACACGCGCCCTCTACAATCTCACCATCGGTAACATCGATACAAGACTCCTTTTGTACGTACCACAACAGTTCGCACCCTAGACAACGGAGGCGGTATTTCATGTAACTTGTGGTAGCTGCACATGTAGATAAAGGACGCTGATCCCAATGGTACAAAATCCACTACAACTCATATTGTCCACACCCTACAGACCCGTGACGATCCGGGGTAGAATAGGTCTTCAGCAACCCATGCTTGCCGTAAACGGCGACTATGCTTGTCGTAAGAGGCGACTACCTGGATCGGGTGGTCAGGGTCGCTGACTTGGTTGATGCATGTCATCGTATCCCAATTGTGTCGATCGATGCTCATGATGTCAATCACTGGATTGTGTGGTCAAGTCTCGATTATTTACAGACCGCCGTCAAATAGTTGGACTAGTGCTGAGTGAGGCGTTAACCAACAAACAAACCTACAGCCCCACGTGGTCCCTTCCTACAAGGGTGCTCTCCCTTCACTAACATGCTGACCCGGAAAAACGTACCTCACATCAAGTGTTTTGGTTGTATGATTATAAATGAACTATTATGCAATGACAGGCGTATTGTGGCAGACGCTGTTCCACGTCGGCGTTGATAGTAACATGTGAATGTGAAGCCATGTCGGAACATGCCTACTACACCCCTCCAATTATTGCACCCACCACAGAACAACGGCAATTACTGCTCTCTGTCTGCTGTCAATTACCAGCTGGCATTGTGTCTCCGCCACATTATAACTTGCACAACTCTCCGCGTGCCTCCCTGTGCCCGACTTTCGCTGTTACATTGGAAAGGTGTGAAACGTGTTTGGTTGTGGCAGTGTTCAGATGTCTTAAGTTGTCACGTGGTCTCTGTTTCCGGTGTCATGGAGTGTATGGCGAAGCTCCAACTATAAGTGAACATCACTGCTTAAATCCTGGAATCAGATGCAACCGGCGCCCACGCAAGTCGTGATTTATGCAGTAAATGTTCATTCAGTAGATTATTTTTTAAATAAGGTTTGAAATAAGGTTTGTGTTTAAGGCTTAACTTATTCAAGATCAGAAGAGCAGCGTCAGTCAATTACGACTGGACATTATCTCTGTGAGAACCGTCATTTATATTCCAGATCTTTCAACCTAACGGACGCAATCAAACAGGACAAGGGTTTCACAGTAGTAACATGAACGTTGTCCAAACCCTGCCTTCTCCAACCAACACTCCCTTTCCACGCCCCTGAACTCCCAAATTCCCCCTCTGCTAATGATGTCACAGGGACAGTGTTTCTAAAGGTCACAGGCAACGATGTATATTTGGTACGGTATTAACTTCTGCTTATCAAATAACTGGCTTCCCGATGGTATTGCCTCATTGCCAGGCTGGCGAGAAGTCTACTGTGTGTCTGGCGGCTCTGTGACTGGGGATCATGGCGGGAGAGAGAGCGAGAGAGATCGGCCCACTGGTCCTAGGTGAGATGAAGCTGTGTCCTACCCGATCACTGATGACTGGCTGATCATTGTCACACGTAGGCACCTCATACGTCACACCTCATACGTCACACCTCATACGTCACGGCCAAGACAAAAAAAAACCCTGACAACCTAAAATGTCATATTTAACACCTCGGATACACAATCAACTGAAAGCAGGGTAGAATTAAATCGAACTGTAAGCATTTGAGTATATGTTAACTGTCTGTGTCTGTTGCTTAATTTCTTGTATGTTTGAATTTGTTTTAATTGTTTATCACACTGATATTTTTAAAACGGCAATGACAAAATGATAATACAGCTAAAATCGAACCACGGTCAGTGCTAACCAGGCTTACTGGCGGTGTGACTGTGCGATTAAAAGTTCAATGATTTAGACTGAGTGTTGTTGAAACACACAGCAGCGCTCTGATTAACATAAGTTGAAGAACAAACTAATAAGTAGAAAACACATTGTCAAGATAAATGCATATCTTAGTACTCGCTGCAGCTGTACAAAGATCTTCTGACATCAGGTCACGTCAGAACTATCGTTGGACCTATCGTCGTTTAAGAGATGACGAAAGTGAAATTCCGAATGTTTTTTCTAATTATGATGTTGGTTAACATGGGGGTATCCAGACGACAGCTGCGGCTGTACGATTGATTCCGAATGCTAGACATCGTCTATCTCTCGCTTCAATGGGATAAACATTTGGAACGGATCAGACTGTCCATAGCCTGTTGGAAGCACTGCCATACAATTTCGGTCATCTTTTGACATTCAAGAATTTTGTTTCGTTCCGTTTACAAATTTTTAATCAAGAACATGGTCAAAATATTTTTCAAAACGTAATCTTGGATGTAACTCGCCATTTTGAAACTAGTACCGTAAAGCTAAAGAAAGCTGCTTTCTGATTGGCTAATGTACATTTCCTGTCTGTCAGGAAGGTCGTTCTGACGGGACCTGCACTGTCCTCATATCTTTGTGTTGTGGTAGCGAGCTCTCAGACCTGATTTTAATGAGATCGGTTGACTCAATTCTTAAATAAATATTTAATTGTAGACAATGTCATCGTGGGCACATAAAGCTCCTTAACTGTGTAGTTATGATTAACAAATCAAACGACGGCATTGTTCCAAGGGGAGTAAGCATGTACAAACATGGACGAAGTGAAACCATTAGTGATGCTTCCAATATCACCAAGTACAGAATATCCGAGGATGTCCTCCGGACTGTCCTCCAAACTGAGCATTACAGTACAGTTGGTCCAAGGAAGTCCTCAAGACTGAGCACTACAGACTAGCTGGTCCAAGGATGTTCCCCAGAGTGAGCACTACAGAATAGTTTGTCCACGGATGTCTGCCAGACTAAGCACTACAGACTAGTTGGTCCAAGGATGTTCCCCAGAGTGAGCACTACAGAATAGTTTGTCCACGGGGGTCCGCTAGACTGAGCACTACAGATCTAGACTAGTTGGTTCAAGGAGGTCCGTCAGACTGAGCACTACAGACCAGTAGGTCCAAGGATGTTCCCCAGACTGAGCACTATGGACTAGTTGGTTCAAGGAGGTCCCCCAGACTGAGCACCACGGACTAGTTAGTTCACGGATGTCCGCCAGACTGAGCACTACAGACGAGTAGGTCCAAGGATGTCCGCCAGACTGAGCACTACAGACGAGTAGGTCCAAGGATGTCCTCCAGACTGAGCACTACAGACGAGTAGGTCCAAGGATGTCCTCCAGACTGAGCACTACATATTAGTTGGTCCAAGGATGTCCTCCAGACTGAGCACTACAGACGAGTAGGTCCAAGGATGTCTGCCAGATTGAGCACTACAGACTAGTTGGTCCAAGGATGTCCTCCAGACTGAGCACTACAGACTAGTTTGTCCGAGGATGTCCGCCTGACTGAGCACTACAGACTAGTTGGTCCAAGGATGTCCGCCAGACTGAGCACTACTGACCAGGGCCCCGTTCCTCAAAGCGATCTTAGCGCTACAATGATCGTAAGCCTATGTTAAAGTATGGGACTTACGATCACCTTAGCACTAAGATTGCTTTGAGGAACGGGGCCCAGTAGGTCCAAGGATGTGCGCCAGACTGAGCACTACTGACCAGTAGGTCTAAGGATGTCCCCTAGGCTGAGCACTACAGACTAGTTAGTTCACGGATGTCCGCCAGACTGAGCACTACAAACTAGTTAGTCCAAGGATGTCCGCCAGATTGAGCACTACAGACGAGTAGGTCCAAGGATGTCCTCCAGACTGAGCACTACAGACTAGTTAGTTCACGGAAGTCCGCCAGATTGAGCACTACAGACCAGTAGGTCCAAGGATGTCCTCCAGACTGAGCACTACAGACTAGTTGGTCCAAGGATGTCCGCCGGATTGAGCACTACAGACTAGTTTGTCCAAGGATGGCTGCCAGACTGAGCACTACAGACTAGTTTGTCCACGGGGGTCCACCAGACTGAGCACTACAGACCAGTAGGTCCAAGGATGTCTGCCAGACTGAGCACTACAGACTAGTTTGTCCAAGGATGTCTGCCAGACTGAGCACTACAGACTAGTTTGTCCACGGGGGTCCACCAGACTGAGCACTACAGACCAGTAGGTCCAAGGATGTCTGCCAGACTGAGCACTACAGACTAGTTTGTCCACGGGGGTCCACCAGACTGAGCACTACAGACCAGTAGGTCCAAGGATGTCCGCCAGACTGAGCACAACAGAACAGTAGGTCCAAGGATGTCTGCCAGACTGAGCACTACAGACTAGTTGGTTCCAGGAAGTTCCCCAGACTGAGCACTGAAGACCAATAGGTCCAAGGATGTTCCCCAGAGCACTACAGACGGTTAGATATGTTGTCCTCCGTACCAATGACCACACAATAGTAGACAGTTCAATCCACGATTCGTATAGGTTGTTTAAAATTACACTTCAACCAGAAAAGTACTTCAACACATCGAAATTATTATTACGATAAAGGATATGATGGCCACATTCGACGGTAAATGAAGATAGAAAGAGTTCCATGGACGAATCAAATACGTGTACAACATTCTCTGTGAGCAAACATATGTGTTGCTATTGATTTGTTTCTTGCCTTACATATTCACCGACATCTTGTGTGAAACACAGGTGTTCAATTTTCTCATCGAAAAAATATATTACACAATGTACACAATCGTTACTTGTGTGCAAAGCACTGTTACGTGAACAATGAAGTTTTAACGAAGCATACATTACAACGTGAATATATCTGTGAACATATAACGTATATTGATTGATCTGTCGTCTCAAGTATAATATAAAAAGACCAGTCCAATGACTGTTTCTACCTGAGACACATGATTATACACCAATCACCTCTGTAACCTTTCAGTAAAAATGACTCGACAGCCTTGGCACAGAAATCTGGTGTAGCAGCCAGTCTTTACTCTCAATCTTGTTACGCTCAAATTTCTTCCTTAAAGAGATTTTGCTGATGATCTAGACCGTACTATATACGGCACCCGTGATCTGGCGTGAAAGGATATTTAACATTTGGAAAACAACTTTGAATTCAAATTTTACAAAATGTTAACAAATGGGCAAATAAATCGTTGTTACTTTACAAGCCAAGCAAATCAAAATCAATACTTTCTCCGCAATAGAACTGGTTCATCTTTAAAATATTAATGAATAATAAATGTATTGAACATTTTGGCCAGCGTTAAAATCTAGGAGTAATATTTTCGTCAAAAGAGAAATGCTAATTTCCTTAAGAAAGCATTATCAAGAAAACATCCACAAGACTTGATCCCGGAGAAAATTAAGTTCAGACCTTCAGTAAATGAAACAAGGCGTATACATAGTGTGTGTGTGTGCCGGGGATGTTATTTATTCACAGCAGCAAAGTGATCGATCAGTGAACGTAGAATTGAAAACAGTAATAATTGCAACTGGGTTAGCGAAATTTGCTTTGCTAAACATGATGTCTTTCCAACAGAATCTAAAACAAAGGAAATCGGAGGAAAATAACAATACCTTGAAGTAATGATACAAGACACAAGACGGAGTTTGCATAAATGTTACCTAATATGTTAGACATTCCGGAAATATACCTACCTGTTGTTGAAAACAACTGTGAAAGTTTATCTTATTTCCACCATTCAGTAGAAACACACTGCACAATAGCAATGGTATATGGAACAAGGATAGTTCCGTACATGAGAAAGCGCTTGGCACATCGCACTCTCCTCGTTCTAACAGCACTCTCATTCACCGAGGCGTAGTAAAATGTTTCAGTGTGAGTCGTCGAACTATTATGGACCAAAATGATATAGATAAGACAGAGTTGCTGCCCTTGATTGAACACAACCGGTGTTAAGGCCCCTGACTGCACGTGTTTGGTTGTTTTGTTGTTGCTGTTTGTTGTTTAACGCCGACTCAGCAACGTTCCAGCAGAATTACAGCAGTCTTTAAATACTCGTCTGGACCAGTGATTGACATCATGAGCACCGACGAACGCAGTATGGTAACCAAGCCTGACCACCTGATCCCGTACTTGCGACAAGCATCAATTGGTTGCTGAAGGCAATTCTAACCCGGATATTCACGGGAGGTGATAACCTGGGTTGCTGATGACCTATTCTAACCCGGATGTATCCAAACTTTCTTTTTGGTTAAACCAGACCCGGACCAGTAGGCGGACAACAATGAGGTGATCCGGACACCTTGCTTGTTTGTTTGTTTGTTTGTTTGTTTATTTGTTTGTTTGTTTGTTTGTTTGTTTGTTTGTTTGTTTGTTTGTTCTCGCCTACACAAGTGACCAGACAATCCAGTGATTGACATAATGAACAACGACACGCGGCGCCGAAGTACAGCAATCAACCAAGTCTCACTTCAAGGGAGATGAGCTACTGCCAGTATGTAGGTTCCACTCAACCAAATCAGAATGAGTTGTTCAGCTGGTCGCTTGCACGGAGAAGAAAAAATGTTAAGTAAGAAATCCTCCAGCTGTGATTGAAGGATATTGTGTAAGATTCATAGTTTTCAAATTAACGTAATTACGTATGTGTACGAAATGTGTCCACAGATATTTTCAAGAAAGTGATAGTTGATGCGGAGCTTGTGTTTGTGTGCTCAGCTTCCTGTGCTCGGAAATCGAGCTGGCTAAGCTGGCAAAATTATCTGATTATATTTCAGATTTATGGCCGGCCGGGCTATGCATGCATGTACACAAGTTGGTTGTTGAAAGTCTAATATTTTTCTAGTTATTACATTACTAAAGTACTGTTTAATTAATACGAGTCATAGGACTGTAAATAGGGCATATATCAAAATAACGCAAATTGTCCTAACTGACACTGTGATCACCCTTAAAATGTAATTTTACAGGTAAAATGATGATCAACTTAGAAAATATTCGTGTGTTGTCATGCATGTATGAAATGGCCTATAACCTGAGGTAATTACCTAACACCTGTCCCGAGGTGATGACCTCACACAGTCCCGTGCATTCTCACAGGTGCAAATGTCACCGAGTTGGGGGTGGTCTCAAAATATTGCTGTTATTGTCTTTAATTGACATGTGCGTTGATGGGGTAGCAATTAAAGATATGTACTGCATTATATTTGCTTGGAAACATGATGGAATAATTAAGAGCTATGAAACGGGATGAGCACTGGAAGGTTGCGGTTTTGGAATCCAGAAGTATTTGTTGTTCTACAGATGATTTCTTGAGGTAGCATTTATCTCCGCCGATGATTTATATGAATCTGTTCTTTTGAATGTTGTGTTATGTCTTGCCACGAACCCTTTACACTTAGCCAAGATGGGCACAGCAGGGTTGAGCTCACGTCTGACTGGCGTACGTAAGACAGCGTGACCGTGTTGTGCCGCCAGCACATATGTCCTGTACTTTACAGGGTTCTTATTCAGACGAATTTTCTCCATGAGTTGAACTTTCTTTTCATATGGTTTGAAGTCGACAATGTCATATATTCCTGTATGGTCGCCTTCAGACTACTCATGGTTTGGGCGACAGTATCTGATTCCCGGGCGTTATATTAACTGGCGTTATCTATGACAATGACACTGACGTTGTTTAAAATGGACAATAGCTGAAGTTCCAACCAGTCTATGAACACATCACCTCCTATAATTTCCTCATGAAAATGCCCAGTTTTCTTTTTTGCATCGAAAATTATCACACATCCATCAAAAAGCCCCATATCATGGGTTGCAGCGTGCAAAACAATGACACGGTTACCTTTACCTGATGGTCTATGGATGCTTCTGGTCCATCTGCCGATAGCCACATATAGTCAGTGGAATTATTCATCAAGGTTAATTATCTGGACGCCCTGGCTGTGATAGTTATGAATGGTGCGGAGATATTGTGACCTCATAGACAGAATAGAATATTTTTCCCTGAAAAGTGCTTGGTCATCACCACGCGCAATGAATCGAAATTCCATCACTTGGAAGGCAATAGTTAGTGCAGTTAACATTAACTGTATTTTTTTATTCCTTCTAAATTCTACTGCAAGTCAGGGTTACTTTCTGCTCCTAAAGCTTGTACACTATACGCCTAATCACCCTGCATCAAAGCTGTCTAATATCCTTTCACGTCCCAGTTTTGTTTTTGAGGCCACCCCTATACCTGTTTTGTTTTAATTATCATACCGTAGACTTGATGGTATGAATTGAAAACCATAGCTTGGGCACCTCGGTAATTCACCCTATCTAAATTAATAAATGGTTTCCCTCTATCTCTCTGAAGTGTAAAGAACTTGTACACATTTCCCAGTACAGACTCCATATCGTGTACCATGGTTATGGCTGTGCAAGTGTAATGTAACATGCAACATGGGAGCAATGTTAACAAAACAAACGCAGCGTCATTTTGTCAGAAGATGCACATCTAGAATTTTCTCAAAATAACTTTTGTGTGTGGATTAGATGTTTTATGAAGACTTCATTTTTATCATTATAACGGAGTCACGTGCGCATATTTCTATTGTCTGTTTCAGACTGCCACCATTGGACTTAGAATATATGTAAACTTCCTGTTTTCGTGCGAATTTGTCTCCTGTAAACTTGTCGATAGGACTCCTTGTGACTGAAATACTTCAAACCACAGGTAGGGCGATCGGTAGTTAATCGATATTTCAATAACAAGTCTGTGAAAAATTATATCCGTTTTTCAACAGGCGAAAAGCAGTTTTCTAGCATTTCCGACAATACTTTATGAAAGTTTATGGGAAAACATTTGGTGGTGTGTAACCAAGGACTTCGCTGAAATAAGAGCTCGACGCAGGCGACCTCGGCCAAGCAGCAAGTCTGCTGACAGCGGAGCCCGATCCAGATCCCAATGAAGCAACATAAAATAACTAACTGACCTCAAGGTACTGAGTGACTTTGTATTGTGCTTGTGACGGATCTATGGCGGCCATGTGGACAACCAACCCGTGTCCTTTAGTGAGTGAGTGAGTGAGTTGTGTTTAACGCCGCTTTTAACATTATTCCAGTTACATCACGGCGTGTCAGCTTAATGTGGGAGGAAAGCCCGAAGCGATGCAGGTCTTAGACGTTTACCACTTCGGTGAAACCCACGTATATGATAGATATACTGAACCGCAAAAGAAACGCCACTTCATGAAAATACTTCATAAAAGTTTCCAACGGAAATATGAATGCATTTATTTAGGTATCTCGTTTTCGACATTAGTCTGTATCCTAATGGCATGTTAACAGCCTAAAGTGCTCCAAATATGGATATAATTGGTCACCAAAACGCAGCTTAACTAACGACCATGGTACAAAATCCTGAATGATGTCTATATTTTCAAAGCATATTTCGGGGGCGGTAATTTCATCACACAATGTGGTTATACAAACAAATCATAAGTGAGGAATATTTTATGCAAAATTAATTTGATTTTTCATCTGTTTGAACTTAACCCTGTGTTGCTGCATCGTCACGTACAGCACGAACGAAATAGATCTAGATATTATCTAAAAATAATGTTTGCCAACATTAGGATCGCTGACACCGACCGCTGACTAAGACCGCTGACTAAGACTGCTGACTAAGACTGCTAAAATAGTAAGTTAGGGACAATTGGGTAACCCTCCTCCGATGTATAAAAAAATTTAAACATATTGTACCCAAACTATCAAGTCACATGACTGTAGCCCGGCCAATCCCAATTTCAGCAGTGCACCCCTGATAAAGCACTTCAAGCCTTAGTAAGCAAGCATTCATCAAGCATGGGCAAGAAAGGTGTTTGTACAGGGTCCCCAAACAGTTATTTCATGGTTGCATTTAACTCCGTTTTCAACAGTATTTTATTGATATCATTCCGAGCTTGTTTCACCCACATCACGCTGACACGCCTCGATATAACTGAAATATTGTCCTCGTCAAAGAGACATACTCATTATGTCATGCTATATTATGCCTCAAAGTGATATTGACCAATCGGAGAGCTGAAATTATCCCATATGAGCCCGTCTACCGACAGTACAATTCCACAATTACATGAAAGGCATGCAACATGACCAGAGCTTGTAAAATAATAAAAAAATTGCTGGTCATAGCAGCTGCGTATTTTGTTACATTGCAGTATTCTGACAGTTAAAGTTGAATATTTCGGAAAGTTGCCAGTCTTTGCTGTTTATTTTCGTTAATTAGTTTTTTAACAAATTGAACTATTATATTTAAAGGGTCATTATTTCCTTCCTGAGCCAAGACGTTTGTTCTCCTTGTTAAGAACGATTTTTAATTCTGTTTTCTTAAGAAGCCAACTTTCCCAGTATTTTCAAAATGGAAGAATGTTTCTACATTGCGATTGGTTTTGACCTTATTCACTTTGGCTTTCCTCCTACAGTAAACTGTTTGTTTGTTGTTTAATGCCACATTCAGCAATGTTCCAGTTATAACGGCGGTCTGTAAATAATCGAGGCTGGACCAGACATTCCAGTGATTGACGTCATGAGCATCGATCTACGCAAATGGAATACATATGACATGCGGCAACCAAGTGGTAGAGTTTCTAATTCTAATTTATAAAAGTCACATGTTTCATACCCATTTTATAAAAACAAATTGTTAGTAGGTAGGATGTTGTGTAAGATTTTGTATTTAAACCACTGTAGTGGAGTGTGCCCTGAACATCTAAATGTGATGTATCCATTGTATCGTTGAGGAAATGTGTCTGCAGTTTGTGTAATTTTCTAAAATGTTGATTTTTGCAGCTGTGGTTCTCGGTCAATGTTGTGTAAAAATAACGTGGCCCCTCATTAATGCAATAGAAATGTACAGCCTCTTTAAAGATATTGATAAAATGTACAAGATTTATAAATATTTACCCAAATTTTAATATTGATGACTCCCTAAATAGAATCCGACCTCAGAAATGACGGGAAAGTCCATTTAATGCACAGGTGGGTGTTTCCCGCATATTCTCATACTCCTCACGTCGATGCATGCATTTTTATGATAATTCTCTCCATTTTAGCTATGATAGTTGTTTAAACGTTCACATTTACTGCATTATATATTCTTGCTTGACAACGGTATAAGGATCTATACCGAAACGGCGCCTTTACAGTATCACAGAAGTTGTTATACATAAATTGTGTCTACTTTGTCATCCGTTAACTTCTAAGTAAAGCCTATCAAACACTTCATTATATATTCCATTGTTAACGTTTGTGTTTACCTTAAAGCATTTTATCGGAAACATATGTACTGGTCCTGTCAGTAATACCGGTTATAAGTGTTCGTTTTGACATGACATGTGCAATAAAGATACCAATAGTGTATACTTTTCGGCATAATTAACTCGTTAGGGTGTTTTTAGTTGCCATTTACGGATTCATATAAGGTAAGCAGAAAAATATTGGGCTCGGATGACGCATTGCCCTATATTTGTTTTGCTAACCTATGATATACCGTATACGGCAATTAAAGACACAGACTATAACTAATAGTATTTGATAGTTACAGTACTAATATTATATTTCACGACAGGAAACTATTCAGTGACAGTGATTATTTGGAGAGACCAATACTTGCCGTCCCACTGTCACATAACACACACGAGGTCGCAATTCAGCAAACATGGTCCGTGAAGGGGCGGTAACTCTGCTTATCGTAGCATCACACTTTGATGCTGCCTGGATTCTTCAGAGACGTGTGTGAGGGGATCGATACCAGCCCACCCAGGAGGCCAAGCCCTCGCCCAGCGACGACAACCACTGCACACGCACCTACTACGGCATTGCTGGTCTACCATGTCGCTGTGCTCCACGCTGCTCGGGATTAAACTAAAGACTTACTCTATGTGTTTATAAGAGAGGTGAGTGATTCAATGTCGAGATGTTCCAAATTCAATTTCTTGGACGAAACAATCGGCGAATGCTGGTTTTAGTAAAGTGTTATGCGATAAATAATTCAGGTTAGGCGAGAAACAATTCTCATGATTGAAATGGGTCAATATGCTTCATGATAACTATATATTTTTGAAAATTACGTTTCAAGTTTGTTTTCTGGGTGATCTTCTTTGGGCTTTTTTTATTTCAATTTCTTTTCTTTCTCTCTTTGAGTGGGAGGAGGGGGCGATTTTGTTCATTTGTGTTCGTTTTTTGTTTTTTTTGTTTCTTGGATTCGTTTGTTTTGTTCGCTTTTTATGTGTTTTTAAGGTGGGGAGAGGCAAATTGTTGTACTAATTATACTGATTTAATAATTCATAAATTATTGAATGTAACTGAAGCGATTCCAACTTTCACATTAATATCGACCAATTAGCCATTATAGTACCTTTTCTGTTTGTTGAACTTATTGTTATTTATTTCTACACAATCTTTCACAAACTGTTCGCACTGACTCTACCCTGCTGCGCCGAGTCCTGTCTCCATCCTCCCACATCACGCTGCATCACTCGCGGCGATGAAGCAATTTACATGCACGGTGTGGGGGGTAGACAACACATGTCAAACCCAGTACGTACGCCATTGTGTTTAAGCGATCGCTATGACAACAAGGGGAGACTACTCCGAATACTCAGTCATACAGCTAAACACACCTTCATCGCGTCTCAAATGAGCTTTATATTAAGACCACTAGTGTCATTTATTGAGCTATTATTGACAGTGCGTGTATCGCAGTGATCGGGGCTTCCGTCACTCACAACCATAGTACAACTTGCCACAGATAACACTAAGCCGGCCCGGTGACATGCAGCACACACCACGTCAGGACGGTCCGCTGGTAAAACACTTGAAGAAGAAGTTTTATTTTCCAAATGACAACTCATTTAATTTGCAAATAGTAACAAACTGAAACGGATACCTGTTATACAAGCAAGTGTTTGTATAAGGCTTTTAGCGTGTTGATCGAGATGTAAATAATGTCACATCAGTAGATCAATACAACCCATCAATACAACCCATCAATAATGATCTGGAATTCAGATTACATGGAGACCTCGGTTCGGTCGAATAGTTTATTGATATTCAGGATAGTGTGACCTTAATGTAACACCGCGAGTATGTATCTCCGTCGCCGGGAGTAAAGCAAGACTGTTGCTACATCTCATACACCCTGACCCTTGCCTGGAGCTTCCAGCATACATGTGTATAGTACCTCCTCCAACCTACAGGAAACTGTACTTCCTCCACCTGACTGGGAACAGTACTTCCTCCACCCGACTGGGTGCAGTACTTCCTCAACCAGTCTGTGTACAGTACTTCCTCCACCCGTCTGTGTACAGTACTTCCTCCACCCGACTGTGTACAGTACTTCCTCCACCCGACTGGGTGCAGTACTTCCTCCACCCGTCTGTGTACAGTATTTCCTCCACCCGACTGTGTACAGTACTTCCTCCACCCGTCTGTGTACAGTAACTCCTCCACCCGTCTGTGTACAGTATTTCCTCAACCAGTCTGTGTACAGTAACTCCTCCACCCGACTGTGTACAGTACTTCCTCAACCAGTCTGTGTACAGTACTTCCTCCACCCGTCTGTGTACAGTACTTCCTCCACCCGACTGTGTACAGTACTTCCTCCACCCGACTGGGTGCAGTACTTCCTCCACCCGTCTGTGTACAGTATTTCCTCCACCCGACTGTGTACAGTAACTCCTCCACCCGTCTGTATACTCTACTTCCTCCACCCGACTGTGTACAGTACTTCCTCCACCCGACTGTGTACAGTACTTCCTCCACCCGACGTGGAACAGTACCTGTGTATGTGTGTACATGTATATATATTGTACCCTGTTACCTACGATAGCAGCAACATGTGTCAACGTACATATAACACAGATAAGTGGGTAGGTCCGCATCTGTAGTGTTTATACTACCGAAATATTTAACTCAGGTATAACCTTTAGCCCTTAACCGAACCCTGATTAGAGTATGTAGATAGCAGTTGGCTATATATGTAATACAGGTATACCCGTCAGTCTAACCCTGATTGCAAGAGTATGTAGATAGCAGTAGGCTATATATACGCGTAGATGACAGAGCAGGCCGCATTCAAGCAGGACACGGGAGAAATCTAAACTGTTACAGATCCAAACGTGGAGAGATGGAGTCAGTCCTGCGCGACAGACCATTTTCGTGTGCTCTACTTCTCGTCCGTGTTTTGAACTGTATAAATACTATTGTTAAACCAAAATATGTTTGACAAATTTGCTTTTTAATATAACTTTGTATTCATGACTCACTTGCGTAATATCAACTTGTTCTTGTCGTTATGTGGCTGTCGTTATGTTTAACTCACCCACTACTTCAAGTACCCCTGTTCGAGTGTTCCACGTCAAGAAGCCCTGTCCATGTCCTCCACTTCAAGCAGCCATGTCCGAGTGCTCCATTTCAAGTAGCCCGGCTCGTGTGCTATGCTTCAAGTAGCCCGGTTCGTGTGCTCTACTTCAAGAAAGCCTGTCCATGTCCTTCACTTCAAGTAGACATGTTCGCGTGATCGACTTCAAGTAGCCATGTAGATGTGATCCACTTCAAGTAGCCCTGTTCGTGTACTCCGTTTTAAGTAGTCCTGTACATATGCTCAACTTCAAGTAGCCCTGTTCGTGTGATCCACTTCAAGTAGCCCTGTTCGTGTACTCCGTTTTCAGTAGTCCTGTACATATGCCCCAATTCAAGTAGCCCTGTTCGTGTGCTCCACTTCAAGTAGCCCTGTTCGTGTGCTCCACTTCAAGTAGCCCTCTTCGTTTGCTCCACTTCAAGTAGCACTCTTCGTGTGCTATACTTTAAGTAGCACTGTTCGTGTGCTCGACGTCAAGTAGCCCTGTTCGTTTGCTCCACTTCAAGTAACACTGTTCGTGTGCTTCACTTCAAGTAGCCCGGCTCGTGTGCTATGCTTCAAGAAGCCTTGTTCGTGTGCTCCACTTCAATTGTTATGTACATGGGCTCTACTTCAAGTAACACTGTCCGTGTGCTTCACTTTAAGTAGCCCTACCAATGTTTCCACTTCAAGTAGCCATGTTCGTGTGCTCCACTTCAAGTAGCCCTGTTCGTGTGCTCCACTTCAAGTAGTCCTGTTCGTGTGCCAAGCTTCAAGTAGCCTTGTTCGCGTGCTCCACTTCGAATAGCCCTTTTCGTGTGCTCAACTTCAAGTAGCCCCATTCGTGTGCTCCACTTCAAGTAACCCTGTTCGTGTGCCCCACAAGGGGTGGTCGGGTAGCCTAGTGGTTAAAGCGTTCGTTTGTCACGCCGAAGACCCGGGTTCGATTCCCGACATGGGTACAATGTGTGAAGCCCATTTCTGGTGTCCCCCGCCGTGATATTGCTGGGATATTGCTAAATGCGGCTTTAAACCATACTCACTCATTCACTCACTCGTGTGCTCAACTTCAAGTAACCCTGTTCGTGTACTCCTTTTTAAGTAGCCCTGTACATATCCTCCACTTCAAGTAGCCCTGTACATGTGCTCCACTTCAAGTAACCCTGTTCGTGTACTCCTTTTTAAGTAGCCCTGTACATAGCCTCAACTTCAAGTAGCCCTGTACTTGTGCTCCACTTCAAGTAGCCCTGTTCGTGTACTCCGTTTTAAGTAGCCCTGTACATATGCTCAACTTCAAGTAGTCCTGTTCGTGTGCTTTACTTCAAGTAGCCCTCTTCGTGTGCTATACTTCAAGTAGCGATGTTCGTGTGCTCTGCTTTAAGTTGCCATGTACATATAGCCCACTTCAAGTAGCCCTGTTCGTGTGATCCACTTCAAGTAGCCCTGTTCGTGTGCTCCACTTCGAGTAGCCCTGTACATGTGCTCGACTTCAAGTAGTCCTCTTTGTGTGATCGACTTCAAATAGCCCTGTTCGTTTGCTTCACTTCAAGTAGCCCTCTTCGTCTGCTAAACTCTAAGTAGCTCTGTTCGTGTGCTCGACGTCAAGTAGACCTGTCCATGTGCTCGACTTCAAATAGCCCTGTCCATGTGCTCCACTTCAAGTAGCCTCATTCGTGTGCTCCACTACATGTAGCCGTGTACATGTGCTCCACTTCAAGTAGCCCTGTACATGTGCACTACTTCAAGTAGCCCCATTCGGGTGCTCCACAGCAAGTAGCCCTGTACATGTGCTCCACTTCTAGTAGCCCTGTACATGTGCTCCACTTCAAGAGGCCTTGTACATGTGCTCCACTTCAAGTAGCCCCATTCGTTTGCTCCACTTCAAGTAGTCCTGTACATGTGCTTCACTTCAAGTAGCACTCTACGTGTGCTCTACTTCAAGTAGCCCCATTCGTTTGCTCCACTTCAAGTAGTCCTGTACATGTGCTCGTCTTTAAGTAGCACTGTACATGTGCTCTACTTCAAGTAGCCCTGTTCTCGTGCTCCATTTCGAGTAGCCCTGTACATGTGCTCGACTTCAAGTAGCACTGTACATGTGCTGTACTTCAAGTAGCCCTGTTCGTGTGCTCCATTTTGAGTAGCCCTGTACATGTGCTCGACTTCAAGTAGCACTGTACATGTGCTCTACTTAAAGTAGCCCTGTTCGTGTGCTCCACTTCGAGTAGCCCTGTACATGTGCTCGACTTCAAGTAGCACTGTACATGTGCTCTACTTCAAGTAGCCCTGTTCGTGTGCTCCATTTTGAGTAGCCCTGTACATGTGCTCGACTTCAAGTAGCACTGTACATGTGCTCTACTTCAAGTAGCCCTGTTCGTGTGCTCCACTTCGAGTAGCCCTGTACATGTGCTCGACTTCAAGTAGCACTGTACATGTGCTCTACTTCAAGTAGCCCTGTTCGTGTGCCCTGTTTTGAGTAGCCCTGCACATGTGCTCGACTTCAAGTACAGAATCGTAGGCGGGTGAGGTTAAATGGAGTTTAGCGCTCGAGATTACTGCACTTACATAGCGACGTACTGTATGTATTCAGTCAACGCATCAAACCACAACGTCTTCTTTGACAGGACGGGCCAACAGCGCTTTATGCTTCAGAACACCCAGAATGTCCAGTGAACGACTTCACACCAAAACTAAAAGAATATCAATGTCTGTCCCTAGGTTAACTGCAAGACGACAGGCGTGTAGATATATCAGTGAAGATCTGTCTCGGGTACGAAGTGTCGACAGTACCCTGTTGTACTCATGCATGTACGAGTTATTAGAAAATGGCAATAAAGATGGCGTCGTTGCTGATATGAAAGAAGATGGTGGGACAGTTCTTGAATAAACTACTGCGTAATGACTCACTTTTATTTTAATAAGTTTTGATGACTATTTCATTTTATATGAGGGCATGCCAGCAGGTCCGAGTGCCACCATCGTACGTAGTAAGTCAATGAGTGGGTGAGTGTGGTTTTACGCCGCTTTTAGCAATATTCCAGCAACATCACGGCGGGGAACACCAGAAAAGGGCTTCACACATTGTATCCATGTCGGAAATCGAACCTGGGTCGGTTACCCAACCTCCTCCATCGTATGTAGTCGACAAACACAGGTTCAGAATAGGGACGAAATAGGGAGAATAGATTCTGGTGAGTGTCCCTTGGAATGTGTGTCATCGTATAAATACTTAGCGGCAACATTTAAAAATAACATTGGAGTAAACATGCGACAAATGTATCGCTACACGCAAGAAATGTTTTTCTTCTCAGTTTTTAAGTCGCTGGAAAATGTCACCGCTGTGTCAGAGGTGAATGTGCAAGATATCCATTGCATATATGGTATTTAAGGGATGCATTTCATACTGGTGCAAGACTGTAAACATGCTGTATCAGGAAACCGCCAGTATGTATTTGGGCAGCTAAAAGCAAGTCGCTTTGATAAAAGTTTTGTTTGGGGTATATTTTGGAAATTCAGGAAATTATGCCTCTTTAAGCAAACTTCTGCATTGAATATTATTTATCAGTTGTAAATTTTAATAATTTAGACTTGAATTGGTTCAATTCCGCTGAGGCTCACATTCTTTATATATGGAAACCGGTAGATGCACTAACTCCCAGAGACCAGAGGTTTTGTAAGATAAGCCACATGGGCTGTGTGGAGGACGAACGTCATTTCTTGTTAATTTGTAACGCAAATTGTTACCTTCGACAGCAGTATATTCCAGAAAGGATTAATATCTAAATTTAATATTCTAATGTCATCTTATCTAACCGAGACAAATCGTTAACTGAAACTGCAACCATATTTGTGTATTACGCAATGATTTGCCGTTTGGCTAAAGCGTCTTTTGACCATCAATTGTACCATCGACCCTTGGCCTACACAGATACAGAATTACGAATATAAATACGAATAGGGGCGAAACTTTAAACACGACCAGTGTATCCTGACAAGACTAAGGGATACAACTCTGCTCAGCGAACAGTGCCAAGTCGATCACTTGTCAGTATATTCCAAGAAGTAATATGAATGGCCAATAGCATGTGGGAAATCCCGCTGTGTATGCTGAATTTAATAATCAGCCATATCGATCTATCGATTTATTGATCTATACATTTGTAGATGCTTCGGTATATACAGACAACCATAAGTGTATGTGATTGTATATACACGACTCTACCAGTCATTGTGTTAGAAATCGGATGTAGAAAATACCCCAGCCTCTTATTCTTGATATGTCGTCTACCTTTTAGTGGAGGAGATTAGAAGTTAATAAACCATTACATCGGATAAGTCAATTCATTAGCATGTATATACCTGCACAACATGGGTCACTAAAATGGCATTCGCCATTTTGAAATGAGTGTTCGCCAATAAGATAAAAGACAAGTTATTTTGTAAACTGACAACTGTTTTGTTCTATTATGAATCGACGTTTCGGTATAGATTCTCTTACCATTGTCAAGCAAGAGAATGAGGATCTATACCGAAACGTCATAATAGAATAAAGAAGTTGTCATCCATAAAATATATGGTCTTTACTGTCACGTACCAACATCTAAAAATGCCAATCAAACAGTTTAATAAGATTATTGACATTCCTCACTGCCGACGTTGTCCAGTGACTTCATGACCTGGTTCATCCTACACACAACAAAACGTAACCATGCAGCACACAGTGCGTCGTGCAGCTAACCTAGACTGTGGGACCCTTGGGATACTGACAATAGATCCCGTGTCACGATGTTTGTTCGCTGTACAAAGGAGGGAGTTTGTAGAGCGCGACTATTGTTCGGATGCGCATGGCGTTGACATGACGACCAGAGACGCCGTTTTCGCCACGGCAACAACGTTATCAATAAAGGAGTATTGATTGGCTTTTACTGATTTGTTTTTGCCACGAAAACATTAAAAAGTACCTATATAGCTGTATAGCTAGCTGCCTCGACGTTGGTTTTGTCACTGTGAATATTCCGTGCACGCATAGTTGATATAGTTATAGTTATATGTCATGCATGACACGGCTTCTGGTATATTCAGGACTTTGTGTCTCGTAATGTACAACCGCTGCTGGCATTACAGCAGTAAGCGAGGGAAGACAGGGGTGGGAGAGTGGGTAAAGGGGTGGCGACTCTTGTACAATACAGTATAGAAGTCGGGGAGGGATGTGAGTGTGGTTGGAGTGGCGATCCCCTTAGAATGCAGTATAGCAGTGGTGGGGGGTCGATCCCTGTACAATGCAGTATAGCAGAAGGGGAAGGGAGTTAGGGGTGGGAGAGGGGTTGAAAGGGAGGCGATCCTTGTACAAGGGCTGATTCGGTTGTTACAGTCATGCATCTGTCACAGAGAGGGTTGATTCGGTCGTTACAGTCATGCATCTGTCACAGAGAGGGATGATTCGGTTGTTACAGTCATGCATCTGTCACAGAGAGGGCTGATTCGGTTGTTACAGTCATGCATCTGTCACAGAGAGGGTTGATTCGGTCGTTACAGTCATGCATCTGTCACAGAGAGGGCTGATTCGGTTGTTACAGCCATGCATCTGTCACAGAGAGGGCTGATTCGGTTGTTACAGCCATGCATCTGTCACAGAGAGGGCTGATTTGGTTGAAACAGACATGCATCTGTCACAGAGAGGGCTGATTCGGTTGTTACAACCATGAATCTGTCACAGAGAGGGCTGAGAGGGTTGATGCGGATGTTATTGACATGCATCTGTCACAGAGATTGTTGATTCGGATGTTATGGACAGAGCAACATTATTCAGTTTAAACATGGCGCGAACAATAGTTACGCATAGGAAGTCTGACCATCACACCGGAGTTCCGGCATTGACAAACATTCGCAGTTCACTTTGTTCCTCCTACACAGGCCGACTGCCTTCTCAATATCTTGACTTTGCCAGTATATCTAATACTTGTGTGTTTTATCTTAGAGGGGTCGCGATGTGACTGGACATTGGTCAAGCACGCCGGGAAATGGGCGGAGCGGAAGACGGGAATCACGTACAAGGTAGGTAATACCGAAGACCCACACTCATCGTGAACTGTGTACTCTTAACTTGGCCCATGCCAGCTGAGCGGTAGGTATCTAACTGTGTTTGGGGAGTCAACAGAATACCCTGACGGGGAGACAACGGGATGCCCTGGTAGAGGAGAGTGTTTGCGTTGTAACTATGTAATTGGAGTCAACGGGATGCCCTGGTAGAGGAGATGTTTGCGTTGTAACTATGTATGGGGAGTCAGCGGGATGCCCTGGTAGAGGAGAGTGTTTGCGTTGTAGCTATGTATGGGGAGTCAACGGGATGCCCTGGTAGAGGAGAGTGTTTGCGTTGTAACTATATTTTGGGAGTTAACGGGGTGCCCTGGTAGAGGAGAGTGTTTGCGTTGTAACTATGTAATTGGGGTCAACGGGATGCCCTGGTAGAGGAGATGTTTGCGTTGTAACTATGTATGGGGAGTCAGCGGGATGCCCTGGTAGGGGAGAGTGTTTGCGTTGTAACTATGTAATTGGAGTCAACGGGATGCCCTGGTAGAGGAGATGTTTGCGTTGTAACTATGTATGGGGAGTCAGCGGGATGCCCTGGTAGAGGAGAGTGTTTGCGTTGTAACTATGTATGGGGCGTCAACGGGATGCCCTGGTAGAGGAGAGTGTTTGCGTTGTAACTATATTTTGGGAGTTAACGGGGTGCCCTGGTAGAGGAGAGTGTTTGCGTTGTAACTATGTATGGGGAGTCAACGGGATGCCCTGGTAGAGAAGATGTTTGCGTTGTAACTATGTATGGGCGTCAACGGGATGCCCTGGTAGAGGAGATGTTTGCGTTATAATGTATGGGAGTCAATGGGATGCCCTGGTAGAGGAGAGTGTTCGCGTTGTAACTATACATGGGGAGTCAACGGCATGCCCTGGTAGAGGAGATGTTTGCGTTGTAATTATGTATGGGGAGTCAACGGGATGCCCTGGTAGAGGAGATGATTGCGTTGTAACTATGTATGGGGAGTCAACGGGATGCCCTGGTAGAG
Organism: Haliotis rufescens; assembly: GCF_023055435.1. NCBI lineage: Eukaryota > Metazoa > Mollusca > Gastropoda > Lepetellida > Haliotidae > Haliotis > Haliotis rufescens. Next base: position 6,470,705 of record NW_025963891.1, on the reverse strand, counting down.
GAGATGTTTGCGTTGTAACTATGTATTGGGAGTCAACGGGATGCCCTGGTAGAGGGGAGTGTTTGCGTTGTAACTTTGTATTGGGAGTCAACGGGATGCCCTGGTAGAGGAGATGTTTGCGTTGTAACTATGTAATTGGAGTCAACGGGATGCCCTGTTAGAGGAGATGTTTGCGTTGTAACTATGTATGGGGAGTCAACGGGATGCCCTGGTAGAGGAGATGTTTGCGTTGTAACTATGTATGGGGAGTCAGCGGGATGCCCTGGTAGAGGAGAGTGTTTGCGTTGTAACTATGTATTGGGAGTCAACGGGATGCCCTGGTAGAGGAGATGTTTGCGTTGTAACTATGTATCGGGAGTCAACGGGATGCCCTGGTAGAGAAGATGTTTGCGTTGTAACTATGTATGGGCGTCAACGGGATGCCCTGGTAGAGGAGATGTTTGCGTTGTAATCATGTATGGGGAGTCAACGGGATGCCCTGGTAGAGAAGATGTTTGCGTTGTAACTATGTATGAGGAGTCAACGGGATGCCCTGGTGGAGGAGAGTGTTTGCGTTGTAACTATGTATGGGGAGTCAACGGGATGCCCTGGTAGAGCAGAGTGTTCGCGTTGTAACTATGTATGGGGAGTCAACGGGATGCCCTAGTAGAGGAGAATGTTTGCGTTGTAACTATGTATCGGGAGTCAACGGGATGCCCTGGTAGAGGAGAATGTTTGCGTTGTAACTATGTATGGGGAGTCAACGGGATGCCCTGGTAGAGGAGAATGTTTGCGTTGTAACTATGTATGGGGAGTCAACGGGATGCCCTAGTAGAGGAGAATGTTTGCGTTGTAACTATGTATCGGGAGTCAACGGGATGCCCTGGTAGAGGAGAATGTTTGCGTTGTAACTATGTATGGGAAGTCAACGGTATGCCTTGACAGGAAGTCAACAGGATGCCCGAACAGGGAATCAACGAGATGCCCTGATAGAAGAGAGTGTTTGCTTTGTAACCATGTATGGGGAGTCAACGGAATGCCCTGACAGGAAGTGAACAGGTTGCCCTGACAGGGAGTCAACGGAATACCCTGACGGGGAGTCAACGGGATGCCCTGATAGAAGAGAGTGTTTGCTTTGTAACCATGTATGGGGAGTCAACGGAATGCCCTGACGGGGAATCAACGGGATGCCCTGATAGAAGTTGCCATTTAACCATGTATGGGGGGTCAATGGGGTGTCCTGATAAGAAACTTATGAGTCTTTACTATGTTTTGAAACTGATTGGTAGATCTTAAGTGTGATGTGAAACTGAGGGATAAAAACTAGTGTGATATGAAACTGAGAGATAAAATCTAGTGTGACATGAAACTAAGGGATAAAATCTAGTGTGATATGAAACTGAGAGATAAAATCTAGTTTGACATGAAACTAAGGGATAAAATCTAGTGTGATATGAAACTGAGGGATAAAATCTAGTGTGATGTGAAACTGAGGGATAAAATCTAGTGTGATATGAAACTTAGGGATAAAATCTAGTGTGATGTGAAACTGAGGGATAAAATCTAGTGTGATATGAAACTGAGGGATAAAATCTAGTGTGATATGAAACTAAGGGATAAAATCTAGTGTGATATGAAACTGAGGGATAAAATCTAGTGTGATATGAAACTGAGGGATAAAATCTAGTGTGATATGAAACTGAGAGATAAAATCTAGTGTGACATGAAACTAAGGGATAAAATCTAGTGTGATATGAAACTGAGGGATAAAATCTAGTGTGATATGAAACTAAGGGATAAAATCTAGTGTGATCTGAACTGGGGGATGAAATTTAGTATGATGTGAAGCTGAGGGATAAAATTTAGTTTGATGTGAAACTGATGACTGAATCTTCAGTATGTTGTGAAACTGATGGCTGAAATTTCAGTATGTTGTGAAACTGAGGGCTGAATCTTCAGTATGTTGTGAAACTGATGGCTGAAATTTCAGTATGTTGTGAAACTGAGGGCTGAATCTTCAGTATGTTGTGAAACTGATGGATAAATCTTTAGTGTGATGTGAAACTGATGGATGAATTTTTAGTGTGATATGATACTGATGGATAAGATTTAGTGTGATGTGAAACTGGTGGATAAGATTTAGTGTGATGTGAAACTGATGGCTGAATCTTCAGTGTGATGAGGAACTGATGGCTGAATCTTTAGTGAGTGGGTATGGTTTAAAGCTGCTTTTAGCAATATTCCAACAATATCACGGCGGGGGACACCAGAAATTGGCTTCACACATTGTACCCAGAATCTTTAGTGTGATATGAAACTGATGGTTGAATTTTAGTGTGATGTGGAACTGATGGATAAATCTTTAATGTGATGTGGGACTGATGGATGAATCTTGAGTGTGATGTGGGACTGATGGATGAATCTTGAGTGTGATGTGGGACTGATGGATGAATCTTGAGTGTGATGTGGGACTGATGGATGAATCTTGAGTGTGATGTGGGACTGATGGATGAATCTTAAGTGTGATGTGGGACTGATGGATGAATCTTGAGTGTGATGTGGGACTGATGGATGAATCTTGAGTGTGATGTGGGACTGATGGATGAATCTTTAATGTGATGTGGGACTGATGGATGAATCTTGAGTATGATGTGGGACTGACGGATGAATCTTGAGTGTGATGTGGGACTGATGGATGAATCTTTAATGTGATGTGGGACTGATGGATGAATCTTGAGTATGATGTGGGACTGATGGATGAATCTTGAGTGTGATGTGGGACTGATATTGGTGAATTAGAGTGTGTCATGGACCTGATTGGTATGCAGGGGAACATCCAAGTGCAACCGTATCACATGACTTCAATTGTTCAAAGCAAATATTCAAGACAACAATTATTGAATAATATTGACAGAAGACGTATTGTGGAAACTATTTTCTATCTTTTTTATCGGGGTAACATTTGACCGTGTTTTTCAATATATCGTCAGAATATTTTAACCTCAGAACAACACCTACGTAGAGAATAATGTAACAGGGACACTCGGACGCGACCAGTAGCATTGATCACCTGTATGAGGTTTCCTCCTTCTCCACTGTTGTTGGCCTAAGCCGCGGTGCACGTTGACGTGTGTTGGCTCTACCTGTGTGCTGATAGTGACTATCGCGCGACCTGGTCTTGTAAACAAGATATTCTATACGTAATCGATGCCGGCGTCATCTCGAGGATCATCTGTCGCCGAGGACACGATCACTTGGGACATGTGAACACAAAGCGCCTCTCACCAAGTCGTTTCAACATAAACAGTTTGTCTGTCACATGTCACGGGACACCAAGGAAAACACCGTCATGCAAACATTACAACCTTAGATGATGATGATGATGATGATGATGATGATGATGACAAAAGACGATATCTACCATATCATTATATCTACCTCTATTTTAACTGCAGAATATCTGTTCCCTTTTAATCTCTGGCTAAAATTACAACAATCCCGTTAACTAGGGGAAGTGTAGATCCTGCTTGGTAACCATGCAGGTAGCAGAGGTACCGTGAGTCCCCTTGGTCTCTAGTATGGTGATTTTAACCTTGTTGCTGTCGATCTATAGCTCCATTTTTATATTGTATCGTACCCCAATAATCAGATATTTTTAATGTTCTACAGCTAGTTTTAAATCTCTGTGATATATTGCTAGTCCTTCGTCGACAGTTTTTTTAAATACTGTATATCTTGCTCAAGTCACATTATGGCTGAAATATTGCCGACGTGACTTTAATTTGAACTCACTCACAGCGTATCTTCTTTACCACCGTGTCCTACGTGCTGTATATATATAGATGTCATCTGGGCACATGTCGTGTTGTCGTTACGCCATACACACAGTAACTTACAACACTTTGTTTCCACACTGGATGCAAGAGGTCGACGTTCGCACATTTGGCTGATGTAAACTGATAATGTCTTGCCAGATCGGCTGTATCAGTCACCAATAATATCCCGTTACGCAGGGTCCAGTTACAAACAGTTGCCAGAGCGGCGCTCTTTATCGGTAGCGTCTGAAGTCCTTCTTCACGTGGTCGAGCTTATTGTCCGAATCCTGCTGGTTCAGGGGCCAATCAGTCTCAAATGATACATGACGTTTATCACAGGAATGCCTCACGACTCCCACGTATTCTGTCCACCATATGGTACTGCCCGGTGGCTACTGAATCCCTGGCCATAGTAAAACTTTCAAAGCATGTACAGGACAATTTTTTTAAATTTGACGCATTTGTGTTCTGGTGAACTATTGACCAGCCTGTGCGTGTGTTTGTGAGGGTTGTAACCGGTGGTGCAGGAAACGATCACATTTCGCGAACTCCTGGTACCACCGTCAACACATGGCCATGAGAGAGACGGAATCTACCCCGGATTTCTTGTAATTGTGGAAAGGATTTTGTCTCGTTTCTATGGTAACTATCAGTGCGACACTTTCCCTTCGTTTAACCCGTTGATAGGTGTTAACTTGCATTACTGAACAGCGGGATCGGTCGACTATGTGAGAAAGCAACTGCAAACTAACTTTTGAATATTAGTGATATTGTTCGTGTCAATCAATGTGTCTGTAAGTTCTCACCATGTGTCAGAACCCTGGCTGTCAATGACCCTATGTCGGCTGTTTTGCTCTAAACTGACGACCGACAGCAAGTATACCAAGATAAGATTAAGATACGACTATTTGGCATATGCACACTTAAAGTTGCTTCACTATGTCGCCCAAATATAACCAAACGTATTCGATGACATAAAACAGGTGAAAATGTAAATTTCGAAACGTGCATTTTGCCATAATGACGAATGCACAAGTAGGTCTAGACTTGCACAAAGTCCCAGAAATAAACTTATATCATTTGAAAATATAATATATTTACAAATAAATAAAATCCAAATGGAGCCCTGAACAATGCCTACAGCTGATGCAATCTGGATTTGCCAAGGAATTTGACTTGATTTTAATTAAAAATTAACCTGCGCAAAATTGATGTAAACATTAACTGAAACACCCGTTGGGGTCGCAGTAACTAAAAGCTTACAGAACAAATGCCTCGTTTGTCAGCAGTTCAGAGGCATTGGTAGCGTTTATGTTTATCAGATTGATGGAACGTTTACGGCAGACAGCGAGGAAAACTGACAGGCCTAGGAGTGGAAGATTGCGTGTGACCACGCCCATTCAATGGTGTTACTTGCGCGTTCTCCATCTTCTGAAACCGCTTCCTCCCCGCGACGACATCTGAATCGACAGCGTTATGACATCGTGTCACTCGATAGTATCAAGGCGATTGAGACATGGTATCCGAGCACGTCGTCCCAAGTGCAGTGACAACAACGCAACAACACATGGCAGATTGAATGGGTGAGAAGGGTCTGCCGTTGCCAAGTGAGGGACTTGGGGCGAGTTTTATTCTCTGATGAAAGCAGGTTTTTCCTATTTAGACCTGGTGGTCGACAAGGTCAAGGTGACGTCAAGGTGAACGTGTAGCTCCGTACAGTGTCCAGAAAGTGCGAGGGTGTGGAGGAGCAGGTGTCACAGTCTGAATCTGTGGGACTTGAAAACAAGGCGGCTTATCATTCAAGGTAACTTCATGCACAAGGGTTTTGCTGCAGTGCCTTCAACAACATTCACACCATATACTCTTCCAACAAGACAACGCTAGACCCCATTCTGCAAGACTGACGCAGGGCGTCAACAGTCACGCCGTATACCCTTCCGACAAGACAACGCTTGACCCAAAACTTCAAGACTGACGCAGGACTTCCTCAACAACATGGACATTTCTGTGTCGCCGTGACATTCATGTTATCCCGCTAGGCCTCGGCTTAGTTTGTGATAACAGGAAACGTAGCCCCTTAAAATTTACCCATAAACTAACTAGCTGCTTATCCATATTACGGTAGTTCACTGTTTGTTCAGACATATAGCCAGCACCCCGCCTGTGGCCCGTGGTATTCTGAACAAGCGTGATGCCCCAGAAGCCCCTGAGTATCTCACATGGACATGCCAGACCAAACCCTCCACCTTTAACTCCTCTCCTCGCGAGGATCACATCTATAATAATAAGAATAAGAATAATTGATTTGTAAAGCGCCTAATATCCATCGACAGTTGCTCACTGGCGCTGAGACAAGGTTAAAAAGTAATATCTATGTACATATGCCAACAATCAGGAGATTGGTGAAGAAGTGGGTTTTGAGGAGAGACTTAAATGTTTCCTTAGAAGCAGAGTTTCTCAGATTCAAAGGCAAAGCGTTCCATAACTGTGGACTGCAAAAGGAGAAGGCACGGTCAGACATAGCAGAACTATGGTCCCATTGTCGCCCTGTGTACGTGGATCTAGTTACTTACTCACTCCCTCGCCCACACCACCCACCCACTGACTCACTCTCTCACGCACCAACACTACAACCAATCTAGCAACCACTCACACGGTCACTCTCATCCACACTGCATCCCACTCTCTCATCCACACCCCCACTCACTCACCGATATCACCACCCACCCACTGACTCACTCTCTCACGCACCAACACTACAACCAATCCATCAACCAGTCACACGGTCACTCTCATCCACACTGCATCCCACTCCCTCACCCACACCACCCACCCACTGACTCACTCTCTCACGCACCAACACTACAACCAATCCATCAACCACTCACACGGTCACTCTCATCCACACTGCATCCCACTCTCTCATCCACACGCCCACTCACTCACTCTCTCACGCACCAACACTACAACCAATCCATCAACCACTCACACGGTCACTCTCATCCACACTGCATCCCACTCACTCACCCACACGCCCACTCACTCACTCTCTCACGCACCAACACTACAACCAATCCATCAACCAGTCACACGGTCACTCTCATCCACACTGCATCCCACTCCCTCACCCACACCACCCACCCACTGACTCACTCTCTCACGCACCAACACTACAACCAATCCATCAACCACTCACACGGTCACTCTCATCCACACTGCATCCCACTCTAGAACCCACACGTCCACTCTCTCACCGATATCACCACCCACCCACTCTCAAATCCACTCACTCAAACACTCACCAATCCACTCACTCATGAATAACTCAACCACCCAAACCTTACTCACCTTCACACGCTCCCACACCCACTCACTCACTCACCCATCCACTCATTCATTCATTCATTCACTCTCACTCACACTCACTAACTCTCACACACACTAACTCACCTACTCTCACTCATTCACTCTCATACACACTCACTAACTCGCCCACTCTCACTCACTCACTCACATACTCTCCAAGACCCACTCATTCACTCACATACTCTCACACACCCACTCATCACTAACTCACCCACTCACTCACTCTCTCACTCACCCACTCCCACACACTCACTCACTCACACTCACACACTCTCACACACTCACTCAAGAACTCTCACTAACTCACCCACTCTCACTCACACACAAACTCGCTCACACACAAACTCGCTCACACACAAACTCACTCACCCACCAATGAATACATAACTCCGAGCATAAGCTATCTATACCCTCTATATCCACGCCCGAACTGATTATTCAGATCACACACGAATAAATATATCCCTGCTTAACGTGTAGTCCCTGACTTCATGGCCTTCGTACCCGGGTGGTATGTGTACCTCAAGCAGTGGGCGATAGTCGATCAAGATTGTTTTTGCAACCTTCGGTTAAAAAAATTAAATCCCGTCGTATACTCACCCTAACCCTGTTTCCATGGCAAACTTGAACGTACATGGTGAAATATGGGTTATAAATGGATTTACAATAAAGTCTACTCAATAAAGTTTGAAAATCCCAGAGATGTCGCCGATATCCCGAGTGTAATATTAGTCGTCCTGTTTGTGAAATAATCCACTGTTGTTAAGTGTCGAGGTCATGTGAGTCGATTGGGAATTGAACCAAACATTGATTTCATACAATCAACACTGTGAAATTCATCTCGTTGGAGCGCTGAGAGCACGACGTCACGCGGGAAGTAAGTCACGTGACCTATGTTGTGTGGTGAGTGTTGCTATTTTGGTCCGTTAACGGAGAGGGAACAAGCATTGTGTCGGGATATCGCTGCCTGTACGTCAAGCGGGGTGCTTGTGAAGTGTTTGGACAGACGCAGGATGTGATTTACACCTTCGATACAATGGAGGAGAGGATAGTCCTAACATCATCGCCCAAACTTTATACGGGACTATAGTGGTGACTGTTCCCATGGCTGTGTAGAATCAGGTAGGCTTTGCAATCAGTGTAACCAACTTCTGTAAACTAATCTGACCTATTTTCTTACACTATCTTCGCATCCTACTACCGTGAACGCAGGGAGGTTCAAGATGCAACGTGGTCTGAAGCTGAGGTATTACCTCACGTCGCTCCCACTTTCCCCTCGGGGGTATTATGTAATGTGTTTGCTGTAGTCGGGCAATATCGCTCATATCACACTACAGTCAGGTGCTGTAGTCGGGGAATATCGCCCATATCATTCTGCAGTCAGATGATGTAAACAACAACCATGAGGTATCTTATGGTTGTGTTGGCCACGTGTAACAGTAATGGGTGGTATTTTAATGGTGTGATATTACAAAGAATTAAGTGTTGTAGAGAGGATATTTATTTGATGTGTTGACGGTGAATTTACATTGGAAATCCAAGATTAAAATTAAGAACTTCTTACAAATGTGCACGTGTTTATTTACGACGCCCTATTTCCTGCGTGAACGTGCTTGTGTATGTTTGTACAATATAAACACGCATATACCAGCCGACACCTGTGGGTCACTGGTCATCCACCATCTGCCGTCACGCGTATTTCCGATGTGACAGTGTTAACACAAGCCTCCTTTCATGTCACATTCTTAGATCATACACAGACGAACGCTTTCCTTCAGTTCCCCTGTGGTGGGTGCAATATTTGACCTGCATGTAGGAGCACGGTGACCCAATCGTGTCCCACGCCATCGCCAACCTGGTTTCACACCTGTAGCGCACACCTGTTGTGATAGCCATAGAAACCTTTGTGTTAATTGACCACATGGAGCATGAAACAAACATCATAAGTACACACCGTTAGTCCCATCAGGACGCGCGGTCACGTCAGGATATGAAGTCGAGAACGATCTGCGCTGACTAGCTAGCTTAGTTATCGTATTCCTGGGGGCAACACTCCACTGAAGCGTAGTATCCATAGGACAAACACATTGCGGTCTAATTACAATCTTGTGTCACTCTAATGAAACTGAAGAGCGACGTTAACTTTTTTTATTTAATAAAGATTTCCTATATAAACAACTTGTAGATGATGTATGCTTAAGTTTCCCATATGTGTTAACCAAAACCCAGTCACATCGCATACTGTTTAGTGTATTTGTTCTGTACTGGCTATTATATTCCAGTCGTGTCTTTGAAATGACGAAACAAAACATGTCAGTCCCAAGCCGTCAGTCTCGCACCTCGTAAAGAAAGAGCATTGACTCAAAGATGAGGCATCTTGTACCTTTGTTAGTAGACTCTATACCAGTTCGTACGTTGCATGCTACCTACGACGTCGTGGATGTAGGAGTAGGCGACGACTGTCAAGTTACAGACGTTGATGCAAGAGGCGCGTCTCACCTGTGCCCACACCTGACCCGTGAAACCCGTCAGCTCTAACGTCGTTGACGATAAAATGTTGAATCTTTCTAGTTTTAGGCACATTCATATATTGTACAGTCAACAATAGTACAGTCAGTCGGATCTGATACAACTACCTTGGCATATAGACAGAATATGACCCAAACTCGACACAACCAGCGATAGGTGCGATACAAATACTGACACAATAGACAGGTGTGATTTACATACTTATACAAATAGTGAGTGAGTGAGTTTGGTTTTACGCCGCTTTTAGCAATATTCCAGCAATATCACGGCGGGGGACACCAGAAATGGGCTTCACACATTGTACCCATGTCAGCAATCGAACCCGGGTCTTCGGCGTGACGAGCGAACGCTTTAACCACTAAGCTACCCGACCGCCCCACTTATACAAATAATCACGTGAATCTGACCGTCTTAATTACATGGATTGACCCAAACGAGCTGTATGGAGATAATAATTTGATATGGCATATTAATGACAAGGAAGAGAATATATGGATGTCAACTTCTTTGTTATGAGGATAACAACGTTTCGGAGTATGTGCTTACTCCTTCATCAGGTGGACGTAATGATAAAATAAATATTACATTTTAATAATCAGATTCGACTTATTATTTCGGCGTAAGCACATCTATATCCACAGTCTGACACAATAAATGGAGCACTTTGATCATCAAGCACATGAAACGTCTTGTCCACCTACTGGATTAATGGCAGCTCGGCGAGTGCTGTGTGTTTAGACAGGGATGTAGCCAACTCCGTCACAGACAGTGATGAGACAGGGCGAAAGTGGTGTGAGCAACCCAAGAGGGGGCTTTAGGGGTTGCTTATATAGAATTTGGGAATTTTGAGATTTGGAATAGATGCCGATGGGGTTGGATTCAGTCGTTCTGTCGTCATCTTATATTTCTGACGAATCGCTCACGGCGGTACTTCAGATGCGGGTTGGACTGTATAAATATAATCACATGGTTATAGCTACATATTCATGGCACCCTTTGTCTAAATAAAGATATATTTCAAAAGTCTAATTACCATGCAGCCATGACATGTATGTGTCTAGAATCACTCAATTGCCTGTAATTGACAGATGTTAATCCCAATCGTTAGTTCCCATTGTTACATGGTTCCTGATCGCCACCCTATGTAACGCTCTTTACTCCTCATCAATTACTGTTGTTTATGGGACAATCTGTGTCAGGAGATCTTGGCTACATCAAGAAGAGAAGGGACATTTCGTGGGAAATCGGTTCAACTGGAAGCGCTCGTTACATCTCCAACATTATCAAATATCAACTGCCGCTACTACGATGTGCTGACCTGGTCCCTGATGTTTCTTAGGGTATAATTACCTTATCAGGTAAAATTGTACAAAACGGACGCTATCGAAATGATGATGTGGCTTTCGACCGAGAACCATACATCTATCCTTTGTGTAAAATAATGTGTAACTGATCATTTTGAACACCATCAGCATGTGTAGCGCATGCGCAACGCGCGGTGTTAGTTACAGACATGTGTTACAGATAGGTCATATTGGATGCTGTCGCCGATGTTCGCTGACCGATTGTTCACACAGACAGGTAGATCTCTGTTTTTTAGTGCTCGTATAGACTGTGCGCGAGGTAAACGGTGTGATGTGGGTGAACGGCGTGAGGTGGGTTAATGGTTTAGTTGTTGATAGGCTGTCAGAGATGCATGAATGGTTACGTTGTTGATAGACGGTGTGATGTGGTTAAATAGTTTTGTTGTGGGTAGACGGTGTGATGTGGTAAAATGGTTTTGTTGTTGGTAGACTATGTGATGTGGTTAAATAGTTTTGTTGTGGGTAGACGGTGTGATGTGGTTAAATGGTTTTGTTGTTGGTAGACGGTGTGATGTGGTTAAATGGTTTTGTTATTGGTAGACGGTGTGATGTGGTTAAATAGTTTTGTTATTGGTAGACGGTGTGATGTGGTTAAATGGTTTTGTTGTTGGTAGACGGTGTGATGTGGTTAAACAGTTTTGTTGTTGGTAGACGGTGTGATGTGGTTAAATGGTTTTGTTATTGGTAGACGGTGTGATGTGGTTAAATGGTTTTGTTATTGGTAGACGGTGTGATGTGGTTAAATGGTTTTGTTGTGGGTAGACGGTGTGATGTGGTTAAATGGTTTTGTTGTTGGTAGACGGTGTGATGTGGTTAAATGGTTTTGTTGTGGATAGACGGTGTGATGTGGTTAAATGGTTTTGTTGTGGATAGACGGTGTGATGTGGTTAAATGGTTTTGTTGTTGGTAGACTATTTGATGTGGTTAAATGGTTTTGTTGTGGATAGACGGTGTGATGTGGTTAAATTGTTTTGTTGTGGATAGACGATGTGATGTGGTTAAATGGTTTTGTTGTTGGTAGACTATTTGATGTGGTTAAATGGTTTTGATGTGGATAGGCGGTGTGAGGTGGGTGAATGGTTTTGTTGTTGGTAGACGGTGTGATGTGGTTAAATTGTTTTGTTTTGGTAGACGGTGTGAGGTGGGTGAAAGGTTTTGTTGTGGATAAACAGTGTAAGGCGGTTAAATGGTTGTGGGTAGACGATGTAGTAGTGGGTAGATCATGTAGTTGTGGGTAGATCATGTAACTGTAGGTAGCCGTGGACGGACAAGGCATTGCAGTACTGCGAGGGCAGAGAAGCAAGTGGAACCTGCCACTGAAGTGTGAGAGGCATCACGCCAGACCCGAGTTCTGTCTCTGTATTCAAGGGAGCACAAGGGCAGAACTTGCGGAATGTGGTTGTATTCATGTCAGTAATTGTAAGCGTGACGGGCGTACACAGTGGGCGTGGTCCACATAACTGGCCTTCCAATGTGGCGCATATTCAGCACATTTCTCTTAATAGTCAATACATAGTCTCATATATATTTAGCTCACCCAACTCAATGACAAGTGAGTTTATTTCCTGGACTGGTTCTGCGTCAGACGTGCGCCGAGCATCGTAAACATCTTCTTGTTAGAAACCACTGGACCAACTTCACCCCTCGGCAACGTATTGGAAAAGCTATTTACGATCAATACTCGGCCATTTAAGTTCAAAGTGTAATGAAATAGGTGTATAGTACGTCTACAGTAAGTAATGGGTCTCAACGTATATGTTTCAGTTTCTTGCTATAGTCTTTACATTTTCACCTTGATCTGTCCCTTGCACAACCATACTAAATGCTGACACTTCGTATGGCCATTCCTTGGCAATCGTATTTCAAAATTTAATTGTATTTGGTACATGTGTAGGGGGACTGGTGTAAGACTGATATCTACCGGGACCCGTGTAAGATTGATATCTACCGGGACCTGTGTGAGAATGATATCTATCGGGACCTGTGTGAGACTGACATCTACCGGGACCTGTGTAAGATTGATATCTACCGGGACCTGTGAGAGACTGATATCTACAGGGACCCGTGTAAGATTGATATCTACCGGGACCTGTGTGAGAATGATATTTATCGGGACCTGTGTGAGACTGATATCTACCGGGACCTGTGTAAGACTGATATCTACCGGAACCTGTGTAAGACTGACATCTACCGGGACCTGTGTAAGATTGATATCTACCGTGACCTGTGTGAGACTGATATCTACCGGGACCTGTGTAAGACTGATGTCTACCGGGACCCGTGTAAGACTGATATCTACCGGGACCTGTGAGAGACCGATATCTACCGGGACCCGTGTAAGATTGATATCTACCGGGACCTGTGTGAGAATGATATCTATCGGGACCTGTGTGAGACTGATATCTACCAGGACCTGTGTAAGACTGATATCTACCGGAACCTGTGTAAGACTGACATCTACCGGGACCTGTGTAAGACTGATATCTACCGTGACCTGTGTGAGACTGATATCTACAGGGACTGATGTAAGACCGATGTCTAAAGGGACCTGTGTGAGAATGATATCTACCGGGACCTGTGTAAGACTGATATCTACCGGGACCTGTGTGAGACTGATATCTACCGGGACCTGTGTGAGAATAATATCTACCGGGACCCGTGCAAGATTGATATCTACCGGGACCTGTGTGAGAATGATATCTATCGGGACCTGTGTGAGACTGATATCTACCGGGACCTGTGTAAGACTGATATCTACAGGGACCTGTGTAAAACTGATATCTACCGGGACCTGTGTAAGACTGATATCTACCGGGACCTGTGTAAGACTGATATCTACAGGGACCTGTGTGAGACTGATATCTACCGGGACCTTTGTAAGACTGATATCTACAGGGACCTGTGTGAGACTGATATCTACCGGGACCTTTGTAAGACTGATATCTACCGGGACCCGTGTGAGACTGATATCTACCGGGACCTGTGTAAGACTGATATCTACTGGGACCTGTGTAAGACTGATATCTACATGGACTCGTGTAAGACTGATATCTACAGGGATCTGTGTAAGACTGATATCTACCGGGACCTGTGTGAGACTGATATCTACAGGGACTGATGTAAGACTGATATCTACCGGGACCTGTGTAAGACTGATATCTACCGGGACCTGTGTAAGACTGATATCTACCGTGACCTGTGTGAGACTGATATCTACCGGGACCTTTGTAAGACTGATATCTACCGGGACCCGTGTGAGACTGATATCTACCGGGACTCATGTAAGACTGATATCTACAGGGACCTGTGTAAGACTGATATCTACCGGGACCTGTGTGAGACTGATATCTACAGGGACTGATGTAAGACTGATGTCTACAGGGACCTGTGTGAGAATGATATCTACCGGGACCTGTGTAAGACTGATATCTACCGGGACCTGTGTGAGACTGATATCTACCGGGACCTGTGTGAGAATGATATCTACCGGGACCTGTGTGAGACTGATATCTACCGGGACCTGTGTGAGACTGATATCTACCGGGACCTGTGTAAGACTGATATCTACCGGGAACTGTGTGAGAATGATATCTACCGGGACCTGTGTAAGACTGATATCTACCGGGACCTGTATGAGACTGATATCTACCGGGACCTGTGTGAGACTGATCTTACCGGGACCTGTGTGAGAATGATATCTACCGGGTCCTGTGCAAGACTGATATCTACCGGGACCTGTGTGAGACTGATATCTACCGTGACCTGCGTGAGACTGATATCTACAGGGACCTGTGTAAGACTGATATCTACAGGGACTGATGTAAGACTGATATCTACAGGGACCTGTGTAAGACTGATATCTACAGGGACTAATGTAAGACTGATATCTACAGGGACCTATGCAAAACTGATATCTACAGGGACTCGTGTAAGACTGATATCTACATGGACTCGTGTGAGACTGATATCTACCGGGACCTGTGTGAGACTGATATCTACCGGGACCTGTGTAAGACTGATATCTACCGGGAACTGTGTGAGAATGATATCTACAGGGACCTGTGTAAGACTGATATCTACCGGGACCTGTATGAGACTGATATCTACCGGGACCTGTGTGAGACTGATCTTACCGGGACCTGTGTGAGAATGATATCTACCGGGTCCTGTGCAAGACTGATATCTACCGGGACCTGTGTGAGATTGATATCTACCGTGACCTGCGTGAGATTGATATCTACCGGGACCTGTGTAAGACTGATATCTACAGGGACTGATGTAAGACTGATATTTACAGGGACTGATGTAAGACTGATATCTACAGGGACCTGTGTAAAACTGATATCTACAGGGACTCGTGTAAGACTGATATCTACATGGACTCGCGTGAGACTGATATCTACCGGGACCTGTGTGAGACTGATATCTACCGGGGCATGTGCAAAACTGATATCTACAGGGACCTGTGTGAGACTGGTATCTACCGGGACCTGTGTAAGACTGATATCTACCGTGACCTGTGTAAGACTGATATCTACCGGGACCTGTGTGAGACTGATATCTACAGGGACTGATGTAAGACTGATGTCTACAGGGACCTGTGTGAGAATGATATCTACCGGGACCTGTGTAAGACTGATATCTACCGGGACCTGTGTGAGACTGATATCTACCGGGACCTGTGTGAGAATGATATCTACCGGGACCTGTGTGAGACTGATATCTACCGGGACCTGTGTGAGACTGATACCTACCGGGACCTGTGTAAGACTGATATCTACCGGGAACTGTGTGAGAATGATATCTACAGGGACCTGTGTAAGACTGATATCTACAGGGACCTGTGTAAGACTGATATCTACCGGGACCTGTGTGAGACTGATCTTACCGGGACCTGTGTGAGAATGATATCTACCGGGTCCTGTGCAAGACTGATATCTACCGGGACCTGTGTGAGACTGATATCTACCGTGACCTGCGTGAGACTGATATCTACAGGGACCTGTGTAAGACTGATATCTACAGGGACTGATGTAAGACTGATATCTACAGGGACTAATGTAAGACTGATATCTACAGGGACCTGTGTAAAACTGATATCTACAGGGACTCGTGTAAGACTGATATCTACATGGACTCGTGTGAGACTGATATCTACCGGGACCTGTGTGAGACTGATACCTACCGGGACCTGTGTAAGACTGATATCTACCGGGAACTGTGTGAGAATGATATCTTCAGGGACCTGTGTAAGACTGATATCTACCGGGACCTGTATGAGACTGATATCTACCGGGACCTGTGTGAGACTGACTTTCCGGGACCTGTGTGATAATGATATCTACCGGGTCCTGTGCAAGACTGATATCTACCGGGACCTGTGTGAGACTGATATCTACCGTGACCTGCGTGAGACTGATATCTACAGGGACCTGTGTAAGACTGATATCTACAGGGACTGATGTAAGACTGATATCTACAGGGACTGATGTAAGACTGATATCTACCGGGACCTGTGTAAAACTGATATCTACAGGGACTCGTGTAAGACTGATATCTACATGGACTCGCGTGAGACTGATATCAACAGGGACCTGTGTGAGACTGATATCTACAGGGACATGTGCAAAACTGATATCTACAGGGACCTGTGTAAGACTGATATCTACAGGGACTGATGTAAGACTGATATCTACCGGGACCTGTGTAAGACTGATATCTACATGGCCTCATGTAAGACTGATATCTACCGGGACCTGTGTAAGACTGATATCTACAGGGACCTGTGTGAGACTGATATCTACCGGGACCTGTGTGAGACTGATATTTACAGGGACCCGTGTAAGACTGATATCTACAGGGACCTGTGTAAAACTGATATCTATAGGGACTCGTGTAAGACTGATATCTACATGGACTCGAGTGAGACTGATATCTACCGGGACCTGTGTGAGACTGATATCTACCGGGACCTGTGCGAGATTGATATCTACCGGGACCTGTGGGAGACTGATATATACCGGGACCTGTGTAAGACTGATATCTACCGTGACCTGTGTAAGACTGATATCTACCGGGACCTGTGTAAGACTGATATTTACCGGGACCCGTGTAAGACTGATATCTACCGGGACCTGTGTGAGACTGATATCTACAGGGACTGATGTAAGACTGATATCTACAGGGACTGATGTAAGACTGATATCTACCGGGACCTGTGTGAGACTGATATCTACCGGGACCTGTGTGAGACTGATATCTACAGGGACCCGTGTAAGACTGATATCTACAGGGGCTGATGTAAAACTGATATCTACAGGGACTGATGTAAGACTGATATCTACAGGGACCTATGTAAGACTTATATTACTCTCGGTATTATATGATGTTATCTGGTATACGATAACACAAGTGTCGAACTAGCAATGTCATCTAGCAGGAACTATTTTCACCAGCTCCCCATATGGACACAATGTCTACCTGCTAAAAAAGTACTTCCTAAGGTTGCAAATATGTTCAGAAACTTAGATAAAAGGCATGTATGGGTGTGTCAGTTAATAAATATGGCCAGACAGTTTGGCACAGTTTGAAAATGGGGCAGTTTGCACCAGAATTGTATTTATACGCGGTTTGGGGGGTTACTTGACAAAGTAAAATAACGCGGTGAACATCAATTATTTGTTAAACGATATTTCATGTAAAAATGTTACATCGTCTGCTACCTTATTGTTAGAATCTAGCAATAAAACAAATGTTTCATGTTCGCCAAATTTCGTATAACTATCATATATTTGAAATACGGGTCACACTGTGCTGGATAATCTCTATATCTGTAGCCAAATGGACAACGTGTGTCTTTGGGAAAAATGAGGGCGGTCGGGTAGCCTAGTGGTTAAAGCGTTCGCTCGTCACGCCGAAGACCCGGGTTCGATTCCCGACATGGGTACAATGTGTGAAGCCCATTTCTTGTGTCCCCAGCCGTGATATTGCTGGAATAGTGCTAAAAGCGGCGTAAAACCGTACTCACTCACTCACTTTGAGGAAAATGACAACATGTGTCATTACGTTAACTGTGTTTGATCGCCATTTGGTTTCAGGTAAACCGGTTGACATCGGTATGATACGTGCCCTGCGCGCATTAAGTAATAGACATGAACAACACACGTATGCTGACGCTGCAGTCAGCAAATCTGAGAACATCTGTTATATAAATCCTGAATTTCAGAAGAAATGAGGTGATATTAATTCCCCTTTTATTGACGTAATGTCCGCCAAATTCCCACCCTGGCCCAATAGCGTTGACACACACAGCTGATAGACACACGGACCTGCAGGTGCTTGTCTACCCGGATGTAGGCTGGGGCGTGTCTAGTAGCTACAACAGGATACCCCGATGTCAGATCACAAGAATTCCACAACTCCTTTTTCATCCGGGACGATGCAACTATTTATTCCGTATTTTTGCGAGTATTTTGATCTGTGGTTTTCGCTGGACTCTCAAATTGATACATGTACAGGTGACTTTAAAACAACCGTGTTCAACGTTTCTCTTTATTTAATTGTCATAGACTGTGGTGATATTTAAAACACAATTAAACCAACAAACTCCGTTAACAGCACGATTGCCGTCATTGTGGCGTGACCACACACACACACACACACACACACACACACACACACACACACACACACACACACACACATAGTGAAACCACTTACCATGAACCGCCTCCGTGGTCTAGTGGTAAAGCGTCCGCCCGGAGAGCGGAAGGTCCGGGATTCGATCCCCGGCCGCGTCATATTAGACGTTAAAAGATGGTACATGTCGTTAACCTGTCTGGCGCTCGGCATTAAGGTGCTAAAACAAGGACTTGTCGGCTCGGAGTCAGTATACTGTGTCTGAGTGGGGTATTCATGTTAAACTGCGGCATGGTTTCTCAGTGGGCTAGCACTATAAATCGCCATCAGTCCGGACTAGTACAAGCAGCCACACACACACACACACACACATGCATGCACGTCGCTATATAAGTGCAATAATCTTGGACGCGACGTTAAACCCAATTTCACCTCACCCCACCTCACTTACCATGATCCGGAAGGAAAATAGGAGAGTGCCCTTTTTGAATGGGGTGTTCAGGATGCACCTGTGACGTGTGTTGGCTAAACTGAAAGATAAGACATTGTTTTCTATTGCGAAATGCTTTTATCCACGTTCTATACATGGTATTGTCTCCAGCTTCCCATGATTCCCATGAGGCGACTAACGGGATCGGGTGGTCAGGATCGCTGACTTAGTTAATAAGTGTCATCGTATCCCAATTGCGTGGATCGATGGTCATGACATTAATCACTGGACTTCCTGGTCCAAACTCGATTATTTACAGCCCGCCGCCGTATAGATGGAATATTGCTGAGTGCTGCGTTAAACAACAAACAAACATACACACTCAAGGCCTGTGGAGAGAACGCGTGCGTAAGGTTCGTCTGGGAGGGGGTTGTCACGAGGTATCCAGGCAGATTTCAATGAGATCCACTTCGCTTTAAGACGCTTTGGGAACTTCTAAACGTTCAATATATACTCACAGCCAAAAGAAAAGTGAACCAGACATACAGAGAAGTATGTACGTTAAGGAGAGGTGTTTCCAATGTGTACCAATTAAAGACAAAACTAATAAGCAGTCAAGTGTAGCCACAGATTGTCTTCATTCTTATCATGATATGCTGCACGTGATTATCAAACTTGACACGCTTATCCAGCGCGAGACAAATGGAACATCTCGACCGATGGATCTATGACGTCACATGTGATGCGTTCATGAGCGTCGGTTCACGAAACTTACCATTATGTTCATTGTGCATCGAACCAATCTAATATCTCCTGAATATGGGTAATTATCCCCCGCCGCGCGAAAGCGCGAAGCGGGGGATATAGTATTCACGACCGTCCGTACGTCCGTCCGTCCGTCCGTCCGTCCGTCCGTCCGTCCGTACGTCCCACCTGTTTGTTGCCGCGATATCTCAAGAACTAAACACTGGATTGTCTTCATATTTGGAACTATGGTGTATATACAGACTCCGCAGACACCAGTTGGTTTTGGTGACCTTGACCCCATTTTCAAGGTCACAGCAGGCATATCTGCTTTTGGAGTTGGAAAACGGTGTTGCCGCGATATCTCAAGAACTAAACACTGGATTGTCTTCATATTTGGAACTATGGTGTATATACAGACTCCGTAGACACCAGTCGGTTTTGGTGACCTTGATCCCATTTTCAAGGTCACAGCAGACAAATCTGCTTTTAGAGTTGGAAAACGGTGTTGCCGCGATATCTCAAGAACTAAACACTGGATTGTCTTCATATTTGGAACTATGGTGTATATACAGACTCCGCAGACACCAGTCGGTTTTGGTGACCTTGATCCCATTTTCAAGGTCACAGCAGACAAATCTGCTTTTAGAGTTGGAAAACGGTGTTGCCGCGATATCTCAAGAACTAAACACTGGATTGTCTTCATATTTGGAACTATGGTGTATATACAGACTCCGCAGACACCAGTCGGTTTTGGTGACCTTGATCCCATTTTAAAGGTCACAGCAGGCAAATCTGCTTTTGGAGTTGGAAAACGGTGTTGCCGCGATATCTCAAGAAGTAAACACTGGATTGTCTTCATATTTGGAACTATGGTGTATATACAGACACCGCAGACACCAGTCGGTTTTGGTGACCTTGACCCCATTGTCAAGGTCACAGCAGGCAAATCTGCTTTTGGAGTTAGAAAACGGTGTTGCCGCGATATCTCAAGAACTAATCGCTGGATTGTCTTCATATTTGGAACTATAGTGTATATACAGACACCGCATACACCTGTCAGATTTGGTGACCTTGACCCCATTTTCAAGGTCACAGCAGGCAAATCTGTTTTTGGAGTTGGAAAACGGTGTTGCCACAATATCTCAAGAACTAATCGCTGGATTGTCTTCATATTTGGTAGTATGGTGTACAGGCGGGGGATATTTCGTCACTCTGTGACAAATACTTGTTCTTCATGTATTAGCCAGCATGTATGGTATTCGCGTTTCTTTTGGCGGGGAGTACAGATGATGAGTTTCCAGGCGAAAATGGCCTGCGAGACACAAAAAGGCAAGTAAATATATACTATTAGGTAAAAAATACAGTAAGTACATGATTTGTTTCTTTGTTGTTTAACGCCAAACAAACAAATAATGTACTTACTGTATTTTTTACCGCACTGGACGTGCTGAAGAAGGATAGGTTGCCCTACGGAGAAATGATTGTATTAATATTTGACACAGTGGGTAGGTCGGTCTGGGCAAGTATCCTGCAGGAATTCTTCCTGCGTCTATACATGGAGCAAATAATATATCGCAACAAGTCACCGCGTCCTCGCTTGACAGGCGACAAAAGTTTGTGTCGCTCACACCAATATAGAGACGAAGTAGGGGAGAAAGTGGCTCTCACTCATATCGCTGGACACCCCGATCAGGGGTAGCTACTGTGTTATCTCAGGCCGACGTACGCGTATCACAACAGTCGTCGGCAAGATTCTCATCCGGCGAATAAGCTCTCGGTACACAGTTGTAAAGCGGTTCGTGTTGCGAGAGGCCGTTACAATCTTGGCAGAGTGATTATGATGCCACTTTGATAGCCGATAGGTGTACTGTACTGTCACCGTGACCCAGGCCTCCACCTCGCACAGTCAACTTGAGTATATGCACACGCGCCCTCCCCAACCCCTCTCGCTCACTCACTCACTCGCCACTCGGGCACTCACTTATGTCACTGGCTGTCCTGTAGGATCTTTTCGCTGCTCATTGCGTCACACCGATAGTGAAATAAGGAATCACATCCTTACTTACAGCACAAGACCCGTGAAGATCCTGGTTAGAATAGGTCTTCAGCAACCCATGCTTTTCGTAAAAGGCGACTAACGGGATCGAGTGGTCAGGCTCGCTGCCTTGGTTGATGCATATCATCGTATTCAAATTGCGTGGATGGATTCTCATGATGTCAATCACTGGATTGTCTGGCCCAGACTCGATTATTTACAGACCGCCGTTATATAGCTGGAATATTGCTGAGTTCGGCGTTAAACGACAAACAAACAAACAAACGAATGTTGTCTGTGTTGTCAAATATGAACGAAGTGCCAAGTAGAGTTCGTCTACAGGTGAGACCGTCCCACGGCGATGCCACATTATGCCCCGGGGACGCGATGGCTGTCAATGTGGCCCTGATGTATTGTAGCTGTATGTAGCTGGAATATTGCTGAGTGCGGCGTTAAACAATATGAAACAAACAAACAATAACACAAAGACAGCCAGGGGACGGCGCGTGGTAATGTTTTTGTTTGTTTGTTGGTTGGTTGGTTAACGCCGCACAATATTCCAGCTTTTTGACGGCGTTCTGAAAATAATCGAGTCTGGACCAGACAATCCAGTGAATGACATCATGAGCATCGATCCACGCAATTGGGATCGATGACATGCATCAACCAAGTCAGCGAGCCTGACCACCCGATCCCGTTAGTCGCCTTTTACGGCAAGCAGAGTCACCTTTTACGGCAAGCATGGGTTGCTGAAGACCTATTCTACCCCGGAATCTTCACGGGTCGCGCGGTGATGTGTACACACCGACATACAGTTCTGGGAGGCTCCTTCTCACAATGGTATGTTACATAGTCCACACGGACAAGAGTATTGCGGAACCACTTAGTGGTGTGTGGGCTGTTTGAAATGGGCTAACAAAAAGATCTAGACGTCTGTACACACGGTTGATTAATCGTTATCTTGCTCAGAGGGTGTGTGTTTGACAAGAATCGTGTCAGGCAAGGGTAGGAATATAGGACGGACGGAGAGTTATCTATGCATATTTCCAACATCGGTGTATCTATCGAGGTGAGTCTGGAGATACACAACTGTGCGTAGTTTTCATGGTTACCTCCGAAAATTAGACTGTTGTGAAAACTGAAATGGCCGCAGTTTTAAACGTACAGTGTCGCCCCTCTGCATCACGTGATCGGTGCAACGTGAGGAACGGCCGAGATCACCAGCAGCGTGGTTAACACGGCTCCGGTCTGTTAGCAGGCGACGGCGCAAAACTCATTCACTATTCCTGACAAATAGTTCTAGAAACATCCACGAACATCTTCAGTGACATGTAGAGGCGGTCAGACAGTACTGCCTTGTATGTCATGATGGGAGGTACTATAAGCTTGTGCTGTATGGCTGTCGTCGTTGAGCGTCATTGTATCACGATTTCAATGGTGAAGAGGAACCCCAGTGCGAACACAGCAAGACATAGAAGGTTTACAATATATACCATGTTTCCCTTCCCTTTCGCTTAGCGCAGTGTGCTTGACATACAGCTGCCAGTCATGTACAACAGTGTCGTGTTGGTAGGGCAGTCGTGTAGAACATGCCGTATTGAGGTGTAGAACAGTGTCGTGTAGGAAGGACATGCGTGTAGAACATGCCATATTCGCGTGTAGTACAGTGTCGTGTAGAACATGCCGTATTGACGTGTAGAACAGTGTCGTGTTGGTAGGGCAGTCGTGTAGAGCATGCCGTATTGACGTGTATTACAGTGTCGTGTAGAACAGTGTCGTGTTGGTAGGGCAGTCGTGTAGAGCATGCCGTATTGACGTGTATTACAGTGTCGTGTAGAACAGTGTCGTGTTGGTAGGGCAGTCGTGTAGAACATGCCGTATTGAGGTGTAGAACTGTCGTGTAGGAAGGACATGCGTGTAGAACATGCCATATTCGCGTGTAGTACAGTGTCGTGTAGAACATGCCGTATTGACGTGTAGCACAGTGTCGTGTAGAACAGTGTCGTGTTGGTAGGGCAGTCGTGTAGAACATGCCGTATTGACGGGTAGTACAGTGTCCTTTTGACGTGTAGTACAGTGTCGTGTAGAACATGCCGTATTGAGGTGTAGTACAGTGTCGTGTAGAACATGCCCTATTCACGTGTAGTACAGCGTCGTGTAGAACTTGCCGTATTGACGTGTAGTACAGTGTCGTGTAGAACATGCCGTATTGTCGTGTAGAACAGTGTCGTGTAGAACATGCCCTATTCACGTGTAGTACAGTGTCGTGTAGAGCATGCCGTATTGACGTGTAGAACAGTGTCGTGTAGAACATGCCGTATTGACGTGTAGAACAGTGTTGTGTTGGTAGGGCAGTCGTGTAGAACATGCCCTATTGACGTGTAGAACAGTGTCGTGTAGAACATGCCGTATTGACGTGTAGTGCAGGGTCGTGTTGGTAGGGCAGTCGTGTAGAACATGCCCTATTGACGTGTAGAACAGGGTCGTGTAGAACATGCCGTATTGACGTGTAGAACAGTGTCGTGTTGGTACGGCAGTCGTGTAGAGCATGCTGTATTGACGTGTAGAACAGTGTCGTGTAGAACATGCCGTATTGACGTGTAGAAATGTGTCGTGTAGAACATGCCGTATTGACGTGTAGTACAGTGTCGTGTAGAACATGCCGTATTGACGTGTAGAACATGCCGTATTGACGTGTAGTACAGTGTCGTGTTGGTATGTCAGTCGTGTCGAACATGCCGTATTGACGTGTAGTACAGTGTCGTGTTGGTAGGTCAGTCGTGTAGAACATGCTGTATTGACGTGTAGTACAGTGTCGTGTAGAACATGCCGTATTGACGTGTAGAACAGGGCGTGTAGGTTGGACATGCGTAGAACAAGGGAGATAAGAGGTTATGGCTTACGGGTGTATTTATGTTATGAGTGTAAAACGAGCAGATGCTTGTTGCATGATTCAAGTTGTATATTAATGTGTTTACGTGACCACATGGTAGAGGATAATCGCCGCATTCACGATTTATTGCCTTTCGACTTGAAGAAGAATCTTACGTGACACAGCCGTCAAGTGTAATGACAGGACGTTTTCATAACGGTACATCCACCTAGCGGGAACGTTGTCACATGCTAGCACATTCAATCGTTTAGCAGGCTGTATCGAACTCTATCGATTTGAACAGTAGTGAACGATTGGCGCGGAACACAACACATCGAAGGGACACAGGCAGCGCCCCGTAACTCTCATGTTGTCGTGTACCCGATCCCAGGCTTAATGATCAAATTAAAGCATTAGGTACACATGCTACAATGAGACGGGCGAGGCATTTCTTGGGTCACGGTGACATTGTTCCTAGGCCATATAAGCATGTGTTATTGAAGTCATTGGCCACTAGATTACCTATGATAGATATACCATTATGGTATACCGTACGTTAGCAGAGGAGAGTGTGTCCCTATCGTTAATACCATAAATATATCAGGAATATATGAAGGCAATTTTATTTCCTAATATTTTAATTTTACTGCTTTGAAACAAACGAGGGTATTTTTTTTTTAAATGTATCTTTTGTTAAAGTTTAATTCTTTTATAATTAAGAAGTATCAAGAAGTATCCAGATTAAGAAGCATTTTGACTCACTGAAATAACCTTAGAAACCGCGTATAGATACAATATAGGAGTTAGTAAAATAGTGCCAAATTATTTGCAGCCACGTTTGGCTGAGGAAACAACCGCACACCGCTAAACCTCTTAAACTCTTAAACTTACCGGCAAAGTTAGACAATGTTTTATCGAGCACGAAGGCAAATACATCGATGCATGGAGCTTATCAAAAGTAGTTCCAGCTGGGCCTCACTTGCATAATTATCAGACCGGGATACGAAGTTTATCGGATTGGATTATCGCGTAAATAACTGTTCAATATACGATTAATTGATGTTGCAAAGCCTTCATCGAGCTCAAACACTAATCCATGACTAAGGTCGTCAGTCACGCCCAGACCCAGGGTCGAGTCCCCACTGTGTGGTGTCCGTGCTTATTTTCCCGGGTATGTTTGTTTGTTTGTTTTAGTTGTTGTTTAACGCCGCACTCAGCAATATTCAAGCTATATGACGGCGGTCTGTAAATAATCGAGTCTGGACCAGGCAATCCAGTGATTGACATCATGAACATCGAACCACGCAATTGGGATACGACGTCATGCATCAACAAAGTCAGCGAGCCTGACCACCCGATCCTGCTAGTTGCCTCTTACGAATAGCGTCGGGAAGTGGTTTGAATGTTGCTTAAAGCGGCGTTCAATCGCTTTGAACGGGGTTCACAGATGGCTAATGGTAAGACAAGAATAACAACGTCTTTAATTATTGTAAAGGCGACGTTTCGGTATAGATTCTATACCGTTGTCAAGCAAGAGTGAATGATGGACATGGTGTTGTTGTTGTTGCATTAGGTGTTTAAGAGGTCGCCTTCTGCCTAGGCAATTTCGGCTGACCTGTCCCTCTTTGGGACTCCTGTGTGTGAGAAGGGTTCACATATCTATTGTGAGTTCGGTGTTCACATAATTTCTGTTTTTGCATTGATATGATTTCTATTTTCTTTTATTGATATGATTTCATTTTTATCCTTGGCTGCTCTGTTTATATACGTTCGAGCAGCTGTCCATCTCTCAGAAATAGAGTTAGTTTGGCCTTCGCTATTGCATCTCTTGGCTTTAGGAGATCTATGACAGATAGCGGATCTAACTGCAATTCTTGTTTTAACCTAGCCCGGGCTGGGGCATGGTCTTGACCTTCTAGTAACAGGTGGTCAATGGTTTCAGCCTGATTGCAAGATGAACAAACCTTGTCGTAGTGCTTTTTGTGACCAAGTCTGAGGCGTGAGATAGCAGTTTCAATTTTCCTTTCATTTGAGTATGAGTTTGGCTTTTGTTGGACCTTGGGTTGAATTTTGTATAGCCATCTGCCGATCTTACTTGTATGGACATGGTACAGAATACAATATATATATATAGTAGGTGGGGGATTAACAGTAACAACAATTGCATACATGAGTGGGATAACATGAGTAGGTTGAGTAATGACAAGAGAATGTCTTTTTGATAATACCGTAACAACATGATGGACAGAGAACACATAGGTGGAAGCCAATGAGACATGGAGCCAATTAAACAGGTTTACGTAGGTGTGGTGATTATTGCTTAATGAGTTCACTGTAGGCGGATGGGATGAAATAGGCTTGATCTCTGTTGATTGATGGCTTGTTGCGGCGAATGTGGACTGCTTCTGTTAGTTTTCTTTTAGTGAAGTCATGGAGGTTGGAGAGGATTTGGACGTTTTCCCATTTGATGTTGTGAGTGGGGCAGTTGCTGATATGGTCCGAGATGGCTGATTTACTATCTGGTTCGATGTTGAAGTTTTGTGCTCTTTGATTCTGGTGTTGATGGGGAGGGATGTTTCGCCTACGTAGAATTGTACACAGTGGCAGTCAATTTTATAAACAACACCTTTAGGCTCTTGGCGTTTGGTTGTGTTTCCGCCGTTGGCTCTTAGTAGGGTATTGAAATGTAAACTTACACAGATGAGTACATATCTAAATAAGAAATATTCGCTCGCAATTTGAAGCACACTGGACGTATTGACATGTTTTATATTGATTGATAGATCGTGATCTATAAAACCTTTGCACAAAATTACTTTTACAGCACTTTAGCCCTCAGGGTTGTGTCCTAACAGGCAGTTTTAACAAGTAGTGTTGCATCGCCTAGTGTCCTTTAGTGCAGTTCAAGAAGGCGATGTGTACAAACAGCTGAGTGTCGCACGCTGTTTGTGGTGTCACCGAGTCCACACAGGATCGACAGTTGGCAGGCAATGTGTGGAGTAACGTTGTAGGCTCCGGGAAACTCAGGACAGAAGTACCGCCCTGTAAATCGCAGTGCCCTCAGACAGTTCTACCAGGAAGTACACGGTGCAGAGTAGTCTACCACTGCAACCCGCTGCCAGACAGGTACAGGCACTTGGGGTGAATACGTGTGGCTGGAGTTCGCCCAGAACTGTATGTTACAGTGGGTAGTCAATTGCCAGATAGTGTATGTTGAAGATGTATCGTCTTGTGAAAATCAGACGCCTGGGTATATACGTCATACCACACTTATTAATATCGGGCACCTGGGCATATACACGGTATCAAATATGCAATACTAAGTGCTGCGAATGTGTGTGAATTTTGTCTGTGACCCGTGAAGATCCGGGGTAGACGAGGTCTTCAGCAACCCATGCGACTATGCTTGCCGTAAGAGGCGACTAACGGGATCGGGTAGTCAGGCCTGCTGACTTGGTTGATGCATGTCATCGTATCCCAGTTGCGTAGATCGATGCTCATGATGTCATTCACTGGATTGTCTGGTACAGACTCGATTATTTACAGTCAGCCGTCATGTAGCTGGAATATTGCTGAGTGCGGCGTTATACAACAAACAAACAAACAAACAAATGTCTGTGTTGTGAAATATGAACGAAATGCCAAGTAGAGTTCGCCTACAGGTGAGACCGTCCCACGGCAATGCCCACATTATGCCCCGGGGAAGTGATGGACATCATTGTAGTCCTGATGTATGGTATCAGTAATTAAACAAGCGGGAATTACCAACGGGTGACCTGGTCATTTGATCAATTGTTACCGGTTGGACCAGTCTGGGCTGGCCAGCTTTTATTGCTTTGAAGTTGTGGAAGCGTGGCGGACCCAGGGATAAGCTCCATAGTCGGTCAAGCGTGAATATAATAAGTATACTCGTCTGGTTTGGTCCTGTCGTTGTTGTCCCGTTCCCGTTCAGTTGACTTTATGACATGGTGGCCTGCCTGTGTGCTAGAAGCTATGAGTTGAGTGTCCTCTCGGAAAGGTAAGGTATTCTCCCTGCAGTGTTTTATTGTACGATACACAACGATCACCTATCGTTTTTTATTCTTATATGATATGTTGATGTGGATAAAATGTACAAGTTTCAAAAATATGTACCAAACTTTACTATTGATGACTCCCTGAATAGAATCCGACCTCGGAAATGTCGGACAAGTCCATTTTACGAACAGATGGGTTAAGTTTGGTATTTCCCGTATATTCTCACAATCCTCACGTCGATCATCTGTACCTTTTCTCCTGAAACCGATTATCATATCTCTCCCACTCATTCGGCCACTGCGTGTATCTGCATACCCCAGCTACACCTATGGGGAACAACTTACTAGACACTTCTCTCTCAAAAATAACGTCGTCCACTTTTCGACGTCATCAAGTTGCGAACGCATATTCGAATCTCCAGAAATGACGTCATGATAAAACTATGATTATTTTTAAGAAATAAAGAACGAGTGGGGGCTGTTTATCGTACAATAAATCCATCTGGCACCTTCTGTCTTCTGTACAAGTAGATTAATTGGCATGAATGCTTCAGCTGTGCTGTGATCATTTACTCTTGTCTATGCAACTCCAGCATGCCACTGCTTGTAATGCTGACGGCAACGGACGTGCAAGTTGATTGATTTGTGATGTCTAGAGACGTGTTAACTATCCGAAATTACTTGTAGCACGCGTCAGAAATTAAGGCCACTCCACCATCAACTGCTGAACCGCCCTCCCCGGCGAGATGGCCTATTGTGATTCAAGTAACTTCAGGTCCAATGGGGTAGCCGACTAGTTAAAGCAGTCCCGGGTCTATGGAAGGTCTAAGGTTCGATTCCCCACATGGGTATAGTTGTAAAGATAATCTCTGAGGGCCAACCATGCTGGACTATTGCTAATGGCGCCGTACAACCAACTCCACCCAATCCTTCGCGGCTATGTTATTATGTCAATGTCTGCGTGTTGTGTATAGGGCATCCCACAGGCCGAACTCTCCAGCAGGTCGCATCAAACGTCTTGACGTCACTCTGTAGTATGTAGCCAGACTCGTAGTACTGCGTGGGACTTTATATCTGAACACCATCGCTTTGATGTGTCTACCTTTGAAGACAAAACACGTTGTTTCCACACCCAAGAATCAAACTAACTGTGGTGACGATGACGTGACAGTCAGTCATGTACATAAGATCATAAGTAGAGATATGTACAGTGAAGGGTTGACGAGGTGTGCTACCACGAGCAGAGTATAAGAGGACTGTTCTACCAAAGGTTCTAATTCCAGCTGTGTGCATTTCTGAATTGGTGTAAGCATTATTCAAATATTTGTGCGTGTCCTAAACTATATATATGTGTGTGTGTGTGTGTGTGTGTGTGTGTGTGTGTGTGTGTGTGTGTGTGTGTGTGTCCCATTCAGTCAAACAATTTAAAAACCTTCAAAAACTTAATTCTACATTTTGACATATTATTACAGACATGATCAGGATCCTAACCAATCAACTTTTGATCAATCAATGACATTTTACAAGGCATCCTTAGCTCTCTATGTTTGGAAAGAACTGTCATTCTATACTCTTTCCAAGCTTGGGAGGAGAGTTGTTTGTTCCTTTGCTTCAGTCAGTCCTCATGGTTCCTGTCTGTTTCAGATGGCCAGGATGCAGTCGATGCAGAGCCAATGTTGTTGCTGTGCCATCAGCGTCTTCTCCGCGCTGTTCGGGATCATCATGCTGTCTACAGGAGTCTGCCTGGTGCTCAACTACCGCATCATGGAGGTCGACACGACGGGCCTCCCTCCCGAGTGGCGAAATGAGGAGGGCAAGAAGATTGTTGGTATCATCCTCATCTGTTGTGGCATTGCTGGCATGGGGATGAGCGCCCTCATCACCGTGTTGTACTTTACGGTCTGCTCACGACCCAAAACCAAACCTGCAGTAGCCCCCAGTGGCCCTGTCCCTGGACATGCAACGGGACATGGGCCGAGACATTCAACAGGACACGGAGGGGGTAAGAGCAACAACCATCCCCCCCATACACCTGATCCATATTCCACAGAAGTGAATGGGAAGCCTAACTCTAAAGGGAAACGAGGGAAGCGGTCTACAAAGAAAAGGCCACATCTTAAAACATATAAAAATAATCTGACTACTCATAGGGAAGTAATCAATGAAAGTGAACCCCGCTATGAACACTTCGACCTGGACGAGTCGTCTCAGTCTCTAGACTCATCTCAGACTGCTTCGTCCAGAACGTCCATCAGCGGGACAGCCCAGGACATCATAGAGACCTCACTAAAGATCAAACAGCAGTCTGGTCCTCCTGTGATATTAAATGTGGACCATTTACCCAAGCTTCCGACTCAGGAGACTGGCATGCTTAAAACAATGCCCCCTCCCCCCATCCCCTCCGCGTCGGTGGAGGTAGATTCAGAGGAAGAGGAGGTGTCACAGATAGAGGAGATCAAGAAACTGGACAAACAGGTGGCCGGTCTATTAAAGTGATTTCTCCTGACAATGCCGTCTGTGAATGTTGCTTCGAGAAGGAAACAGAGATGCACGCACGAATGTGGCCAACCTATGTTTGGGCCCTCTACGAATAACACGTGTGGCACCTTCGAGGAAGTGAAAAGTAGTGGACAAGCTGTTGGTCAACGTGGTGTGTTTCTGCTGAGGATGTAATGTGCTGCTGAGATTAGGAGGACTATGGACAGAAACTGAGACAGACACTGACCACTGCCAAGTTCTGGCTCTGTCCAGGGCTGGGTATGCTGAAACTAGACAAAGTACAGGACTACGCATTGATAGCATGTCTAGAAATGTACATGTATGCTCTACATGTGAGTTGAAGAGTTAGAGGTGGATCTTGGTGTTAGTGATAGACACCTGACGAGGGTTATGTTGACCTCAGTTCGGTGTTGTATAGGACAATGTGACAGATGCACCGTTCACTGCTCACGCCATCAGTGCAACACAGGGATGGAGATTCTGTTAAAAGACGCCAGATTACCGACGTGTGATTATGTCGGAAGATTCCAAGTGCTAGAGTGTGAGTGAGCTCAAGGCCCACAAGTCACCCCCATCACTCTCCTCCCCCAGGACCCACTGACTGCAATATGTGATAATGTCTGAACAATTGTGATATTTTTAGAGATGTCATACACTCCTGGTAATGTTTCAAGAGAGAGATCGAGGATATTCATTGACAAAATCAATGTTGACTTCATCGAAAAGTACCATATTGAAATTCCGTTTGTATTTTCTCGGTTTTGTTTAAGTCTGTGTTGTCCGGTACTGGGTGTAAAAGTATGTTCACTTCAACTAGATGACTGACATGCTCGCTCTTGTGTACACATGACACGAAGTGACTCAGCAAGTGCACGTGTGACGCCCCCGGACCGTATACAGTTGTGTATACAAGCAATGGGACCCACAGGTAATCACAGAGGAAGTCGCTATGGCAACACGCGCTCTCGCTCACACCTCCTCGTCAATGTTTAGTAATGGCGATCTTGCACGACAAGCTTTTAGTCCCGACTATTTCCATTGTGATAAATGACGACTATAGACAAAACGTGATACATCGGATTTCGCTGTTGTTGAAGAATGACTTGTTATGGCGATCACATTTTCCCACAATAGCTATATCTGTGAATGTTGTAAACGTCGGCAGGGGTCTGTGACCTCATTCCCGAGTCAGCTCCAGTACCGAAGATTTTCTATATTACAATCACGCTTCATATCAGTTTTGAATCTCATCAGTTACATTGGTTACATCGGTTACAATTGTTACATAAGTTATTCCAATTGCGTGGATCGATGCTCATGGTGTCAATCACTGGATTGTCTGGTCCAGACTCGATAATTTACGTCACATAGCTGGAATATTGCTGAGTGCGGCGTTAAACAACAAACAAACAAACAAAACGAACATAGGTTACATTGGTTGCATCCGTTACCTTGGTTACATACGTCACATTGGCTACATCGTTCCTAGTAGGGAAATTGTTTTATCATTTAGATTTGTCTTATTTAAATAACTCTATTTGTTCATTTCTTTATTGATATTTGATAGTAATATATAAGAAAGTATTAATCTGTTACATGGTAGGTGACTTTCAGTTGCATTCGAGGTGTATATAATTCTTTGAACACTTTGAAGCATCACTAACGTATTGCTCACTGTCGCGGGGGCACGTGTGGCCCAGTCGTCTAAGGCGCCGCGATTCGCTTTGCAGAGTTGCGCCCCTTGGGCACGCCAGAGACCTATGATTGTGGGTTCGAATCCCAGTTCGCCCCGATT
This sequence comes from Haliotis rufescens, assembly GCF_023055435.1. Classification (NCBI taxonomy): domain Eukaryota; kingdom Metazoa; phylum Mollusca; class Gastropoda; order Lepetellida; family Haliotidae; genus Haliotis; species Haliotis rufescens. Next base: position 6,437,620 of record NW_025963891.1, on the reverse strand, counting down.
ATGTTTCTAGGTTTGTCAGCACCATATCCGTGCTCGTGGGTTCTACCAAAGTGGTACACTTACTTCGGGCTTTTCTCCCACATTAAGCTGACACGCCGTGATATGACAGGACTGCTGTTATACTGTAAACCCAACTCACTCACTCACTACTCACTGTATCAGATCCTGTTATCTTTCATATCAGATCATCCATGCGATAAACCGATCCGATAAACTCGGTATGACGATGCTATGAATATGCAAATGATTTCACCCAGCAGTCACAACGTTAAATCTTCATGCAGTATCTACTTTATCACTAAGCTATTGTCTCATGTACCCAATAGGCTGACAGGGGGCCCAGATGTGTTGTAATTCTGAAGACAAACCAATGATAAATGGGGCTTTTCATTCAAACATTGTATTGATTCGAAGTTTCTACAAGTTCAGATTTGAGTAAAAGTATATCTTAATCATGGACTATTTTAGGAATGACGTTATATAATCAAGGGATTATGACCCCCATGTGTTTCCTTATCATAAATATCATATTTTAGGTATAATTAAAAGCGACAAAACCCTTTCCTTATTCATAACCAATCTCTGCCGAAAGCAGAGAAGATTGTACGATTTAGACCACCTCATGAGCTTCAGTCTCTGAATGGGCGGTCGGGTAGCCTAGTGGTTAAAGCGTTCGCTCGTCACGCCGAAGACCCGGGTTCGATTGCTGACATGGGTACAATGTGTGAAGCCCATTTCTGGTGTCCCCCGCCGTGATATTGCTGGAATATTGCTAAAAGCGGCGTAAAACCGTACTCACTCACTCACTCAGTCTCTGAATCACTATCAGTAGTGGGGGTACCAGGCGTTCGCGAAAAGATGAGCGTACCCTGCCCCACCGGTGGCACTTGCATCATGCGGGGCTAACTATGTCACAAACATAGGCTATTTACGATACAGAAACACACTCGCCTCATGATATATATTTGCAAGAGAAAGTACACATTCTGAGATATCGATAATTTCATGAGAAGTGTGCTAGACACAGTGCCTTCATTTTATTATACCCGTCCAGCACACTTCACGCGTAACACTGCAGATCACGTGATGACTAACGTGTGATTGACAGATGTCACGTCTTCGCTATCATTTAGTTCATATTGCATCTGGTTATATAGAGGATTTATCACCCATGGCAACACGCAATGCAAAATGTCGTCACCGTCTCACTCAGCATCATCAACACATCGTACGTTAGCTAAAACAACCATGAGCTTAAATCAACGTTTGCAGCATTGTTTTATTTCTTTTATATACTACTATATTCTGTTCAAGACGTTCGCTTTTTAAGGAGGCTTACGGGTAGCCTAGTGGTTAAACCGTTCGCTCGTCACGTCGAAGACCCGGGTTATATTGGCATACAGTTACTAATTGCAAGGATGAAGCCCATTTCTAGTGTTGCCCGTCGTGATATTGCTTGAAAATTGATGCGGCGTAAAACAGTATCCATCAATTCTTATGGCAGACGACAGCCGCAGAAGGACCCGTCTGTATCTCTGTGCAGAGGGTTTTCGTTGAAAGTGAGTGAGTGAATGAGTATTGTTTTACGCCGCTTTTAGCAATATTCCAGCAATATCACGACGGGGAACACTAGAAATGGGCTTCATCGTGGCAATTAGTAACTGTGTGGATAGCTCGTGTTGTTCCCACGTCTCCGACTGAAAGTGTCGTGGTGACAGCGAGCGTTCACTGCTGCACGTGTTGACAATCGGAAACTGCAGATAAGTGGGGTTTGTTAGCATTACGGATCAGTCCCTTCCCTCGTGCATGTTTACTTTATCTAATGGGAGGTCCAAGGTACGTCGCTCAGGTGTATTTGTTCTGCCAGTGGTGTGGCCCAACCAGCACGTCACCTGTTTTCGCTGCAACACTATCCGAACGGGTTCGCAGACCGTCTGTCTCCTAACTGTCAAACCTGTCTCTACTGGACAAAACATTACATTATGGCTGTGGTTGCGATCATTTCTTGAAATGTCAAGTGTGTTTTACTGTGATGCATCAATCATCGTTTGAAACATATTTGGCAATAACGGAATTGGTAGTGTTTGCAGCGGTTACAGTGTCGTGTTATTGGCTACAGGCGGGCCTATGTTGCACTTTCACACGCTGCGCCCATATCAATAAGTTTATTATGTGAACAAGACACAGATGGTGGAGAAAGCATATATTCCGAAACGTTGTGATCCACATAATAAAGAAGTTGACATCCATAAATTCTCTTCCTTAACGCACGAAGAATAATCCGCTCACTCACCAGTGGAATATCTGTTGCACGTAGTATAAGTGGACCTGGGATATCGTTGCGAGTGTTGACGGACTGCCTACACAATGTGGCTCACGCAGCCCTCCCGTCTGTGTCATCTGCTGTAGATTTCTGTGGCTATTTCTTCATGGCTCATACAATCTCTAACTGGGAGAATGTGTACATCCTATGTCATAGGATCTCTAACCAAGAGACTGTACGACTCATGTCATACAATTTATCACTGGGAGATTGTACACCATATGTCAACAATCTTTAGCTGACCGTACACCTCATGTCATACAATCTCTAGCTGAATGTACACATCATGTCATACGATCTCTAGCTGACTGTACACATTATGTCATACAATCTTTAGCTGACTGTACACCTTATGTCATACAATCTCTAGCTGACTGTACACCTTAGGTGTACAATCTCCGAGAGACTACACCTGATGTCAAACAATCTCTGAGAGACTGTACACCTCATGTCATACAATCTCTAGCTGAATGTACACATCATGTCATACAATCTTTAGCTGAATGTACACATCATGTCATACGATCTCTAGCTGACTGTACACATTATGTCATACAATCTTTAGCTGACTGTACACCTTATGTCATACAATCTCTAGCTGACTGTACACCTTAGGTGTACAATCTCCGAGAGACTACACCTGATGTCAAACAATCTCTGAGAGACTGTACACTTCATGTCATACAATCTCTAGCTGACTGTACACATTAGGTCATAAAATCTCTAGCTGACTGTACACCTTAGGTCATACAATCTCTAGCTGACTGTGCACCATAGGTCATAAAATCTCTAGCTGACTGTACACCTTAGGTCATACAATCTCTAGCTGACTGTACACCTCATGTCATACAATCTCTAGCTGACTGTGCACCTTAGGTCATGCAGTCTCTAGCTGACTGTACACCTTAGGTGTACAATCTCTGAGAGACTGTACACTTCATGTCATACAATCTGTGAGAGACTGTACACTTCATGTCATACAATCTCTGAGAGACTGTACACTTCATGTCATACAATCTCTGAGAGACTGTAACTTCATGTCATACAATCTCTGAGAGACTGTAACTTCATGTCATACAATCTCTGAGAGACTGTACACTTCATGTCATACAATCTCTGAGAGACTGTAACTTCATGTCATACAATCTCTGAGAGACTGTACACTTCATGTCATACAATCTCTGAGAGACTGTACACTTCATGTCATACAATCTCTGAGAGATTGTAACTTCATGTCATACAATCTCTGAGAGACTGTACACTTCATGTCATACAATCTCTGAGAGACTGTACACTTCATGTCATACAATCTCTGAGAGATTGTAACTTCATGTCATACAATCTCTGAGAGACTGTACACTTCATGTCATACAATCTGTGAGAGACTACACTTCATGTCATACAATCAATGATAGACCTTGTACAGCCTATATCACACAATCTCAAGCTGACATTCTTATGAGAGTCATAGAATTCAGTCAATATGTGGTGCAATTGCACATTTAAATTAATAACTGAATCATTATACACTGTGCAATGGGAATTGAAAATAAACTATTTTCATCATATTGCTATTGTTGTGGTTTGTTTTGGTAATATAATCAGTTGTGTTTGGTTGAAAGCGTCAGTGCCAGCTGTGGTGCATATGGAGGACAGTGTTTGTATTGTTACCAGTGTGCTTGTTTTGAAACTATATGAACCTACTGTTAGGAACGACCGCCTCCGTGGGCTAGTGGTAGAGCGTCCGCCCGAAGAGCGGAAGAGTCGGGGTTCGCTCCCCGGCCGCGTCATACCAAAAGACGTCAAAAGATGTTACTTGTTACCCTGTCTGGAGTTCAACATTAAGGGGCTAAAACAAGGACTCGGCTCGGGGTCAGTATACTATGTCTGAGTGGGGTATCCATGTTAAACTGCGGCATGGTATCTTAGTGGGCACTATAAATCGGCATCAGTCCGGAATAGTACAAGCACACACACGTGCATACACGTCGCTATATAAGTGCAATAATCTTGAACGCGACGTTAAACCCCATTCCACCACCTTCTGTAGGAACCTGGTGATATACGCTGACAATAAAACCTACATGACTTGTGTCTCTTCTCCACGGTGACAACAAGGCGCGGGGGGGGGGACTTGTATCTCGTGTCTACAGTGGTTCATGTGGAAACGACTGCAGCGACAAAATCACCATTCATAATAATCGGTGGAAACTATATATCTATTAAATTGATCATATAAGCTTCGGTTAATGATAGGTCAGGTCATACTGCCGTACCCTGCAGTGTGAACTTTCGTACCTCACTGTGCCAACACCTTAGCTATTTCCATTAATGTAGCCTCATTCTAAATGCAAATAATAATCTGATGGCTTCATAGTCCCAATCCACTGGACACAGATCAGACACATGTCAAAATGTACGCGTGGGACATGAATATGTAAAATAACGACGAAGCCTTCCAAAACAAAATAATTCTACCGAACACACACTATTCAGGTTTGTATACTGGTGGGACAGTGGGAGGCTCATGGGAAATTAGCTTAGTATCTAATCAATAGTGAGTGAGTTGGGTTTAACGCCGCTTTTAACAGTATTCCAGCTATAACGCGGCGTGTCAGGTTAATGTGGGAGGAAAGCCCGAATTGATGTAGGTCTCTGATGCTGACAAACCTAGAAACATAATTGGGGCGAACCGGGATTCGAACCCACAGTCATAGGTTTCTGGCGTGCCCAAGGGACGCAACTCTGCACAGCGAATCGCGGCGCCTAAGACGACTGGGCCACCCGTGCCCCCATATCAACTCAATAAGTCACTGTAATATATGTATTTATACTGCGTGCCCACTGCATTGAAAGACAATTCAATCTGTCGGGAAACCTACGAAATATAGAGCCTAAACTGTAACAGTTCCCGTGTATCCCATATGAGACCAATTTAAAGAAAATCGTCATTTCTTGATCCATGGGGCCTTTGCTACAAAACGTGGTTACCAAAGATACAGTTACATATATATTCACAGATGCAAGGCAATTGTTATAATTTAACGCAAAAACCATCTGAAGTTTATATTTACTGAGAAAACATGTGAATACCGCCCCTCCCACCTAACACACGACGTTGTCACAACGTTGTGGAAAGGTTGTGGATTGGTAACGTCGTGATATAACGTTGTCACAACGTTATTATAACGTCAACGTGCAACGTTATTTCACAACGTTATAACAACGTTGCACATTCACGTTGTGAAAACGTTGTGCATCGGACATCGCACAACGTTTTGTAACTACGTTTCTGAAACGTCGGTGTAACGTTATAGAGTTTGCTTCTCGATAGTCATAAAGGAATAGAACTGCTTTATAAAAATCAACATGAATTTGTCAGAATACCAAGGCAGTATAATGCATTACCTTTCTGTATATTCGGCATTTGAATTTTCATCTCTTAATACTAAAATTTCCAGAACGTAATTGCGTATCTCTATGACAACGTTAGTATTACGTTATATTGTAACGTTATTCCACAACGTAACAACAACGTTGCAAATTAACGTTGTGATAACGTTGTGCTTTGGACAAGTGATTGTGCAGCAACTGGAACTGGACAGATGATCTGTGAATTCGGATGAGGTAAGTTAATTTTTCAAAAGCAGTCTCCGCTTGTTGATATGTTTCTGTACATGCAGACAGTCAAATGATTTAAATGTATCGTACTATTCAGAAGTGGCGGGGTTTAGAATGCAGTTTGCCGGTCACTTTCACCGAGCGTCAGTGTTGATATTAATATTTCATACACAGAACATGATGTATATAGAGGTGAAGGAGGCCCACGACTTTTTTTCCATTTTATTATATTATGGATACCAAGGGTAATTACCAAGGGCAAGCAGTATTTGTTTGACCAGAATTCAGTCTGGCGGCGTTTTGTGGCCGTCATATTATGTTCGGGTTTCGATCGTAAGCGTATAGCTCTGTAAATAGGCCTAACTTATGCATCGCCTTCTGACCACTGACAGTTATCGCCATTTCTTCCTTGTTATTTCTGAAATCATTACCATTTAAAGTTTACATGTACTAATCTTCTGACTTTGATTTTTGTGAAACAATGTGGCTCATTCAGGCCATAGGAAAGGTTGAGTAGATTTCTTTTATACAGCGAAGAGAGGGAATCAAAACAATGGAAGTATTTTCAGATCGATTCTCTGTAGGCTGCTAGTTATAGCCTTAGTCTAAAGCGCTCAATGATGTTATGAAAAATTGTGTTTTCGGGAAGAGACAGAAACATACTTGTTTTCGAAAAGGCCTAATTAGCACTGACTGAAGTAGCCTAAATGTGGATCATCTGGTTGTTGGTGCTGTCTATAAAGTTTATTTTAGCAAGGCGCTTATCATGTGTCTTTTTAATATTTCAAAAAAAGAATCAATTCATCATTTTCCGATAACTAGATCTATATTTTCTAATGAAAACGAGTAAAAGTAAAACGAGTCTCTCGTCGCGCGCTATAACGGGGTGTTTGCGGTATTGTCCTCGCTGGTGATGATAAACTAGTCGATAATCAAAAGTTAAATATCACCATATATTGTCAGTGAGTTGGTCATCGTTTGTTGATTATCTTGGTGTAGCCAATGTGCACCAATGAAAAATACAATGCAATTGATAGCAACCATATTCGTTCGGTTTTCGATCTCAATATGTTGCCACGTAGGCTACCACACTACAGAATTATATTTAACGATATTGAACTGTATTATGTTAATAAACGTAGTAACAAATAAATTTCATATGATACTTGGTTCTCTGAAACTTTTTGACAATGAGATGGTGAACGAAAACTGAACGAGTAAGATCCAGTGCTCGCTACGAAATCGTACTGTATCTATATAAACAGCGCTGCGATGAAGATGTGAGTCGTAATTAGCTACAATGCCTCTCTAATATATCTGTTCTCGTTTGGATTCCGGTTTAGAAAAGGTCCCCAACAAACCATGTTTGTACTAACATGATTGTGTGTCATTGTACTCTGACAGAGGTTGTGAGACGTGGCTCACTATAACAATCACTGGTTTGCCTGACCGGTTTGTCAGACCGGTGTATATGGAAATCAAATTACATTAGGTGTTTGTTTTATGATGGTACTCATAATTTTGTTTCTTATATCTGTAGCCTGAGATATTTCCGATCGGACGCTATACATGGGGGCTTTAGATTTACAGTTTTTCCTAAATTTTAGGCAATTATACAATGTATGTTATCTTTTTGGATAGACTATATATTTAAATGTATGCTTATTGAATATAGTTCTAGTTTTGACTTTTTTATATGTTTTCGTTGTAGCAAGGGGGAAAATGTTACACGACCATTCCAGGAGATAAAATCAAGAATGTTGAATCATTGAGGAACACACCAAATAAACCCTGGGCTCTGAATTATGTTAACGTAAGTACAATTGTTTACAGTTACATTCCATTGTCTATATCCATGTTAATTGATTTTTTGTTTTTTTGCTTTAAATGAATGCTAAGAATGTAGATCTATTTATATAAATCTATGCTCGTACCACGTTTTGTATTCAACCTGATCCTTGATGTCTCTGAATGAATGTTAAAATTTGTTTCCATCAGACACTTGCATTATACATTATTGTTTGAATATTATTAAAGCTTTATCTCTAAATTAGGGCTGCAACGAATACACTATGAGGCGAATACGATTCATATCACGAATATAGGGTAACGAATACGAATATTAATTAACAATTACAATAACAAGTCAGAAGTTTATGTGTTATTTATTATATTCAGTGAAACAATAACAACATAATTTATTTGACATGGTTTGTTAATTATTAATAAATTATACATTTATATACTGGACTTATCCAGGTACTAGTATCTGCTCAAATGCGACAATGACCAGTGAAAACAATACTATCAAATTAAATATTATTAGAGTGTTGTCATTGAAAGAATCTATGCATATAATATGTTGTTATGGATATTTTTAGGTACAGGGTATGTAAATATACATGATAGCATATTCATAAATATTCGATTCTAGTGGCCATGAATAACGAATTCAATTCACGAATGGTTACGGTTCGATTCGCGAGTGAATCGTAACAGCCCTACTGCAAATGAATGTTTCTCGTCATATAGTATCTTTCAAATACCTGCTCGAGATTTAGTAACCTGTTTGTATTTCAGGGAAGTGGAAGTGAACATCAAAGAAAGAAGATTCTGGCATTCAATAATTTCGAAAAGTGTATAAATTTTCAATTATCTAAAATATTAAAATGTCAACACAAATGTTTCTATGAATTCTTTGTTGAATGGTGACGTCGCATGACTGAAAGTTGAAGAATACTATATGGACTTGATTAGAGACCGACCATTTGATATTCAAGGAGGTGGGGACCTGGAACTTTTCTATGGAGATTACATATATTTTCGGTCACAGCTACAAAATCAGATATATGATTTTATTTAACTCTATGAGCCTGAAGATAAGCACCTTGCAACTAGATCTATGTCATTTTTTGTGGCAGGCATTTTTTTCCCACCAATCTGAACCGAAATTATTTTTGTCAAGAATTTTCGGTGACAATATATTTTTTCGATAAAATTCCAGGACCCGACCCGCCCCAGAAAATATCATATTGTCAACCCCTTTCAATGTCTGCCATTCTTATTTTATTTCCTGCAGTACTTGCCTAAAGGGTAATGGTGTCTGCCTTTGTTATAGTCATATGTATCTAGTTAACAGCTCAGTGGTGTTTTTACTTTTTGAACATTGTCAGCAAAACAAGATCTAACTGTTAACTGGGCTATTCGACGCCCTGGTTTGAAAACATTGGTAAAGGGTGTCTCGAATCATACACCTTCACGTGACTAAAGCATATTCTAAAACATTTCCGGAACATGTTTTTGGGTTGTTTTACAACATTTTAGTGGGGAATGTTCACAACGTATTTCATCCTGGTAGCAGTTATTTCACGTCGTTGTGACAACGTCCATGGTAGTACACAGAATAACGTTGTAGGTACGCATTATTATAACATTGCCACAACGTAAAATACAACATTCCCACAACGTAAAATACAACGTCATCACAACGTTGTCACGACGTGAATATGACGTAACACAACGTTAGGCCATGACGTTGTGACAACATAAATGGGAGTCCACAGAAAAACGTTATATGGACGTAACATCCGCAACGTTACCACAACGTTATCACAACGTTGTCACAACGTGAAATTGTTAGCTGGGCTGACGTCGTAATTGTCGCAATTCCCTTCCACTGATTTACCCACGCCTCATTAGTGTTTTATATTTAGATCTATGCATAAAGATTCAGGGGGCGGTCGGGTAGCCTTGTGGTTAAAGCGTTCGCTCGTCACGCTGAAGACCCGGGTTCGATTCCCGACATGGGTACAATGTGTGAAGCCCATATATCGCCGTGATATTGCTGGAATATTGCTAAAAGCGGCGTAAAACCATACTCACTCACTCACTCACTCATAAAGATTCAGAGTGGCAAAACACTCTCCACAACGCTGTATGACAAGATGGATGACTTCAACTTTGCAACAGTCAACGTTCCCTTTATGTTGAGCAACATTCCTGAAGTACCAGCCCTTGGTGTCTATATTTCACAACGTTTGAGGTACAATCGAGCATGCCCTTCCACCTAGATTTTAGAGAGCGTCATACAACTCCTGCTCAGAAGTTGTTTGATCAAGGTTAGAAAATTCAAGACCTCAATAAAGCTTTCAAACGGTTTTAAATGCATCAGTGACAACAATATGTCCAATGCAATTCCCTATTCCCTATATGTTCCCATGTTTTTCTCAGGTAAACAATTGACCTGCCTTTGAATGTGTTTGCAACGAGTGCCACCGATGGGGCAGGGTAAGCTCACCTTTTCGGAATCACCTGTTATCCTCACTAGTGATTCATAAACACATGCTAGTCGGAAGCGTACAATCGACTCTGCTTTTGGCCGGGTGTCTGCAGAGAGCGTATTCCACAAGTTGTATATAGAGAGCATATGCCCAAGGTGGGATTCAGAGAGCATATTTCACAAGGTGTATACACAGAGCATATTGCCCAAGGTGGGATTCAGAGAGCATATTTCAAAAGGTGTGTACGCAGAGCATATTGCCCAAGGTGGGATTCAGAGAGCATATTTCACAAGGTGTATACACAGAGCATATTGCCCAAGGTGAGGTTCAGAAAGCATATTTCACAAGGTGTATACACAGAGCATATTGCCCAAGGTGGGATTCAGAGAGCATATTTCACAAGGTGTATACACAGAGCACATTGCCCAAGGTGGGATTCAGAGAGCATATTTCACAAGGTGTATACACAGAGCACATTGCCCAAGGTGGGATTCAGAGAGCATATTTCAAAAGGTGTGTACGCAGAGCATATTGCCCAAGGTGGGATTTAGAGAGCATATTTCACAAGGTGTATACACAGAGCATATTGCCCAAGGTGGTATTCAGAGAGCATATTTCACAAGGTGTATACACAGAGCATATTGTCCAAGGTGGGATTCAGTTAGCATATCCCACAAGGTGTATACACAGAGCATATTGCCCAAGTTGGGATTTTCAAGGTGTATACACCTTCTATATTTCACAAGGTGTATACACAGAGCATAGTGCCCAAGATGTAATTCAGAGAGCATATTTCACAAGGTGTATACACAGAGCATATTGCCCAAGGTGGGATTCAGAGAGCATATTTCACAAGGTGTATACACAGAGCATATTGACCAAGATGGGATTTAGAGAAGATATTTGACAAGGTGTATACACAGAGCATATTGACCAATGTGTTTACAGAAAAATAACTTCCACAAGGTATGTACACCGTGTTAAACTGACAGGTGACGTTCCCCGGATGTCATGGGATGGCATATGGCCTAAGTACATAGACAGTATATGCTATTGAGATTCACATGTATTTCAGGACGTTGAGACATCGTCAGGTGTACCTACAATGTAAGGCTGAAAAAGGTAAACAGGCGTTCCATTTGCTATTGATCTGGATTGTTCCAAGGGAAAGTTGTTTTCCTTATCCATAATTCATACAGCGTCATCTCATCCAGTATTCAGGAGCGTTACTTGAGCTACGTGCTGGCCGGCTACCTGACTGGCGTGTCGGAACGAGTTAACCCCTGCTCCGGTGTATGCTTCAGTAATAACGTCACTGATGTATAAGGCTGTATATATATGCTCCAAACTGTCTCAGGTCTTCACGTGACACAATGTGAAGACTGGCACCACCAAAGACAGTATCGCCCAATCGATTAAAATTGGGATATTCACGTAACACAACCTAGAGATCTCTACTTGACACCATGTCGAGACTTGCGCCAATCTTTCACTTGACACAACGTGGAAATCTCTAACTGGCACCACGTCGAGATTGACGCCAATATCTCACTTGACACAACCTGTAGATCTCTACTTGACACCATGTCGAGACTTGTGCCAATCTCTGACTTGACACAACGTGGAGATCTCTACTTGGCACCATGTTGAGATTGACGCCAATATCTCACTTGACACAACCTGGAGATCTCTACGTGAAGTCATGTCGAGACGGGCGTCAATCCCCGACTTGACACAGCCTGGAGATCTCTACTTGGCACCATGTCGAGATTGACGCCAATCTTTCACTCGACACAACCTGGAGATCTCTACGTGAAGTCATGTCGAGACGGGCGTCAATCCCTCATTTGACAGAAACTCGAGATCTCTACTTGGCACCATGTCGAGATTGCCCTCAATCTCTCACATGCTACAATCTGGAGGTCTCTACTAATCTCTCACTTGGAGCTAATCTCCCACTTGACAGATCTGGAGATCTCTGGCGCCGGCTATTAACAGATCTAACTGTATCAGATGACTGTGCAGATCGATACTAACAAGCTCGGATAGTTTTCCTGGAAATCTTACCTTGCTTTGAAACTCGACAATTACTGCAGTTGTGTTTGGGACTTATCGATTTGCCATTAAGGTCTCACTTGATTCTGCCACCGGCTGTGTGTGATAGCTGTATAGAATATGATTGTTAAAAGATTCCATAGCTGAATAATAATATTTCTGTCAATATTTATTATATTTATTCGTGTTAGACGTACATGTTGTGCATGTAACACCTTGGTTTCCCGACAATCCTGGCGTCATTAAGACGTGTGAACTGATTCACAGTCGGGGCAGTCGAGTTATTATGTGACAAATGCATGATCCAATAATACAATCGTTCTATAATGATTTTCCGTCTCCTTTCTGATCACTGCATCTCCTATCTATATTTCTATCCATATTCACACTTTACCTTTGCTGGTGTCATTACAACAGATATTTGGTATCTCAGATTGTCCATTATGCTTCCCCTCTTCTGGTTATTTTGTATTGTGTACCCTTGTCCCTTTCTAGATCTAATTCATTTATATTCTGGTCTTCTCTGTTTCTGATTCTTTTATGTCCTTGTCATCTCTGATTTGTTTGTATTCTTGGTCCTTTCTGCTTGTATTCATACAGTGGATATGCCCCGCACTTGCCCTACCCATGTAATATGCCCTCACTTGCCCTACCCATTGGATACACCTCTCACTTGCCCTACCCATTGAATATACCTCTCACTAGCCCAAGCCATTGAATCAACACCCGTTTTGGGCTTAACAAATGCCTACGACCTGCACGTAGAACACTGCCCATTTCTGGAAGAAGTTGTGAGCTGGGAGCCAATGATGCATTGAGTATGACTAAGTGTACCGATCTGGAAGAAGTTGTGAGCTGAGAGCCAATGCTGCATTGAGTATGACTAAGTATACCGATCTAGAAGAAGTTGTGAGCTGAGAGCCAACGATGCATTGAGTATGACTAAGTATACCGATCTGGAAGAAGTTGTGAGCTGGGAGCCAATGATACATTGAGTATGACTAAGTATACCGATCTAGAAGAAGTTGTGAGCTGAGAGCCAACGATGCATTGAGTATGACTAAGTATACCGATCTAGAAGAAGTTGTGAGCTGAGAGCCTCTGATACATTGAGTATGACTAAGTATACCGATCTAGAAGAAGTTGTGAGCTGGGAGCCAATGATACATTGAGTATGACTAAGTATACCGATCTAGAAGAAGTTGTGAGCTGTGAGCCAATGATACATTGAGTATGACTAAGTATACCGATCTAGAAGAAGTTGTGAGCTGGGAGCCAATGATACATTGAGTATGACTAAGTATACCGATCTGGAAGAAGTTGTGAGCTGGGAGCCAATGATACATTGAGTATGACTAAGTGTACCGATCTGGAAGAAGTTGTGAGCTGGGAGCCAATGATACATTGAGTATGACTTAGTATACCGATCTGGAAGAAGTTGTGAGCTGGGAGCCAATGATACCTTGAGTATGACTAAGTATACCGATCTAGAAGAAGTTGTGAGCTGGGAGCCAATGATACATTGAGTATGACTAAGTATACCGATCTGGAAGAAGTTGTGAGCTGGGAGCCAATGATACATTGAGTATGACTAAGTGTACCAATCTAGAAGAAGTTGTGAGCTGTGAGCCAATGATACATTGAGTATGACTAAGTATACCGATCTAGAAGAAGTTGTGAGCTGGGAGCCAATGATACATTGAGTATGACTAAGTATACCGATCTGGAAGAAGTTGTGAGCTGAGAGCCAATGATACATTGAGTATGACTAAGTATACCGATCTAGAAGAAGTTGTGAGCTGTGAGCCAATGATACATTGAGTATGACTAAGTATACCGATCTGGAAGAAGTTGTGAGCTGAGAGCCTCTGATACATTGAGTATGACTAAGTATACCGATCTAGAAGAAGTTGTGAGCTGGGAGCCAATGATACATTGAGTATGACTAAGTATACCGATCTGGAAGAAGTTGTGAGCTGAGAGCCTCTGATACAATGAGTATGACTAAGTACACCGATCTGGAAGAAGTTGTGAGCCGGGAGCCAATGATACATTGAGTATGACTAAGTGTACCGATCTGGAAGAAGTTGTGAGCTGAGAGCCAATGATACATTGAGTATGACTAAGTATACCGATCTAGAAGAAGTTGTGAGCTGGGAGCCAATGATACATTGAGTATGACTAAGTATACCGATCTAGAAGAAGTTGTGAGCTGGGAGCCAATGATACATTGAGTATGACTAAGTATACCGATCTGGAAGAAGTTGTGAGCTGGGAGCCAATGATACATTGAGTATGACTAAGTATACCGATCTAGAAGAAGTTGTGAGCTGAGAGCCAATGATACATTGAGTATGACTAAGTATACCGATCATTTCTTTAACTGAAAAATACCCAAACCACATGTTGTTGCAAATGTTGGATGGGGAAAGGTTGCCTATATGTCGAGTTACATGATACCCCAGCTTTCTCTTTACAAGGCATGTTCATATAGTAAAACATATTCGTTATTTCCCACACAGGACACTTATGTCTAGGTTCACTGGTTACAATCACATACATGACGTTATCTTGTAGCAGGTATGGATTATCGGCGCTGGTCCAACAGATCCGCTGGTCCAACAGATCCGCTGGTCCAACAGATCCGCTGGACAAACAGATCCGCTGGCAGGCCAAGTGAGACAGTGATAAGCAGTTTAGATTTTACTGGCGCTTCTTAAAACAACAGTTGCCTTTTCATGTTTGCTGCAAACAGTTGTGTCCCTTACCCGCCAATATCCTCTGGTTATGGGCCTGAGTGAGCGAGTGAGTTTAGTTTCACGCCGCTTTTAGCATTATTCCAGCAATATCACAGCGGGGGACACCAGAAATGGGCTTCACATATTGTACCCATGTCGGGAACCGAACCCGGGTCTTCGGCGTGACGAGCGAAAGCTTTAACCACTAGGCTACCCGACCGCCCCGGTTATGGGCTTGAACACCAGATTCACTGAGTGTAATCCTTGTTACCATGGTGACATGTTTCACCCCAATGCTAATGTGTTTCACATTCATGCTCACGTGTTTCACTACCATGTAGATCACGTGTTTTACCATCAAGCTCACTTGTTTCACGATCATGCTCACGAGTTTCATCACCTTGATCACGTATTTCAGCACCATCATGTGTTTCACCACCATCCTCACTTATTTCACCATCATGCTCACGTGTTTCACCTCCACGGTAAACCGTGTTTTTCCTCCTTGCTGGCGTTTTTTACCACCATGCTAACGTGTTTCATCACCATGCTAACGTGTTTTACCATCATGCTAACGTGTTTTACCTTCATGCTAACGTGTTTTACCACCATGCTGACGTGTTTTACCATCATGCTAACGTGTTTTACCACCATGCTAACGTTTTTTTCCATCATGCTAACGTGTTTCACCACCATGCTTACGTCTTTTACCACCATGCTAACGTCTTTTACCACCATGCTAACGTGTTTTACCATCATGCTAACGTGTTTTACCACCATGCTAACGTGTTTTACCACCACGCTTACGTGTTTCACCACAATGCTAACGTCTTTTACCATCATGCTAACGTGTTTTACCACCATGCTAACGTGTTTCACCTCCATGCTTACGTCTTTTACCATCATGCTAACGTGTTTTACCACCATGCTAACGTATTTTACCACCATGCTAGCGTGTTGTACCACAATGCTAACGTGTTTTACTATCATGCTGACGTGTTTTACCATCATGCTAACGTGTTTTACCACCATGCTAACGTATTTTACCACCATGCTAGCGTGTTGTACCACAATGCTAACGTGTTTTACTATCATGCTGACGTGTTTTACCACCATGCTAACGTGTTTTACCACCATTCTAACGTGTTTTACCACAATGCTAACGTGTTTTACCATCATGCTAACGTGTTTTACCACCATGCTAACGTGTTTTACCACCATGCTTTCGTGTTTTACCACCATGCTAACATGTTTCACCTCCATGATCACGTGTATTTTACCACATTGCTAACATGTTTTACACCATGATCAGTTGTTTCACCTTCATGATCACGTCTTTTACCATCATCCTCACGTGTTTCACCACTATGATCACGTGTTTCACCTTAATGCTCACCTGTTTCACCATCATGATCACGTCATTTACCACCATGATCACGTGTTTTACCACTATGATCAAGTGTTTCATCTTCATGATCACGTGTTTTACCATCATGCTCACGTGTTTCACCTCCATGATCAGATGTTTCACCACCTTGCTAACGTGTTTCACGACCATGCTAACATATCTCACAATCATGCTCATGTGTTTTACCACCAAGCCCCGCCGTGATATTGCTGGAATATTGCTAAAAACGACGTTAAACCATACTCGCTCGCTCGTTACCACCAAGCTCACATGTTTCACCACCAAGCTCACGTGTTTTACCACCATGATCACCTGTTTCACCATCATGATCACGTCTTTTACCACCATGATCACGTGTTTCACCACTATGCTAACGTGTTTCAATACCATGCTAATATATCTCACCATCATCCTCACGTGTTTCACCTTTATGATCACGTGTTTTACCACCAAGCTCACGTTTCCCCACCATGCTCACGTGTTTCACCCCCATGGTCACATGTTTTACCACCTTACTAACGTGTTTCACCATCATGATCACGTCTTTTATCACCATGAACACCTCTTTCACCATCATTCTCACGTGTTTCACCACCATCATCACGTGTTTCACCTCCATGATCACGTGTTTCACCACCATGCTCACGTGTTTCACCACCATGCTCACGTGTTTCACCACCATGCTCACGTGTTTCACCTCCATGATCACGTGTTTCACCACCATGCTCACGTGTTTCACCACAATGATCACGTGTTTCACCACCATGCTCACGTGTTTCACCACCATGCTAACGTCTTTCACCACCATGTTAACGTGTTGTACCACCTTGAACACGTGTTTCACCACCATGCTCACGTGTTTCACCTCCATGTTCACGTGTTTCACCCCCTCGATCACGTGTTTTACCATCATGATCACGTTTGTTTTGTTTGTTTGTTTGTTTGTTGTTTAACGGCGCCTTCAGCAATATTCCAGTTGTATGACGGCGGTCTGTAAATAATCGAGTCTGGACCAGACGATCCAGTGATTTACATCATTAGCATCAATCCACGCAATTGGGATACGATGACATGAATCAACCAAGTCAGCGAGCCTGACCACCCCATCCCGTAAGTCACCTCTTACGACAAGCATAGTCGCCTTTTAGGACAAGCACGGCTTGCCGAAGACCTATTCCACCCCGGATCTTTACGGGTCTCATGTTCACATGTTTCACCACTATGATCACATATTTCACATCATGATCACGTGTTTCACCATCATGATTACGCGTTTCACTACCAAGATCACCTGTTTCACCATCATGCTCACCTGTTCCACCATCATGATCACCTGTTTCACCACCATTCTAACATTTTGTACCACCATGCTCACCGAGTTCACCACAATGCTCACGGATTTCACCACCATGGTAACGTGTTTCACCACCATTCTAACGAGTTTTACCACCTTGACCACGTGTTTCGTCACATTGATCACGTGTCTCACCATCATGATCACGGATTTCACCTTCATCTGCCGCCACGCTTTCCTGACACCCATTTGGCTCAATAATACGGATGTGTTTTTATTGTTGATCGGTGGATCACAAACTGCAACGTCTGTGTATCTCTGTAGGAAGATTCTCAAGGGGAAGAAACACCAACACCCAGCCACACCTCATCTGATTTTATGAGAGAGTTATCAAGTATAAAAGTTGAACATGAAAATCAAGAATGCATATTAATAACAACACTGTATATATATATAACAATAACTGGAACAAATATACACATAACTCAATATTCAAATGTTTGTTGAATATGTAACAGTTTGTGAAGCACGGGACAATCTGCTCCTGTAGCAGTATCTCAGTGAGTGGGCAAAGGTGTGGTGCGAATTCGTCCGGCGGCTGTTATCACAGACACGCCGCACTCGAACACCCCAGTAATAAAACAAGTAACAAACAGTGATTCAGTATTTCTGCACATAATGCACACGAACCCATTGGCGTAAATTCAAACAATTCAAAACTAGCAAAATATAACTCCTCAATAAAACAAGGTCTCCCTTGTTGCCGACTCCGGAATATTTCATATAGGATCTCATGTGTCTAAAGTCCATACAGATAACTTTCAATTTCACATGGAGGCATCTCGCAGGAGTATTTATAAATATTAATTCTCAAATGTGGCGCCGATTGCATGTGTAAAACCTGACACTAGAACCGCATCTCAGAGCAGTGTTCGATGCTGTGTGGTACTCTCGATGCTTTTCGTTCATCAATGAATCTGACATCATTATGTAGGAAGTGCAAATAGTTCGCATGAGTCTGACATATTCTGAAACACTCAAATATATTTGTTAGGAATACGCTTTGATGATATCTCATTATACAAAACGTTGTTAGGCACTATTAAAGTACATATACACTGACAAAGAATATTGCACAACTTTAAGTATCAGGCCGCATGTGCCAGAACAAATTCGGACCAGGCACCTCATGCCGCCATCACCCCTAGTGGTAGGTCAAGGCCGCTAGGTCCTCTCTGGAGAAAGTCTGGCACAGTGGTACAAAGGCACGTGAACGTTGTTACTGGCGATGCTGAGACTGTCACTGAGCTGTCAGATTTTAGTCACTCTGCACGTCACGAGGAATCGGGCTCGTTGGCAATCAGTGACGAACAGTCACGAATCACTAAAATTTCAGTAAAATTTCAATAAACTCATTAGATGGGCAGCCTTCAAATGTTCCTTAATCACTATACATTCGAAATGAAGTAACAACAACATTCCGCTTCTGAAAAACGCTGCAACAGTCGTCAGTTATTCCGATTCAAGCAACAATGTATATATTGGCTTTATGACGTGTATGCAGTTTGTCCGTCTTTGATTACCTTTAACACCTGGTGACCTGAGCACCTCGCATGTCCGTTATCAAAGTAGTATTACTGCCCTCAGAGTTGTCTCCCCTTTGTTCCTCAGCGGCCTCAATGTCAGACGTTTCAATGTCGGACGTTCTATTTTGAAAACGGACGATAGGCGCTTTGATTGCGGGCAAAGTCTGCCTCCGTTCCTCGTGCTTCACCATCTCGTAATAGGGCGATATCAAGTTTGGTGCGAACCGTAGACGCTTCTTGTTCCTGGGCGGAAACTCGGGAGTGTCATCAAAGTCCATCCCACAACAGATACAGGGCCGGAGGCGCCGCGACTTCCGGTGGTAGAGGATACCGGAAGTGAGGATGAGGGCAATGCCCCCCAGAATAAGGAAAATGCCAAACCACTCGATCTCCCCGCCAGACGGGTGCACGATGTCGGTGAAGCCGAACACTGCGACCATGACGCCGCTGTAGAGCGCCATGATGCCGAAGAGGGCGATATAGGCCCAGTACTCCTGCTTCAAGTGTTTCAGGAAAGTATTCACGAACATCATGACTGGTCGTTTTGGGTCCTTGTAAGCCGGGTGGGTGCTGATGGACCTTGGCGAATAGACTATTTGTGGATTGCGGGTGTTGATCGTAGAGGGCTGTTCAGTCATAAGTGATTTACAGTGTATGCCTGTTTGTAGTTAGGATCACACGATTCCGATATGAAATCAGTTGGTGGCGAACTTCACCAACTGTGCTATGTTCCTAGTCAGCTAGTGTATACTAGCACGGTATATATTGACGAAGTAAAGGTAAAGGTAGTTTTGGACCCATGCATCATCCCTCGCCAACTTCAGTGAGATGTCATGATGCTGACTAGAAGCAGCCGATGATCAGGTGTTTTCTGGTACTTCAGTTGACTCCCAGAGCGAGGCTCTAATAATCACGTATATTTCAGTTGTAATAGTCGTCCCCCACAGCGAGGCACTTCCTGAGGTGGAGTTTCACTTTGAACTGTAAACAGATGGAAAACTCGTTAAGTTAGATATGCATTTAACCGTCACAGCTTCAATACTCTATTTGAGACACAGAATATTCAGGATATTCTGTCCAGCATACTCAGGGAACAAAAAGTCTTTTCCTAAAACCTGATGGAATAAATAGTGTTGTCAGAGGATCTCCCCTGTTCCAGCCACCAACCACCCACTTCAGAGCATCAAATAATCCGAGGCTATTTCCTGATGCGTGTCTATACTGTAGTAGCTGTCAGCTATAAACAGCCCCGCATTCCTGCTCTACCTACCCCTGCACCAACTCCTGCATCAACCTCCTCCCACTACCCCTGCCCCTTCCCCTACCCCCTCCTCCACCCCGTCCGTTACCCCTACTCTTGCACCTACCTCCTGCCACTACCCCTGTTCCTACCCATCAACTACCCCTGCCCTTACCCCTACCCCCTCCTCTACCCTGACCCTTCCCCTACCCCCTCCTCTACCCCGTCCGTTACCCCTACTCCTGCACCTACCTCCTGCCACTACCCCTGTTCCTACCCCCTCAACTACCCCTGCCCTTACCCCTACCCCCTCCTCTACCCCTGCCCCTCCCCCTACCCCCTCCGTTACCCCTACTCCTGCACCTACCTCCTGCCACTACCCCTGCTCCTACCCCTTCAACTACCCCTGCCCTTATCCCTACCCCTCCACTACCCCTCCACAACACCTGTACCTTCCCCCTGCCACTACCCCTGCCCCATCTCCTAGCCCCTCCACTACCCCTGCCCCTACCCCTACCCCTAGTTCCTCAACTACCCCATCTGCTACACCTACCCCTTCCCCCTGCCACTGCCCCTGCCCCATCTCCTACCCCCTCCACTACCCCTGCCCCTACCCCTACCCCCTCCACTACCCCTGCACCAACACCTGCACCTACCCCCTGCCCCTGTTGCGTGTCTCCCTGCCGCTCGTCCTCGTTGAGCAATTGCCTGTCCGGCTACACAAGCAGTCCCACAATTACTTTCCTGTGAGGGACAGCTGTTGCAGTTAGTCATTCACGGAGGTGTGCAGGTTGGCATGCTCATATCATATTTCTGTTATCAATTTCCATCATCGTGCATACATATATACAATCTACCTTTTCCGTGAAAACAATTACCGAGCAATATAAACCATGCCGCATGGTGGTGAATTGAAATCAATAACACTTTGTTACGAAAGCTATACAAGCGAATACATTTCATATGTAACATGTTGTGAGTGAGTAAGGTTTTATGCCGCTGTTGGAGATAATCCAGCAATAGCACAGCGAGAGAACCCCATTGTATCCAATGGGAATCGAACCCAGGCCTTAGGCGTGACGAGCGAACACTTTATGAACCCTACCGCACCAAGACCTGTTGTGAGTTGAAAAAGCTGACATGTACACTGGACAGACCTAATTCTCACAACATCCAGCCTGAGTTGAGATGCTGATTGGCTGGTCCTGGCCTCAGACCGCTGCTCATACTATCAACCACTAGTTTGTCTGGTCCAAACCCATTCCCAGGTGGCCGTGAAAGAAATGTAAAACACAAAATATTGCGACGCTGCAGAGTGTGCTGATGATTTTTACGACATGAAAGTTGAATGTAGTCAGTCACGTGACTTCAGTTTATGAAAGGTTAAATGGACGTACACCAAGATGACATTTTTATTTATTGTTTTACACCTGCTGCCTTGTGTGACAGCAGCATCACAAGGCCGTGGGACGTCTCGTCTCAACACACACACACACACACACACACCTTCATCGTGTACAGAGTGAACCTACTGATCTACACCCAGTTCATCCCTGTTGCCAATAGTAACTGTAAATAAAGCCCCAAGTATGTCGCTGCAGCATCATCGATGTCGTTCATCGTGTTTATACCCATCGCTCGTGAAGGAAAGCAGTCGTGGTAATCAAACGAGATATTGTACGGACCATACGGACAAATAGGATGATATCGTTCATCGTGTTTATACCCATCGCTCGTGAAGGAAAGCAGTCGCGGCAATCAAACGAGATATTGTACGGACCATACGGACAAATAGGATGATATCGTTCATCGTGTTTATACCCATCGCTCGTGAAGGAAAGCGGTCGCGGCAATCAAACGAGATATTGTACGGACTACACTGACAAATAGGATGATATCGTTCATCGTGTCTATACCCATCGCTCGTGAAGGAAAGCAGTCGTGGCTATCAAACGAGATATTGTACGGACTACACTGACAAATAGGATGATATCGTTCATCGTGTTTTTACCCATCGCTCGTGAAGGAAAGCAGTCGTGGTAATCAAACGAGCTAATGTACGGACCACACTGACAAATAGGATGATATCGTTCATCGTGTTTATACCCCTCGCTCATGAAGGAAAGCATTCGTGGCTATCAAACGAGATATTGTACGGACTACACTGACAAATAGGATGATATCGTTCATCGTGTTTATACCAATCGCTCGTGAAGGAAAGCAGTCGTGGCAATCAAACGAGATATTGTACGGACCACACTGACAAATAGGATGATATCGTTCATCGTGTTTATACCCATCGCTCGTGAAGGAAAGCAGTCGTGGCAATCAAACGAGCTATTGTACGGACCACACTGACAAATAGGATGATATCGTTCATCGTGTTTATACCCATCGCTCATGAAGGAAAGCATTCGTGGCAATCAAACGAGCTATTGTACGGACTACACTGACAAATAGGATGATATCGTTCATCGTGTCTATACCCATCGCTCGTGAAGGAAAGCAGTCGTGGCAATCAAACGAGCTATTGTACGGACCACACTGACAAATAGGATGATATCGTTCATCGTGTTTATACCCATCGCTCGTGAAGAAAAGCAGTCGTGGTAATCAAACGAGCTATTGTACGGACTACACTGACAAATAGGATGATATCGTTCATCGTGTTTATACCCATCGCTCGTGAAGGAAAGCAGTCGTGGCAATCAAACGAGCTATTGTACGGTCCATACTGACAAAAATGTCATTAAGACAACCTACCACATCATCAGCACTGACAAAAGTGGGATGTATCGTCAAGCTTGATAATAATGAAGTAGGGTCTCCCATGGGAAGTCTTTTGAGACGACGATGAAAGATCGAATCTCTAGATGCAACCATGCAATCTTTGCCGACTTTCATCACAAAACAACTTCACAGCTTTCGTTGACACTGAAGCAATACTTTATTTGTTAGTATTCTCAAATGTATAAACTAATGACCTTGTTGGATTACCTTCAATGATAGCTGTGTCTGACTGCCATTACCGGAAGTGACAGTGTCCCTACTCATTGTCACTTCTGGGTATACATAAATCTATCACATATGGCAGACAATCATGTACTTAACCTTGTATTGATCAACCTATGCAGTGAGAATTGGTATATACACAGGCATCTGAAGTTCTGATCAATGATTTTGTATGTATTCTCTACCATCCAACGCTGTTCTCTCAATAAGCTACAGATCAGAGGTTTAATGCTTTAAATCAATAGCCGTATGATTGCATGACATGCTTGGCAATGGTATAAGGATCTTAATCGACACGTCGCCTGTACAGTAATCAAAGAAGCTGTTATCCATTAATCGTGTCTATTTTGTCTAACTGTTTAATTATCATTCACTGTATCTCTACCTGTTTGACTGACATTCAGAGTATCTCTTCCTGTTTGACTGACATTCAGAGTATCTCTAACTGTTTGACTGGCATTCAGAGTATCTCTACCTGTCTTACTGGCATTCAGAGTATCTCTAACTGTTTGACTGGCATTCAGAGTATCTCTAACTGTTTGACTGGCATTCAGAGTATCTCTAACTGTTTGACTGGCATTCAGAGTACCTCTATCTGTTTGACTGCCATTCAGAGTATCTCTACCTGTTTAACTGGCATTCAGAGTATCTCTATCTGTTTGACTGGCATTCAGAGTATCTCTATCTGTTTGACTGGCATTCAGAGTATCCCTAACTGTTTGACTGGCATTCAGAGTATCTCTAACTGTTTGACTGGCATTCAGAGTATCTCTATCTCTTTGGCTGGCATTCAGAGTATCTCTATCTCTTTGACTGGCATTCAGAGTATCTCTATCTCTTTGACTGGCATTCAGTGTATCTCTATCTGTTTGACTGGCATTCAGAGTATCTCTATCTGTTTAACTGGCATTCAGAGTATCTCTATCTGTTTGACTGGCATTCAGAGTATCCCTAACTGTTTGACTGGCATTCAGAGTATCCCTAACTGTTTGACTGGCATTCAGAGTACCTCTAACTGTTTGACTGACATTCAGAGTATCTCTATCTGTTTGACTGGCATTCAGAGTATCTCTATCTGTTTGACTGGCATTCAGAGTATCTCTATCTGTTTGACTGGCATTCAGAGTATCCCTAACTGTTTGACTGGCATTCAGAGTATCTCTAACTGTTTGACTGGCATTCAGAGTATCTCTATCTCTTTGACTGGCATTCAGAGTATCTCTATCTGTTTGACTGGCATTCGGAGTATCTCTATCTGTTTGACTGGCATTCAGAGTATCTCTATCTGTTTGACTGGCATTCAGAGTATCCCTAACTGTTTGACTGGCATTCAGAGTATCTCTAACTGTTTGACTGGCATTCAGAGTATCTCTATCTCTTTGACTGGCATTCAGAGTATCTCTATCTCTTTGACTGGCATTCAGAGTATCTCTATCTGTTTGACTGGCATTCAGAGTATCTCTATCTGTTTGACTGGCATTCAGAGTATCCCTAACTGTTTGACTGGCATTCAGAGTATCTCTAACTGTTTGACTGGCATTCAGAGTATCTCTATCTCTTTGACTGGCATTCAGAGTATCTCTATCTGTTTGACTGGCATTCGGAGTATCTCTATCTGTTTGACTGGCATTCAGAGTATCTTTACCTGTCTTACTGGCATTCAGAGTATCTCTATCTGTTTGACTGGCATTAAGAGTATCTCTATCTGTTTGACTGGCATTAAGAGTATCTCTATCTGTTTGACTGGAATTCAGAGTATCTCTATCTGTTTGACTGACATTCATTGTATCTCATCCTAACTGGCTTCCTCTGTGTGTATATTTCATGGTCTCGTCCCTGTTATTCCCCCGATGAATGCAGCCCTGAAACGTATGTGTTAGCGTGGAATAATTGGACAAACCTTTACACATTATATGAGAAACTACACAAATTGTTAAATAATGGAATATTACAAACTATCATCCACGTTCCAATGTCTGAAACATGCGGAGTGTCAAACTGATAACGCGATACGTACATTGATCAGGGCTAGTATCTCTTGTTGTCCTGGTCAGATATAGAGTTTGTCTGGCAAACATATGTAAGACGTCAACACCGTCACCTGTATTTACCGCTGTGTCCATCATCTACACGTACTACGTCAACACCGTCACCTGTATTTACCGCTGTGTCCATCATCTACACGTACTACGTCAGCACCGTCACCGGTATTTACCGCTGTGTCCATCATCTACACGTACTACGTCAGCACCGTCACCGGTATTTACGGCTGTGTCCATCATCTACACGTACTACGTAAACATCCGCATCATACAAGTAACTGGTCTGCTATTCTTCTTCATGTTGATCGTCACTCGTAAACACCTTTATCAGCATGGACTCGGCCATATTATATTATTCTGTCGATATCTTTAGGTCACAATAGTATGTTTATCGCTATGTTAATCAGAAAATGATATATCTGATGTAGCTAGAATAGATATAAATTCGGACGACCGGCAGTCAGTTACTAATAAACTCACTGTTTATTCACTCAAGACCTTATGTTGTGTAGGCTGGTCGTGTTAAGTGATATCTCTGCCCAGAGATCGGTCCCTATATCTCGTGGTTAATATACTCACACGCAAAAGAAACGCATGCAGTATACATGCTATTTATTTTCAACATTAAAGACAAGAAATAGTAATAGGGCACGATTGACAAAAAATTGACTGAAGACAGTTTAATGGATTAAAAGGCAGATGACATAATTGTTTTTTTCAAATGTTAAGGGCTTACACATTTTCGGGTCAATACCCAAAATGTCAGTCAATACCTGGTGTGACCACCATTAGCATTGCTCACTGCCACACATCTCCTGTACATTGAGTGGGTCAGACGATTTGTGAAGGCCCTAGGGATCCTCCTGCACACATCCAGAGCAGCTGTGCGTAGTTCATCGGCAGTTGTAGGTACTGGGCGCACATTGTGCAGACGCCTTTGAACCTCATCCCACAAGTGTTCGATGGGGTTCAGATCAGGGCTGAGGGCTGGCCACGGTAGAACACGGATGTTGTGTTGTTGCAGAAAGGCCATGGTAGCTCTGGCAACATGTGGACGAGCGTTGTCCTGTTGGAAAATGTGTTGTTGATGTTGTGCAAAAAATGGAACAACGTGGGGTCTGATCACTTGGTCGATATACCGCTGAGCAGTGACGCCGTGTCCCCGACCTTGAACAACATTCAGAAATCACATGGGTCCAAGTCTCGCATTAAGTCCAATCCCTGCCCATATCATGACGCTAGGTCCACCTCATGGATCCCTTTCCACAACGTTTCTGTCAGCGAAACGACCACCTCGGCGACGCCAAATTCTGACTCTGCCGTCTGCATGGGAGACACAAAAGCGACTTTCATCAGAGAAGATGACACGCCTCGAATCACGATGACGCCAATTGCGATGACCCTGTGCCCACTGAAGTCGTGCTTGTCGATGCCGTGGTTGGAGAACAGGACGACGTGCTGGTCGGCGACATCTGAGGTTGTTGGAACGGAGACGTCGGATCACAGTGTCTTGGCTAATGTGTCGATTATGTGTTTCTATGGTCTGTCGAGCACTTTCACTTGCATGTCGCTGGTGTTGATGGATAATCTGCCGATCTTGTGTAGGTGTGGCGACCCTAGGACGACCGATCCATTGTATCGATGCAGGAGACGGTAAATTGTGGTTATGTAAACGTTGAAATGACGGGCAACATCTTGGACAGACTCTCCAGCTTCCAAACGTCCGATAGCCTGGTTTCTCTGAATTTGAGTTAGGCGTGGCATTGTTGATCAATGTTTTATACGAACTACAGTTCGTGACAGTTCGTACATTTTCGATTTCGCGGGAAATGGGTGCATGATACCCACATATTCATTGAAATGGTGCGTTTTGGAGATTCATTTTTTATGTTGCGTTTTTACTCGGGGCTTCCAAAATGCAACCAAAAATATTGATAACACCATCAGGCTTCACTACATGCTAAAACTCGTATCAATTTTTGGTTCCGTGTCTGTTACCTATTTGCTGAAAAACACTTGCGTTTCTTTTGCGTGTGAGTATATATGCAGTGTGAAGACGATGTTATCTATACTATTCCTTGTCCTTTTCACGTCTATACATACTCGCGGTGATCAATTCGTTTTAATATATTTCTAAAGAAGTTTTAATTGCCGAACTTTATATACCTGCTTAAAACTAGTACTTTTGCTTCAAATTACCTTCACACAAAAACAGTGTAAACTTGGGGTTCAGCGTCTCGCACCTTGCTGAGGATTTTCCGCATGCAACGGGCGGATGCATGAACAACTAGTGAATATCGTGAACAGTCTGAATGACTCATGATATGAGGGATAAATACATGTATTTACTCAGTCAGGCCTAAATATACTGAACCGCAAAAGACACGCCACCGTGGATAGATATATGAGAAACCTTATTTGTCATAACACTGTAAACATACTTTGAGACATAGTAAAAAGATGAAACTTGGCAAAACTGATCATCAAGGTCGAAATTAAAGTGTCAAATGTTCTTAAAGTGAAACACAACACTAGTCTCTGAGAAACTGACATGACAAGTCAGTGTCTCGTGTGTCCGCCATGTGCAATCATGACTGCAGTGCAACGTCGATACATGGAATGGATGAGGCGGTTGATGAAGGCTATAGGCACTTGAGCCCACACTCTGAGGAACGCCTGACGAAATTCAGCTGCAGTTGTCGGCCTTGGTCGGACGTCATTCAGGCGTCTTTGAATCTCGTTCCACAGGTGCTCAATGGGATTTAAATCGCCACTGAGGGCAGGCCACTGCATGGTTCTGATGCCATTCTGCTGAAGGAGGTCTCTTGTTGGCGTTATCATGCTGAAACTCGTGGTTGCGGCGATGTGCCAAATGAGATATGACGTGTGGTCTCAAGACTTGATCAATGTACCGAGCTGCTGTGACACCATTGCCTCTCCCTGGACCGATGTTCTGGAAGACCACAGGGCCGACCCTCTGTGGAAGACAAATTCCACCCCACACCATGATGCTCGGACAACCCCACGAGTCTCTAAACAACACAAGGATCCGAATAAGGTTCCCCACGGCGTCGCCTTACCCTTCCCTGCCATCTGCTGTTGAGATACAGTAACGGCTCTCGTCTGAGAAGAGGACTCTTCCCAACTGCTGGTGGCGGCAATGCTGGTGCTGTGTTGCCC
The DNA here is from genome assembly GCF_023055435.1 of Haliotis rufescens. Classification (NCBI taxonomy): domain Eukaryota; kingdom Metazoa; phylum Mollusca; class Gastropoda; order Lepetellida; family Haliotidae; genus Haliotis; species Haliotis rufescens. The sequence goes on along the minus strand of NW_025963891.1, from coordinate 6,408,841 downwards.
ACTGAAGACGTGTCCCCATGGTCTGTCGAGCAGCTTCCGCAGCAGTAACAAAGAACTCTTGAAGATGCTGTCGCACAATCTGACGATCCTGACGTCGAGTGGTGACCCTTGGTTTTCCACTACGTGGTCGGTCATCTGAAGTATTGGATATCTGGTACCGTTGCTGGAGCATGTATATGGTCCTTACGGGGACTTGAAAAGCATGGTTTGTCCAGCTTGCAATCGTGCAAGGGCTTGGTATCGCTGATTTCTTGTCAATCTTGGCATGTGGTAGCAATTCAATAAGGAATGAATGTTATCCGATCTGAGTGGATTTGTATTGGGCAAGACATGGGGGAACGCATGTGCATTTCAATCTGCACAGAACTCACGTGCATCGGGTTACCATGACCGTTGCCATGATACGTTTGGACGATCGGTTTAATTGTCATCTGCTTTGTTTTTTTATCATTAAATTTCATTTTTCCGGACAAGGTAATGTTAAGTTTTAGAAACTTTCACAAAAATTACCCAGATATCTAAATGACAACTGTTCATGTAATTTTACTTGGGGTGACGTTTCTTTTGCGGTACTCTGCATATACAGTAAACTACGGATATAACGAACTCAAAGGGACCACTCATTTTAGTTCGTTATAACCGTAGTTCGTTATAAGCATATATACAGCATATATACAACAAATGGCCGGGACTAAAAAATAAGTTCGTTATATCGGTCAGTTCGTTATAAGCGTATTCGTTATAACCGTAGTTTACTGTATTCTGTACTTTTTGCAGTACTGCCAACGACACTAAGGAAAGGTGTTTATGGTGATATTATCTACCGAGCCATTTATCACGCTATCATGCATACAGGATCAGGGCAAAGTGTACATACCGGCTGCTGGCAACACTGTATAACATAACACGTGACTAGTTGCCATTCTCGTGTTTTCAATCTGCTCAAACTATTCCTATTTGTTGAGCCTATTTATATATTTGTTTCAAGCCCCACATGTTTGTAGAGCATTGAGATACTGGCAGACAGCCACAACTGTGGTGAGAGATCTCAACTCGGCTTCACGTAATCGTCTATTATTAAACTGTTCTCTACAATTGTTAGACTTACACAACCAAAGGTATATAAAACCAGGTAAAAGTAAAGACAAGAAACGCTGCACGTATATGTAATATAAGTCCCTCCATCCATCCATTTGTACCGAAATTGTGTTCTAGGCATACATGAAACACCTACCTTGTATTGCCAACACAAATATCAAGGAACATTAATATAATACTGCAAGGCATAGCTCCCACCTCGCAGCCTACATCACACATAACTGTACATCACACCGACATATTGTATGAACATCTGCACATGCATCCGTGTGTCCATCATTACACGTGCCGACATACATACCAGACACGACGGGATTCTCCTTCACACAAGGAAGGTACGTGTCTCACAGATCCACAAGCCACAGACATCAGATCCAAGTCATACAGATCCACGTTCGACCTTTGGGTATCGAAGTAAGCTGTCATTTAACTCGGGAACTAGTTCACGCTAGTCCTGCATTAGTAACCATCCGCTGCGCCTGCACAAAGGAGCTAGATCCATAACGCCGTATCGTTCCGCTCCGTTTCTCTGCTGCCCCGACCGACTGGGTCGATAGAGCGTTAGAGCGACGTGGGCCGGGTTTTACGGGTGGGTACAGAGGTGCTGGCGATTCTTATTCAACAGATTCCATTAATAACGCCTAAACTAGCAGACTATTCATGAGAGTATCAAACACTAAGCTGTACTTAAGGAAAACGCAGTAGTCTCGTGTAGGAATTGAAGGGAGTTATTTCCCGGAGTCGTTGTCACTAGGCAGTATTGATACACATAAGACACGGACGTCATAAATATACCGCGGCCTCGGAAACTGATCGTGATTGACGGCACCACAGATTGTTTAACCAGTCAGCAGGTCGACAGACGGGAGGAGACGCAGAGTGGAAATGTTTTAAACATTGCATACGCTTATTGAAAGGTGTTAAATGCTATGTTTCAGTCAACCTGAGACACTTTGAGGGCGGTTCTCCCCCCATGTGTGTGCTACAGGTCTTAACACTGCTTGAATCATGACCCGATTCAGGGTAGTTCTAGCCTCAAATCATTTAAGTCGATCGACAAAATGTTTCTTTTCAATGTTTTCAGTCCCCTTTTCTAATGATGTTAGTTTACTGGTGCCTTTAATACGTTAGCTTGATGACATATTGATGAGGAGACAGGGAAGATGACGACGACGTTACCATGGTGGGGATATATTCTCAAGGGGAGGTCAATGATGGGTGAAGCAAATTGACAATGAGAGTAATGAATCATATATGTCACGAAGGTTGGAGCACCCATTGTTAAGTCCCGCCTACAGATCGTGAATCGTCTAAACCTGACCAATACCACATCATCATCATTATCATCTTCATCATCATCATGATAACTTTGGTAGGAGGTAACTATAGGTCGTCCTGTCAATCAATCTTTATTCATGGTACAGATGAGGCCCAAAGGCCTACAGTACATTCATTGTTTGGGCGGGTTACAAATTCATGCATTTTCTAGTGTCATTGCATAATAAATGAACATAGATACATTTCTCATTGTTTCTGTAGTATCATGTCATTAATTTACAAAATATACCATTTTGGTTGTTGTAGAAATATTTATTTTGATATTTTGATCTGAAATCATTATACACTGGGCATACACATAAAAAGTGATATTCATCTTCAATACAGTCAGTTTTACAAATCCTACAAAGTATATGTTCTCAAACAATACCTTCATATCTGCCCAAAATCGAGAAGAGCTGTTCTGAACTAATGTATATTTACACTTAATAGATAAGGTTCTAGTAATACAGTAGTCTTAAATGACGTGTAGCAATTTGCTTTTCTCGAACTGGACAAAGAACCATGCCATATTGGGCTATACATATCTTTAAAGGCCTGTGTCAAACGGCTGTAAAAATGCTGTGGCCAATCTTTATATATTTATTAACTTATTAACAGTATTTAACAGCCTCTAAACAACAATAGATATACGTGGGAACGCCTCCGCATTCACCATATACCCTATTTTCTGTGCTAGATTTTACCCAAGAACGTTTTACATGGATATAAATGTATCTTTTCAATAACATCCAAATGTTCTAGGCCCCAAATTTTTTATCCATACAATAGAATCGAGCTGGGTTTTGTATCAAAGATTTTAAAGTAAACATCATGTGTAATATTGTCCCAAACTCTAAGACTTTTTAATATGCCTACAAAAAGATCCTGGATTGCAATGCAATGTTATGTGCTTTATTTGACCAAGTAAATCTACTTGTAAAACACATACCTAATTATTAATAAATTGGAACAACTTCTACACATTTCCCTCTCTAATGCCATTTTTCTTTTCTAGAGATGTTTCTGTACTAGTCCGGACTAATGCCGATTTTATAGTGCTAGCCCACTGAGATACCATGCCTGAAATTAACATGAATACCAAGACACAGAAAAATGACTCCGAGCCAACCAGTCCATGTTTTATCCCCCTAATATCGAGCAAAAATGGTAACAGCAAGTACCATCTTTTAGAATGATGCGGCCGCGGATCAAACCCCTTACTTTTCGCACTCGAGGCGGACGTTCTACCACTAGATAACGGAGGCGGTCAGTAGTAGAAAGTACACAAATATATTAGTACCTCATTAACGACCACAGCTTGAAACTCGTCAGTTGTAACGTTGTTGTAGTCACAGACGTTCACCACGTTGGGGGGGACTGATGAACACCGGCGAGGCGCTGATCAGCTAACATTATGCATGTTCAGCAAAGTACATCTGATTATTTATAGACTAAACATTCATCTATTGTCAAACCTAATGAAGGTCACAATACACAGGCCTTGGATTCCCGATGACCCACAGGTAGTGCTGCTGGCAGGGTCATACACTCTCTGTATTTAAATGTCTTCTCTCTCATCATTAACACTCTAAATGTAGAAACATACAGATGAATCTAAAATAACACATCTTTCTGTTTGATTGTCAGACAATGAACACCGAAATAGATATGCAACTTTCACAGAAAGAAGTAACTAATATACATAATGGAATTTGGAAAATACTCATTTTCGATTGGTCAGTGAGAAGTTTAAAATAACAATAACTACCTCTTATTGAGAAAAAGTCAAATATCTGGTAGGTTTAAATATACACTACAATAAGGATCCAGAGAAGGCAGCAGTCAAGGGGCGAGGAGATGAACTCTCTCTATTCTACTCCCATAAAGGCAACAACTCATATATCAGAGGATGTAGTCTCACACTCAAAAGGAAAGAAATCCCCCATGCAGTGCATCGGCCTACGTGATTAGACTGTATCCAATTTAAGATGTTTTGCCAAAGTGTTTTGTTTTTTTTAATTTTATAAAGTTAAACACAGGTAAGGTTTTGTCACTGCATGAGAGGTGTCCCAGGCATATTGCTGAAGATCCTTTGTTAGTGGATATAGCGGTGGAGACACCATTCATTCACATATCGTAAAATACATATTTAAAATTCAAAATATTTTGTTACCAAGACATTTACACTGCTCGGATATTCACCTCAACGATTGCATCCTTTAGCGCTACTGTAAACACGACACTGCTTCAATATCACCAGGGGACGCCACAAGACTACTTTCAGTACGGAGCTGTTGCTACAACTGAGGCTACAAAACCTACAGATTGTCATCACTAGAAATTTACCGTCCAGTCGCTGTGAATGAATATTTGTTTGTCATACTGAATATCGCTGTCGACATAATCGATGAGCCGATGGCATGCTGCTGGTGTGTCTTGCTGGCACAGAGTGTACAGTCTTGTGTATGGGTTGTCAATGGTGACACATCAACCTTAGCGACAGCTGAGCCTATGGATTCTGCAGATTACATGCAGTTATCGACAATAAACTGAAAATAAACTGAAGCTTTTATTATTGGTCTAATCTATGAAGCAATTGATAGCGTTATAAATATATATATGCCTGATTGTGTCTGAAGACTAAATTGTAAGGAAATGAATGATTGTTATTTGACCGGCAAAATGTGGTTTGAAGATAAGTATTATTATATAGATAAGATCTGAAAAAAGCGTTTCTCACACAATATCTCTCAGGTCGGTGATGCGTCACTATTGCCACCGATTGGTGACAGTGATATGGCGTCCCTTTTGTCTTGATAGTTACTTGTGAACTAGGTTAGTTTATCCCCAATCAAAGAGTTGTTAGGTATTTATACACTTACTGTCTTTCAATAGAAGAACAGATATTCAGGAAACCGTGTCTTCTCTATTACCATAGTCTATACTTCAACCGTAATCTGATGACAATGTAACAGCGCCTCATCCAGACGATCAGCATCGGTTGAACTGTGGAATAATGTCAAAGTCTGTAACACATGTAATACTCACAGAGGTTACAGCGGTCGTTCTCACGAGCGTCAAGTTGTTTTCCGTTCTCACTAAACAGCACAACCCGCTGCCATCTATGCAACTGAATGGCTTACCAATACATGTTCATTGATCGATACAACGATCGATTTCTTATTGTGTGGCGTTCTAGACATTACCGCCACTACACGGTGTATACGGGACCTTTCTTCCCTGCTGACATTGCTTGAAAGTGTAGAGAACCCGTCCACACGGAAATCACTCAGCAGTATTCAATGATCTAGACACACACACTCACACCAATATTCAATGATCTAGACACACACGCTCACACCAATATTCAATGATCTAGATACACACATCCGCCCCACTATTCAATCATCTGGATACACACACTCACTCTACTATTCAATGATCTACACACACACTCACACCTCTATTCAATGATTTAGAGACATACACTTACATCACTATTCAATGATCTAGACATACACACTCACACCACTATTCAATGATCAAGATACACACACTCGCTCCACTATTCAATCATCTAGAAACACACACACACTCTACTATTCAATTATCTACACACACACTCACACCTCTATTCAATGATCTATAGACATACACTTACATCACTATTCAATTATCTACACACACACACTCACACGACTATTCAATGATCTAAAAACACACGCTCACTCAACTATTCAATGATCTGGACACACATTCACACCACTATTCAATTATCTAAAAACACACACTCAATCCACGATTCAGTTGTCTAGGCACACACTCACATCACTATTCAATATTCTAGACACATACACTCACATCACTATACAATGATCTTAAAACACACACCATTATTCAATGATCTAGACACACGCACTCCCTCCACGTTTCAATGATCTAGATACACACACTCGTTCCACTATTCAACGATCTAGATGCACACACTCTCACATCACCTTCAATTATCAAGATACACACACTAACATCACTATTCAATTATCTAGACACACACACACTCACTCCACTATTCAATGATTTAGACACACACACTCTCACATCACTATTCAATTATCTGGACACACACTCACACCACTATTCAATTATCTAGACACACACACACCACTATTCAATGATCTGGACACACACACTTACTCCACCATTCAATTATCTAGATACACACACTTACATCACTATTCAATGATCTAGACACACACACACTCACATCACTATTCAATGAAATAGACACACACACACTCACACCACTATTCAATGATCTAGACATACACACTCACTCCACTATTCAACGATCTAGACTAACACTCACACCACTATTCAGTGGTCTTGGCAGACACACGCACCCCCACTATGCTACGTGCAACACATATATTCATAGACACAGATGTAGCAGATAAAAGTGAGTGAGTGAGTTGGGTTTAACGCCGCTTTTAACAGTATTCCAGTTATATCACGGCGTGTCAGCTTAATTTGGGAGGAAAGCCCGAAGTGATGCAGGTCTCAGACGTTTAACACTTCGGTGAAACCCACGAGCACGGGTATGGTGCTGACAAACCTAGAAACAAAATCGGGGTGAACCCCAGATAAAAGTGATTACGTTTATGTCACTAATAGCCATGCCCCTGTATTGGCATAGCCGTGCATACGAATGTTTGTAATACCCCCGTCACACTTATTCGGAATCAGCAGGAATCAAGCGGAACCAGTCGGAATGAAGAATTTTCAAAATTCGTGCCGTATTCGGGAGGGAATTTAAAATTGACCAAGCTTTGTATGAATGCCGTTCGAATACTTACAATGCGCAGCGAACCCGCCTCGAATGATTCTTGCACATTCCGGGTGTATCAGCTCTCGAATCCAGCTCGAATGTAGTTGGAACACAGTAGGAATATTTAGAATGCTGTTAGAATGCAGTCAGAATATTTAGAATGCACTTCGAATGCCATACGAGTGCGGTTCGATTGCTGCCCGAATACCGGTCTGAAGGTGCCTCGAATGCTGTACGAATTCACCTCGAATGCAGTCAGAACACTCCCGGAATGGCCGCCGAATATGGTTCGAACGTCCAAGAATTCAAACAGAATGCAGCTCGAATACTTAGAATGTACTTCGAATGTACTTAGAATGTAACATGAATCGTTCGAAGTGCATTCTAGCTGAATTCTTTCAATATCGAAGTAGATACCGGCAGCAATCGAGATTCCGGCTCATTCGAGGCGCATTCGGGGCATTCGGACAGGATTTGAAGTGGGTTGGCGTTTCGATATAGAATATTTAGAATGCAGTCAGAGTGTAGTTAGAATACACTTCGAATGCCGTTTGATATTTCATCACTTCGAATACACCTCGAAAGTTTTAAGCATCAGCAAAACATTTGGGCCGGCCACAAGAATGGGCCCGAATATTTGGAATGCACTCAGAATGAAGTCAGAAGTTTTAGAATGCACTTCGAATATCCAGGAATAAACAAAGAATGTTCAGTCCGACGACATTCCGGATCATTCCGCTTCTAGTGTGACTAGGGTTTTACAGACTCAAACTAGATAGTCACTTTCTATGCATGTGTATTATCCGTCGTTATTGATGTCAGTGATCAGTATGATTTGGGAGGAATTAGAACATACAATATATTTCCTTGAGCATCTATAAACGAAACCTTCCCGTCAGTTGGAACTACACAGATGCATCACGAGCATACTCGGTACATACAAACAGGCACCAGTCTCACGTTATGCAATGTACACACGTTATGCCACTGACATCTGTAGGAACGTTTTCAACGATACGGACATAAACTCGTCACACTGCAGGGCCCCTTCAATATAATGACTACGGTTGCATATAAACACGCCCCTCGCACATACACTGCGTGGAGCTTCCGGAATACCTGTGTGTCTGACTAGGAAACATCCGAAGACCGCTAGGAGATCTACACACCTACCTCTCATTACCAGACCAGGTCGGCCAGCGATAGTAGCTGTTGTACTGGCAATACCAGGTCTTCTTGCTGTATAAATATAATCCACCTTTCACCAGCAGCCATAGTTATCCATGATACTGTATCGACCTCCAGATACACTCGCGGACATGACGTGTGCCGCAACTGTCGTCGTCCCATCTGTCGCCACTGTCGCTTACGTCACAGCAGCCTCATGCAGGATGTAGCTATATGGTCTAATGATTGCATGTGTCGTTTACAACTCACGCAACAGATTAACTGTGAGTGAATTCAAGCCAGGTATCGCGTGTATGCGTGTGTTTAGTTCAGAGGTGAGGTGAAGTGGGGTTTAACGTCGCGGTCAAGATTATTGCACTTATTTAGCGACGTGCATGTACGTGTGTTTGTGGCTGCTCGTACTAGTCCGGACTGATGTCGATGTTATTGTGCTAGCCCAGTGAGATACCATGCTGCAGTTTAACATGAATACCCAGTATACGACACAGTATACGAGCCGACCGGTCCTTGTTGAACCCATTAATGCCGATCTCCAAACATGGTAACATCAAGAACCGTCTTTTAACGTCTTTTGGCACGACGCGGCCGGGGATCGAACCCCGGACCTTTCGCTCTCCGGGCAGTTACGGAGGCGGCCGTTTAGTTCAGAAATATGTATATATCTCTAATCTACGGAAGCCTTTTAGGGCCATGTCTTTTGGGGTTTTTTCGATACTATCTTGAAATTTCATCAAAGTATCTTGAAATTTCAAGAAAGTATCGAAAAAATAAAAAACACATGGCCCTAAAAGGCTTCCGTAGAGACTAAGTTGAAATTTCAAGATATAGAAGTTGAAATTTCAAGATACAGAAGTTGAAATTTCAAGATACTAAGTTGAAATTCAAGATACTAAGTTGAAATTTCAAGATACTATACTTCTATTTCAAGAAGTTGAAATTTCAAGATACTAAGTTGAAATTTCAAGATTCTATCTTGAAATTTCAACTTAGGATCTTGAAATTTCAAGAAAGTATCGAAAAAAAATAATTTAAAAAAATGGCCCTAAAAGGCTTCCGTACTAATCGCTGACACGGTGAAGTAACATGCAACTTGTTTCTATAACAATGTTACAATCCACCACAATGTCGGACTGTGACACCACTGTGTAAGTCACACCTTGTGTTCCGTGAGCTTCCCCTAGTTACATAAGTATCTGTGGGTTATTGAAGGATATCGTTTAACGTCAGATTTGTGGGAGTCATAAACATGGAGTACGCAGATGGTGGTGTTTGAACAGCTTGAATCCAACTTGCCACCTTTAACAGTTTCTGTTTGTTGTTTAACGCCGCAGTTAGCAGTATTCCAGCTATAGGACGGCAGTCTGTAAATACGTGACAATCGGCATTCAGTATCAACACTACATTCATGTCATTGACAAAGATGATCCGAGATTCTCGCATGGATTGTACCATTCCCGACCTTTGTACTCACTAAACACAACTGTCTTCAATAGAAATGTATTCCTTCTTTTTTTGGCTTGTCCGTTGGGAATATCTGGCAGATTTGTTTAATCAACGTCACGCGAGGCATCAGAACAGAGGCTGTGAACGACTGGTGCGTCAGTTGCCCTTCACAGTTAACCCAGCGTGTTGCTCGGAACACAGACGGGAAACGTCTAACCATCCCGGGGATGTGGAGGAGTATTTTATGGCACTTCCTTGTCTCGTGTGAACGCTGCATGAGCTGGTCTGTGGGGTCTAACAGCAACGGTTCAGGGCAAGACCACAACTACATGCGTGTTCAGGGATCTAACACATTAAATCGCTGTGCAAGAGTTGCGTCCCTTAGACGTGTCAGAATAGTCTGATCGTGGATTCATGCTCCATGGTCCGTCAGCTGCACGCAGGTTTTACCGAACTGGAGCATTTACGACCTTTGTCACGGCTTGATGATAAGAGTCACGTGAGCAAGCATTTATGAGGTCAGGTGTAGGTTTGTTGGAACTACGTGATTCTTTCTTTGACGTTTGTATCATTACGACGTAGGAGAGCAACACCCCTTGACATTGAGAGGCTACATACAGATATCGCATGCACCGAGACGAGGGTCTTTAAAGCACTTTACAACATGTGTTATTTATTCACCAGGTATTTTTGAAATGCTGTACAAACATGAACATGCACAAAATCATTGACAAAACATTTCATACAACCAGATTCACCCTTGACATGAAAAAATATGCATGCAATGTATATCATTACATGTACTGATAGTTAATTACATATAGTCTTTATCCCAATCTCCCATTCAATGAAAACGGTGTTATCACATGATAGTGTGCCTTTGGTCACATTCATATCACATATGTGACATTGGTTAAACGGGAGATGTTAGCAGTGGTATAAAGCAATGATATCACAGATGGTATGGGAGCAGGGATAAACCCGTCGTAGAAGAAGGCAGTACGTGAGGCTAGATCTGGAGCACAACGCGTAACTGTGTCTCAACGTCCAACTTCCAGTTTCCACTCATCCTGCTCCGAAAGGTCAATAAATATAAATTGCCAATGCAAGAGAATAAACAGACTGAGTTTAGATTATCCGCCGAAACAGATTCCCTTTGGTGTAAAGGGCAAAATACCTGTGGAAATTATATGAATGGACCGATGAAAATCAGTGATGACAACCGGTGTTTGCGAAAGTAAGCAAGTCCTGCCCTACCGGTAGCACCCACCATTCATACAGTTTGCATACAAAGGCAAGTATGTATTGTATGTCCCGCACAGCAGTACACAAGCCAGGCGACGGTAGCCTGTAAACAAAGCATCGTCCGCCATGGATTGCATCGTGGGAGACTTCTCTACGAGTGAACCTTTAACTGTTAGCTTCTGTTCTGTCCTGCCATGCTTCATCCTGTAGGTCCGTCGATACATTTGTTCCAGAATGGTTAGTAAGAAAGGTTAGTGTTGTGTACTCAAAATAGACAAATGGAACGAAATTTGGTTAAAATACCTGATCTAACTCATATACAACGTAATCATTTAAGCACGTTAGTGTAATACAAACCACACATGATCTAGCCATGTACCCGAAATGTTGTGAATTGTGGACACTGCAAGTACCGGACACACGGATCACCGGACACATGCACCACAATAGTCAATCAAAGTGGTTGCAGTCATCATCTTGACTTTCACAAACTGTTATGAGATAATGTAGTTCAGCAGTTTGAAATGTACCATAGCTTAAAATAAACACATGCAAATCTTATTTTCTAATCCCGACATTTTGAGCAAATGAATTGGATTTTAACCCTTTTCAAACGAATTGATCTTTCTTATGCATGACGTCTTCAGCTGATGCCTCTGCTTCCCTTCCATGTCTTCTAAGGATGCCACACACGCGGTCCTGCTGAAACATCGTCTGTAACCGCATCATTGTGGTGCTGCCACACAGTCTCTCAAGTATCAAGAAGCGGTGTGCTGTCTTTGTCTACATGTGTCCCAACTCTGTCAAGATGAAGGAGCGGTGTGCTGTCTTTGTCTACATGTGTCCCAACTCTGTCAAGATGAAGGAGCGGTGTGCTGTCTTTGTCTACATGTGTCCCAACTCTGTCAAGATGAAGGAGCGGTGTGCTGTCTTTGTCTACATGTGTCCCAACTCTGTCAAGATGAAGGAGCGGTGTGCTGTCTTTGTCTACATGTGTCCCAACTCTGTCAAGATGAAGGAGCGGTGTGCTGTCTTTGTCTACATGTGTCCCAACTCTGTCAAGATGCAGGACTGTCTGTGTCTACATGTGTCCCAACTCTGTCAAGATGCAGGACTGTCTGTGTCTACATGTGTCCCAACTCTGTCAAGATACAGGACTGTCTGTGTCTACATGTGTCCCAACTCTGTCAAGATGAAGGAGCGGTGTGCTGTCTTTGTCTACATGTGTCCCAACTCTGTCAAGATGAAGGAGCGGTGTGCTGTCTTTGTCTACATGTGTCCCAACTCTGTCAAGATGAAGGAGCGGTGTGCTGTCTTTGTCTACATGTGTCCCAACTCTGTCAAGATGCAGGACTGTCTGTGTCTACATGTGTCCCAACTCTGTCAAGATGCAGGACTGTCTGTGTCTACATGTGTCCCAACTCCGTCAAGATGCAGGACTGTCTGTGTCTACATGTGTCCCAACTCTGTCAAGATGCAGGACTGTCTGTGTCTACATGTGTCCCAACTCTGTGAAAATGCAGGACTGCCTGTGTCCACATGTGTCCTAACTCTGTCAAGATACCGAAGCGGTGTACTGTGTCTACATGTGTCCCAACTCTGTCAAGATGAAGGAGTGGTGTGCTGTCTTTGTCTACATGTGTCCCAACTCTGTCAAGATGAAGGAGCGGTGTGCTGTCTTTGTCTACATGTGTCCCAACTCTGTCAAGATGAAGGAGCGGTGTGCTGTCTTTGTCTACATGTGTCCCAACTCTGTCAAGATGCAGGACTGTCTGTGTCTACATGTGTCCCAACTCTGTGAAAATGCAGGACTGCCTGTGTCCACATGTGTCCTAACTCTGTCAAGATACCGAAGCGGTGTACTGTGTCTACATGTGTCCCAACTCTGTCAAGATGAAGGAGTGGTGTGCTGTCTTTGTCTACATGTGTCCCAACTCTGTCAAGATGAAGGAGCGGTGTGCTGTCTTTGTCTACATGTGTCCCAACTCTGTCAAGATGAAGGAGCGGTGTGCTGTCTTTGTCTACATGTGTCCCAACTCTGTCAAGATGAAGGAGCGGTGTGCTGTCTTTGTCTACATGTGTCCCAACTCTGTCAAGATGCAGGACTGTCTGTGTCTACATGTGTCCCAACTCTGTGAAAATGCAGGACTGCCTGTGTCCACATGTGTCCTAACTCTGTCAAGATACCGAAGCGGTGTACTGTGTCTACATGTGTCCCAACTCTGTCAAGATGAAGGAGTGGTGTGCTGTCTTTGTCTACATGTGTCCCAACTCTGTCAAGATGAAGGAGCGGTGTGCTGTCTTTGTCTACATGTGTCCCAACTCTGTCAAGATGAAGGAGCGGTGTGCTGTCTTTGTCTACATGTGTCCCAACTCTGTCAAGATGAAGGAGCGGTGTGCTGTCTTTGTCTACATGTGTCCCAACTCTGTCAAGATGCAGGACTGTCTGTGTCTACATGTGTCCCAACTCTGTGAAAATGCAGGACTGCCTGTGTCCACATGTGTCCTAACTCTGTCAAGATACCGAAGCGGTGTACTGTGTCTACATGTGTCCCAACTCTGTCAAGATGAAGGAGTGGTGTGCTGTCTTTGTCTACATGTGTCCCAACTCTGTCAAGATGAAGGAGCGGTGTGCTGTCTTTGTCTACATGTGTCCCAACTCTGTCAAGATGCAGGACTGTCTGTGTCTACATGTGTCCCAACTCTGTCAAGATGCAGGACTGTCTGTGTCTACTTGTGTCCCAACTCTGTCAAGATACAGGACTGTCTGTGTCTACATGTGTCCCAACTCTGTGAAAATGCAGGACTGCCTGTGTCCACATGTGTCCTAACTCTGTCAAGATACCGAAGCGGTGTACTGTGTCTACATGTGTCCCAACTCTGTCAAATGCAGGACTGTCTGTGTCTACATGTGTCACAACTCTGTCAAGATACAGAAGCTGCCTGTGTCCACATGTGTCCCAACTGTGTGAAAATGCAGGACTGTCTGTGTCTACTTGTGTCCCAACTCTGTCAAGATGCAGGACTGTCTGTGTCTACATGTGTCCCAACTCTGTGAAAATGCAGAACTGCCTGTGTCCACATGTGTCCTAACTCTGTCAAGATACCGAAGCGGTGTACTGTGTCTACATGTGTCCCAACTCTGTCAAGATACAGGAGCTGTCTGTGTCTACATGTGTCCCAACTCTGTCAAGATGCAGGACTGTCTGTGTCTACATGTGTCCCACTCTGTCAAGATACCGAAGCGGTGTACTGTGTCTACATGTGTCCCAACTCTGTCAAGATACCGAAGCGGTGTACTGTCTTTGTCTACATGTGTCCCAGCTCTATCAATATACAGACGCATAGTGCTGTCTGTGTCTACATGTGTCCCAACTCCGTCAAGATGCAGGACTGTCTGTGTCTACATGTGTCCCAACTCTGTCAAGATACAGGAGCTGTCTGTGTCTACATGTGTCCCAACTCTGTCAAGATACAGAAGCGGTGTCCTGTCTGTGTCTACATGTGTCCCAGCTCTGTCAAGATACAGGAGCGGTATGCTGTCTGTGTCTACGTGCACTGGAAGCCGAGGTTTTAACTTGACACAAAAAAACAACTGAAAACAAACATGTCCACCAGATAGTTATGCATCATGCAAACTGGTTGATACCCGTTCTTGATTTCGAGGTCCACAGGATGTCATAACACCGATGCAAATTTGGAAGCCCTGACGCCGGTTCTAGCAGCCGACGTGTGCACCAACACAGGCCGGGCCGTGATGCTGCCATCGTCCTCCCTGAAACATCAACCAGCAACTGCTGTCATTTGTCATCGCCGACGGTGATCTATACATAATGATGAAGGTGTAGTTGTCCCATTGGGTACTACAGCAATGGCCCCTAGTATCTTTCTGTATGTATGAATGTTCTTTGGCCGAAATCAGAATATCTAAATGTACCCAAGCTTCAGGTCCACAGAGCTGTACTCAATACTCGCTTCAGGTCGACAGAGCTGTACTTAATACTCGCTTCGGTTCCACATAACTGTACTCAATACTCGCTTCAGGTCGACAGAGTTGTACTTTATACTCGCTTCGGTTCCACATAACTGTACTCAATACTCGCTTCAGGTCGACAGAGCTGTACTTAATACTCGCTTCGGTTCCACCTAATTGTACTCAATACTCGCTTCAGGTCGACAGAGCTGTTCCGAACTTATATAAATGAACTTATCAATATTAACCAAAACAAATGTGAGTGAAGGATTAGCAGAATCGAAACACTAACCAAGTACAATGTTCAACTGCAGCGTGCACGGAAACGGTGAATTGTGTTAGTTCTGATAACGCTAGAACTGAAATATGTTAGTCAAACGTGAACATTTCTCAAGAGGGGGTGGGAGAGAGGGGAAACACGGGGAACAACCGAGGGGACAATGAAGCACGTAGCCCCGACTATCTTACTACCAGGAGTCACCACCAGGTTCGCTTACAGGTCGATGATATCAATGTCGTGGTCTTCGTCCTCTCTACAGATGCAAGATGCTACATGGTTAGACAACGTCTACAACTACGTCACGTGACTAGTGGGCTACATTACGTCACTAAAACATTACCCATATATGGACATGCAGCATTCCCGTTTGTTAAGTGAGCTTAGATCTAGAATATAATAAACATTGATGGTTACACACATTCAATACGACAGTATTTTACCTAAATGTTAGAATATACATGTAACATTGATATGAATTATTGCATCCACAAAAATCTGACATTAGAAGAGTAATGCTACACCGAGGATGGGCAGATTCGTTAAGCCACACTGCAAGTTCTTTTCTATTTACAATTCCAAGGATAAAGGAGTGTATGTTGCGCAGTGCCGCAGCCAGCAAATGTTCCAGCCATATAACGGTGCATGAACCTTGGCAGCATGAGCAACGATCCACATCATCATCTGGTGCGATGACCCATATCATCGGGTGCGATTACCCTGATCATCAGGGTGTTATGACCCACCTCATCGGGTACGATGACCGACATCATCGGGTGCAATGACCGACATCATTGGGTGCGATGACCCACATCATCGGGTGCGATGACCCACATCATCATGTGCGATGACCCACATCACCAGGTGCGATGACTCATCCCAATACACTACTCCTACTACCACAACCACCCCGACTACCACAACCACCCCGACTACCACAACCACTACTAGGGCTGCAACGATACAGGAAGGTCACGATACGATACGCATCTCGATATTCTGGTCACGATACGGTACGTATCTCGATACGCAATGATAAAAAAAACAAGACTTAAAGCATGTCATCATTGAACCTTTCATGATTTTGGAACAGTCAAAATTATTTTATAATAACAAGACTACTGAAGTTGTTCAGCTTCAAAGTGGAACTTTCTCTAACTTTCCTTAAAAACAATTCAAAGTTCAAACACCAGAAAATAATTAATAATGTGCTCCACCAGTGATACAACGTCAAAGAATTTTGATGCAATGGTCGAAGAAATTGTATCTGAAATTATTATTTTATCAGGAATAATATATTCCAATATCGTGTTACCTTAGTTGCAGCTTTTACTATATATGTATTTAAAATCATAAGAACCACAAGTGTAGGATTTTGGTACTGTTGATTGCTGTTGCAGGATATTTTTACGCATGGATCAATTTGACCAGTCACCCTAGGGACTTCCCGTGCTACATGTATTTCGATTGCGAAAACGTTATGTTGACATATATTAGCCAAATTGCCATAAATATGACTTTTAACGAGTCAAAGTATGGCATTTTTAATACATGTATCCATTCTATAGCAACTTTAGTTCGCTGCAATGCGTCAAAAGCGGTAATCTGACCGTGGTTTCTGTATCTCTTCACACACGATTTCACATAACTTAATGAAAACAATATAAAATGAAATTTTGAAAAAAAAATTAAAATATATTACAAACACAAGTCCAGATATACAATGAACACGTTTTAATAACAAGATAGTGTGATAATGGTATTGAATTGCGTACTTCAGTTCGGATTTGCTGACAGGTATTTCCATTGTTATGTGCTTGCGGGGATCAGCTGATAATGTTTTTTGAGATGGGGAAAAACATCTGTCGGTGTAAAACCTGAGCTTATTAAAAATGTAAGTACGTTTTGGGGAGCCATGCGTTACCGCGCGCTATAACCAAGTTAGCGGTTTATTGAAAGGCACAATAGCGAGGAAACGCTGTACTTGAGATTTGCGTTCCGTATCGTGGCGTATCGATAAATGGGCCTATGTTTATCGTATATCGTATCGTGGGTCAAGTCTCGCGATGCATCGGAATATCGGTGTATCGTTTCACCCTTAACCACTACTACCCCAGAGCCGGTTTACTCACCTCCTGCCCCCCGAGGGCGTATCGGGGAAGTCAACACTGAGACGCTCCGAGGCCGAGTCTCCAATATCTGACATCGACATGGATCTCTTCATCTGGAGACTCTCCTCAGAACCTTGGTTGTCATGGAGACCCAACATTCGTAAATGTTTTTTAGTCAGTGCTAGTTTTGGTGGTGCAGCAGGTGGCACGAATTTCTCAAATCCTTTCGTACTCTCAGACTTAGTCCGTTTGTGGAGCTTCCTAACCCCGTCCTTCTCCCTCTCTTTAATGGACTGCTCGAACCTTGCACGCCCATCCTCCTCCTTCACCGGCGGAAGAATAGTTTTAGACTTTTCACCGCGTTTCCGCTTCCGCTTCTTCCTGGGGCGGTAGGGTAGCTCCGATTCCGCTGCTAAAGAAGATGGGGATAGTTTGACCATGCGCATCTTCACATCGCTGTTTCCGTTTCCGGAAGCCATAGACGAGGATGAAGGCGGCCTCAGTCTGGGTGTGTGGAGCCCAGGATCCTCTGTGTCCGACTTGTTCACTTGGTTAATGTGTGTGGAAGGAGCGAGTCGGTGCGCCAGTCTTATCACTATTGCTGCGGTGATGCACACTACCGACACGCATGTGAGGACGATGCCACATATATGGAAGACCCCGATGTCTGGCTGCGTCATGAAGGCAAACCCCAGGAGCATGGCTGAAGGGGGGAGCAGGGGGATGCCGAAACATAGCAACACCCCCTCCCGACACCGACACACGCGCTTTCGCCATATTGCAGGTGCCCGGATCAATGGCTTCTTCCGGGTTACTTGACTGGTCATGACGCGTACCAAACCGCAGTGTTAGACTGATCTGTCATGGCGGGACCATTATTGCTGAAACATTAACACACTGTTACATAGATCTGTCAAGGCGGGACCAGTATTGCTAAAACATTAACACACTGTTAGATAGATCTGTCATGGCAGGGTCAGTATTGCTGAAACATTAACAGACTCTTAGACTGATCTGTCATGGCGGGACCACTATTGCTGAAACATTAACAGACTCTTAGACTGATCTGTCATGGCGGGTCCACTATTGCTGAAACTTTAACACACTGTCAGATAGATCTGTCATGGCGGCACCAGTATTGCTGAAACGTTAACACACTGTCAGACTGATCTGTAATGGCGAGGCTAGTATTGCTGAAACATTAACAGACTGTTAGACTGATCTGTCATGGCAGGGCCAGTATTGCTTAAACGTTAACACACTGTCAGACTGATCAGTCATGGCGGCAACACTATTGCTGAAACATTAACACACTGTCAGACTGATCTGTCATGGCGGGACCAGTATGGCTGAAACATTAATTTAACATATTGTCAGACATATCTGTCATGTTTAGACTAGCATTTGTTGGGTTTTTTTGTTTAACGCACTATAAGCACTGTCAAACAGATCATGTCATGGCTGGACTAGTATTGCTGAAATATAAACACATTGTCAGACAGATCTGTCATGTTTAGACCAGCATTGCTGAAATATAAACACATTGTCAGGCAGATCTTTCATAGCTGGACCACCAATGCTGAAATATAAACACATTGTCGGACAGATCTGTCATGTTTAGACCAGCATTGCAGAAATATAAACACATTATCAGGCAGATCTTTCATACCTTGACCAGTATTGCTGAAGTATAAACATACTATGAAACAGATCCGTCATGTTTAGACCAGCATTGCTGAAATATAAACACATTGTCAGGCAGATCTTTCATACCTGGACCATCATTGCTGAAATATAAACATATTGTAAGACAGTTCTGTCATGTTTAGACCAGCATTGCTGAAATATAAACACATTATCAGGCAGATCTTTCATACCTGGACCAGCATTGCTGAAATATAAACATATCGTCAGGCAGATCTGTCATGTTTAGACCAGCATTGCTTAAGTATAAACACATTGTCAGACAGTTCTGTCATGTTTAGGCCAGCTTTGCTGACATATAAACACATTGTCAGACAGTTCTGTCATGTTTAGACCAGCATTGCTTAAGTATAAACACATTGTCAGAAAGTTGTCATGCTTAGGCCACCATTGCTGAAATATAAACACATTGTCAGACAGTTCTGTCATGTTTAGACCAGCATTGCTGAAATATAGACATATTGTCAGACAGTTCTGTCATGTTTAGGCCAGCTTTGCTGAAATATAAACACATTGTCAGACAGTTCTGTCATGTTTAGACCAGCATTGCTTAAGTATAAACACATTGTCAGACAGTTTTGTCATGTTTAGACCAGCATTGCTGAAATATAAACATTTTGTCAGCAGTGCTGTTATGTTTAGACCAGCTTTGCTGAAATATAAACACTGTCAGAAAGTTGTC
This sequence comes from Haliotis rufescens, assembly GCF_023055435.1. Taxonomy (NCBI): domain Eukaryota; kingdom Metazoa; phylum Mollusca; class Gastropoda; order Lepetellida; family Haliotidae; genus Haliotis; species Haliotis rufescens. Next base: position 6,388,975 of record NW_025963891.1, on the reverse strand, counting down.
ATGCTTAGGCCACCATTGCTGAAATATAAACACATTGTCAGACAGTTCTGTCATGTTTAGACCAGCATTGCTGAAATATAAACACATTGTCAGCAGTTTTGTCATGTTTAGGCCAGCTTTGCTGAAATATAAACATTTTGTCAGACAGTTCTGTCATGTTTAGACCAGCATTGCTGATATATAAACACTGTCAGAAAGTTGTCATGCTTAGGCCACCATTGCTGAAATATAAACACATTGTCAGACAGTTCTGTCATGTTTAGACCAGCATTGCTGAAATATAAACATTGTCAGACAGTTCTGTCATACTTAGACCAGCAAAACACTTGTTTTCAAGTCATGTAATTTAGTTTGAACCTGTTTGGTGTTTGTCTTAATGCCAGGAGAGACACCGTGGTGAGTGAGTGAATGAACAGCTTAAACTCACCTTATCTATAATCCTTTATATTGGCGTTATTAAAAAATATAGGTTTTACTGAGGCGTTATCAGTGTCAGAACTGACGCGTGTAATGAATGAATTATATGCCGTCGTAACATGTATAAATATTGGTCGTAAGTGCCAGTTGCTGTCTGAAGTCGGACGTGACTGCAAGGAGTGGCAGGACGCTATTTGTTTGAACAGATCTTATCTATTTAGCTTGGCGCTGGGTCATGTACCCACGCAACTGTACACCATGGCGGGCAGCTGCGGTCGCATTATACACGCAGTTACATGTATGCTTGTTTGTTTGTTGATATTGCCATGGACCTATATAACTTATACAAGTCCGTGATATTGCTAAAGGCATCACTCACTCACTCTACTGACAGTTCTGTTTGTTGTCTATTACCGCACTGGTGAGTAATTCAATCGGCGTATTCCTTCAATATGGATACTTCTCTATACATGTCTGTAGCGTATTCACGTGTAAGTGGCATTTCTGTAGTCTGTTGATATGTTTTGTTGAAGTTTTGTTTGTTTGTTGGGTTGTTTAACGCCGCATTCGGCGGTAAGTAATCTGGACCAGAGAACACAGCATCAAGTCAGCGAATCTGACCTGCCAATCCCATGATTCGCCTCCTACGGCAAGCATGGTTTGCTGAAGACCCAGATCGTCACGGGGACAGAATACCCTCAAACCTGGTATCATTACTATTTGATAGTAATTCATAAACGCATGGATATAGTCGGAATCGTTCAATGGACTCCGCCTTTGATTGAGATTTAAAATTCTTATTGAAATGTGTTCTGTCGCTTTTATTATGATACAGATGTCGTCATAGTTCTGTTATAGTGCTAGATAGATCTATATAATGGCAGCCATTTGTTTCAATTAATATGTAACGCTTATACAATACCTGTGGGCGCATTTAGCATGTACCTCGGTGATGTGGAATTTTGCCCTATAGAAATAGCCTTAGTAGTAGTAGTAGTAGTAGTAGTAGTAGAAGTAGTAGTAGTAGTAGTAGATTAAAACAGATTAAAAGAGGGTTTGGGTGATCCTGGCACAGTCAGGCTGGTTAGGCTCATCATCAGCTCAGGGCCCTTGCCCCCTCTACACGCAGCCCAGACAGCGAATAGGACTTCTCCCAGGAGTCGGACAACTTGGTACTTGGGATGCAAGCGTGACATTTCGAAAGCGAGGTCCGCATATTTGCCATATTTTTCCTGAATCTTGTCAATTAGTGTCAAAGGGGACAGAAAATTCAATGATATAAATGATTTCATTGGATTTATCAAAAAGGACAAGATCAGGTTTGTTGGCCTAGTTACGTCTATGGCTGTAAATGTAAGCCTATTCCGAAGAATTTTGTATTTATCTACATATTCCGGGCCGTACCATGGATGGATCTCTCTGTGTCAAAACCACAAGCATGGCGAAGACGGTAATAAAATGATAGAGCTACACCATCATGTCTCAAGATACGGTGTCTGTGCCAAAGCTGGGCATCGACTGACAATGTGTTGGACAGCCTCATTCAATTCATTACATAATCTACATTTCATATTTACATTTTGATGCAAAATCGCACATTGACGGTTTCGAGTGGAAAGTGACTGGTCCTGAGCAGCAAACAGAAAGCCTTCAGTTTCACTTTTCAGGCCAGACGACTTCATCCAAGCGAAGGACTCTGCAGGATTGCTTATCTTCTCAACACACTGCACATAAACTCTATAGAAATAGAAATATAGAATAGGCTATAGGATAGAATAGGCTATAGACTAGGATATAGAAATAGGCTACAGAAATAGCCTCATTATTATTATTATTATTATTATTATTATTATTATTATTATTATTATTATTATTTCAAGGAACCATAACCAAGTATATTACTGCTGTGCTCATGTTACGCCCGTCTACCTTGTGGGCGTGGACAGGTGCTGGTCACAATGACGGCACACGGTGAACAAACACTCCATAGTGGGACCAGGTTTCCAATGCTCACGGATAACTGTGTCACCTTAGAGCTGCCTCTAGTCTGACAAAGCGTCTATTCCTGGATAGCTCACAACAGTTAGCGTTATGATAATACTGACGATCATACCGCGACAAAAGTGCAAGTGTCGAAGTCTACTCAGCCCAGTCACAGCGGGGTGACGGAAAATAGGGCACCATCCATTTAAAAAAAATTTTTATGTAATAATGTCTTGAATTTCTTTAAACAAACGAACACAATGCAAACCTAAATTGAAACATTGTTTCGACAACATACAAAACGGAGATTTTGTGCATTCGGATCACTCCAGAGACGAGAAATACACATATCTGGGATTCTTAATGTTATTTCGTTTTCTTCATGTTGGAAACGGATATGCCAGATGAACCAAAATCCGCCACGGACCTTGTCAATCTTTCAGACAGGATCGTTTAACATAAGCTTGTTTCGACAATCGTGAGAATAAGACACTTTCATGTCCACTCTAGTACCCAACCTACAACATATACATGACACAAAACTGTAGTGTTCGTATCACCAGTGATATGTCAGACGAACGCTGTCCGGAACACGGAGATATATGTATGTATATCGATGCTTAAAGGGAAGGGCGGCGGGGTAGTCTCGTCTTAAATTGGCTCACCACACCGAAGACCTAGGTTCGATCCCCAACATGGGTAGTCTTGAAAACCCACATTTAGTGTCCCTGTCGTGATATTATGAAATATGGAATATTGCTACATGCGGCGTAAAACCATACTCACTCGCTACGATTAGAATACATGTTCAAAATCTCTACAAACATTGGTACCACAGTATGTATGGTCAGCGTGGCTTTGTGTAGGGTGTCAGATGACCTGGTTATTCCGGTGTAAACTCACAACAATGCCGTCGTAACTAAACACCAAATTCACTGAGGGTAATCTGTAGATCCGACAGTTTAAACAGTGGGTATATGAGCCCTGCTTACTCCACACATGTGACCGATCGATAAGAACACACCGCTCCACTCCACAAGGCCACGCCAGCCTGGGTCATTTGTACTGACGGGAATATACAAGACAGCACCGTTTGTAATCAAAATATCTTACAACGTGTCACAATATTTGACTGTTAATGGTTATAGACACATTATATAGACATTTATGACCAGAACGAGAAAATGTTTTTTAAAGTGTTCTAAAATACATTGTGCAGCTAACACACAGATTACATTTACAGAAACAATTGACCGTTGCTTCAACAGGTGTCCTAACTGCCGTTATATACAAGCTTCATTATATCAGCACACGTTTTCATATCGTTTGCCTTGAGATCAATATCGTATTTTACCGATGTCTACTCTAAGTCAAATCATATATGCCACACTGATTAACAGCATATAATAAATAATGACAATTATTGATTTCACATAAACTATCGATCACAAACCTTTTTTGTGCGATGTCGAGCTAGAGAATATGTAATCCAAGCCGTGATATGTCGACATACATGTTTGTATGTAGTCAACAATAGTGTCCTAGGGCGCGGCCATGTTGTTTACCCGTTGCCCTGTACACCGCGATGCGGTATAACCCGGACACGCCGGGTAGGCCGGGTATAAACCAAGCGTCTCGGCTCGTCTCGGTTGACACTGGCTCCGGGTGTAATTCAAGACGTTCTTTAAGTGGGCGGTCGATACAGGCATACAATACCTCACACATTACCCCGAGGGGAGGTTCCGGGGGGATTATCGTTTTCGGTTCTAATTTCAAATCGTTAATTCTCTTCCAACCATTTGTGGTTGTACAAGAGCTATATTACAGCAGATATAATAAGCATATCAATGTAACTGAGACTTGTATCAATCATTTTGAGAAATGTGTAAATACAAGGTTTGCATCGTTGGACAGAACCTTTTCAACACATGTATTTCTTGTAAGAATGTATATTATTGAGCCGATTAATAATTGTCTTGAGATTATGACTGGAACGAGAAGAACAGAAGAGAAGCTACTAAACTATTTTCAGATTCCATACCCACCCAGCTACAGGCCTGTCTCAATGCTAAAATTGTGATTCTATGTTCTGAACTTACAAAGCCTATTGCTGTCTATTCAGGAATCTTCTATCCGCGTTAGACTGATCCCCTAACACTGCCTCTACCTTTGCAACCAATTCTGAATTAAATTGATAATGGACTATGGACAATAAATGACATGCCACAATTATTTTGAATATTTTCTACTGTATTACGCGACTTACTAGTAATGCTATTTTTTTCTAATTTCATTAAATAGCAGATATTTCGCAATACTGATGGAGAGATAAAATAAGTAACAGATATTTTGTGCAAATCTTTGTTTAATCTCTTCATTAATTAATGTGTGTGTGTGTGGGGGGGGGGGGGGGACTTGCCGAATATACCGTATATTATCTAATTTTCCAAAGCGGTGGTCAATTTTTGGTTTATTTTCGGTAATATTAAATTTCTGGTAACAGCATACTTCACACGAGAGGATAGGTACAACCATCACATCAACTATACAAAAAACCTCGACGTCAGAGGATAATCAGTCTGAATTATCTGCCGAAGCAGATTCCGTTGGGTGTAATAGAGGTGAAAATGATATAAATGGATAACCGAAAATCTGTGATGTCCGCCCTACCGGTAGCACCCGCCACTCACACAATTTGCATAAAAAGTAAGTGTGTGTTTGTTGCGTGACGTAGCATAGCAGTACTTTGACGACTAATCGACGACGGCCTGTAAACAATCAATTCTTGACCAGACAATCCAGTGACACGATAACACATTCGCATATTTGATTGAACTAAAAACGATATCTTAATTTTGAATGACTGTGAAGTATTTTTTTTTAAACGTGTTCGTTTTGCAATATAGTGGGGGTCAGTTTTCGTGTCTCGGCCCATACATGTCTTTTGTGGTTGACTTAGCATAACTGATAACAGCTACTGGGGCTCCCGATGAAACAGCAGAAATGTCGGTCCAGCTTAAGTAACATAAAGCGCCAACGCAGAGAAGACGTACACGTGACAAACATCAGGTGGACAACCCAATAGGTGGGGTCCGTTTAGTTGACAGAACATAGTTTGTGTAGCGTTGTCAGTTAAAAGTTTCGTTGATGTCAATAATATACTATTCTTATGTCAAGTAACATAAATGAATCAACTACTTCAAGACCAGGAAGAAAGACTATTTTTAGAGATATTACATACTCCAAAATAATTATTTCAGTCTTCCAGATATTTACTTCCAGTTTCCACTTTTTAGAGTTCGAATGACAGGAATGAAGGGAGGTTTGTAAGCTATGTGTATCCGGGCTTTCCCCGAATCTAACAGTATCAAATGCGTAAAGATATGCTGCATTTTAGTGCTAGCCCACCGAGATACCATGACGTTGTTTAACATGGCTACCCCACTAAGACACGGCCTATGTTTTATCCCCTTACTGCCGAGCGCCGGGAAGGGTAGCAAGGGGTACCATGGTTTTACGTCTAAAGGAGAATAAATAATCGCATACATAATATAGATGATGATGATGATGATGATGATGATGATGATGATTGTTGGTTAACGTCGCAATCAGCAATATTCCAGCTATATGGCGGTGGTCTGTAAATAATCGAGTTTGGAACAGATAATCCAGTGATTGACATCATGAGCATCGATCCATGCAATTGGGATACGATGAGATGCATCAACCAAGTCAGCGAGACTGACCACCCGATCCCGTTAGCCGCCTCTTGCAACAAGCATAATCGCCCTTTACGGCAAGAATGGATTGCTGAAGAACTATTCTACCCCGGATCTTCATGGGTCACATAATATAGAGTAACAATTGTACACACAATGTATCTGGACGCCACCGCAGCACCGTCCAAACACGATTCAATTATAGTCAAATACAAGCAAGGTGACACACGTTCTCCCGGTTTGCATGGGCAATCGTCCGGGCATCCGTTATTAATAAAGACGCAAGAGTTCACGTTCGATCCCGATTTGCGTAGATCGATGCTCATGATGTCAATCACTGGATTGTCTTGTCCTGACTCGATTATTTACAGACCGCCGTTATATAGCTGGAATATTGCTGAGTGCGGCCTTAAACAACAAACAAACAAATCTGAAGCCATTTTGTGTGTGCTTCGTCGTGCGCTGTGCACAAGTGAAAGAAGCGCTCGTAAACTCTCGTTGGCGGGCATTTGTAAGAATCGGATCTCTGCCTGGTATAAGCGGAAGACTGCTTGTGAGTCAACGCATTCCATGGGGCATGAAAACCAAATAGTTACGAACATGGCATGAATGTACTACTGCAAATCAGTGATGACACCAGGTGTTCGAGAAAGGATATTCATGTCCCGCTCTTCAGGTAGCACCCGCCACAAGGATGTGCCTGATGCCGCACCAAGCACAACTCCAATCTCATTAAATCAGATCTTAGTTTTCGCTCTCGCTAAACAAAGATCTGAGGACATGTCATTACGGGTCACGTCAGAACGACCTTTCATCCAACCAATCAAAGTGTCGCTTACCACATAATGAAAGTGACAGTCGGTATGTGTTTTCTAATCATGCAACCTCGAAAACGTTAACACGGGTTATTCCGTACGACTGATTCCGTCAAAATTTTCGTCTATCTCTCGCTTCCATGGGATAAACATTTGAACGGGGGAGGCGTTGCACTGTACGTGAGAAGCACTACCAAGCAATCTCAAGCATATATTAGACATTCCGGAATGTTCGTTTGTTCAACGTATGTGTCAACATATTTTTCAAGCGTAGTCTGAAATGGAAATCGCCAGGTTGAAACGTGTGCCGTAAAGCTCGAGAAAGCTGCTTTCTAATTGGCTGATGTCGACTTCTTGTTAGTCATTTCAGTGGTCGGTCAAAGTTCGCGAAAGGTCGTTCTGACGTGACCCGTAACGGGATGTCCTTAGATCTTTGTTTAGCGGCAGCGAGAACTTAGATCTGATTTTAATTAGATTGAGCGCAACTCCTGCCATGCAACAGCGGCCACGTCGTCGGGGTACCACGCCACGCCAACCAAGTCACCAAGCATGACCAACCGGTCCCTATAACAAGTGCCAGTGAGTAAGGACGTGTGAAAACTCCCTAAAGGTCAGAGTAGGGGATAACATCGCGAATCATGTCAACAAGCGACGTGTCTTATTTAAGACATTCCTCTGAATTTTTCTGTCTACCATACAATTCATGAAATGACCAGGCCATTATTGTTAAACATTGCTTAAAAAGCCAACAAAATATGCGTTTCAGGGAAACTTGAATAAAATGTATATGCTCTTAAATACTCAAGCAATTAAGAAATGTAGACGTCATTAGCTTTAGCCGATGTTATATTGCCCAACATGAGGTTTGGAAAATCGACACGCCTCTTGTCATACATCTGAGTACAGTGTTTGGACATTCAGTATGGTGTCACAGTTGTCTAATTTTGTCCAGTCTGAAAGATAGATGATGTGAAGATATTCATTCATCTAGGCATTGTTGAAAACTGTGAGGTCATCTACATTTAGGAAACTGAGGTTGAACTTCTTGCCAATGTTTCATACGTCTGATTAAACCAAAGTAGTTTTTGAAAAGAGTTTCGTTTCAACAAACCGAGAACATCCATAAACAATGGTGGTAAAATTAAATTTCCGAAATCATTTATTGGAACTGAAAGCCCTATTATATACAAAATGTAACCACAGAGCAAGGTCAAAGAAAAACTCTCTCTCGAGGCAAAGCATGATAGTGTTCAAAATATGCACTGGATTGTTATATTTGTTGCAATAAGTTCCTCAAGTTTTACTGGTTCTAATATCATTAATAACCCGTTCTTTCCAATCAAAATACAGCATTCAGTTATTTTAGTTTACTCCGCATGTAATAACTTGAATGCATAGAAAGAGATGAGTTGATGTCGATACCATGATGGAGGGATTGTTGTTGATGATTGATATAATTATTAACAAGATAAAATGCAAGCAGTCACAAGTGACATTTAGACTAACGGTGTCCTAATCTGATTCAGTAGAGACATGTATGTGGCAACAATGGCGACTCTCCATGACGGGCATGAACCCATGATGTCAGCTCACCTCACATTCAGGTGAGTTTACAAACAGGTCATGAAATCACAAACACGTGCACGTGTCAATAAAGAGGATTTATTACTGAGAATGTTAATCTTTCCGAATTGAAACTATTGTCAAGATGTAATGATGTCCATCATAGGGATACAGAAAACCAGTGCTATACTACTGACGTAATACTTCAGCAGAAGTATAATATATAATGCATGGATGCTTCAATAAAACAACCGTGAAGATCCGGGTTAGAATAGGTCTTCAACGACCCGTGTTTATCTTAAATGGCGACCATGTTTGTCGCACTAGATTGTCTGGTCCAGACTTGATTATCTACAGACCATCGTCATATTGCTGGTATATTGCCGAGTGTGGCGTTAAACAACAAACTAACAAACAAACAAATATCAACAGACAATGGAAATAACACTTACATATGAACACGTGGACAGACATGTGGAGAGAAATATCCATAGTAAAGGAATACGTCGATTGAATTACTCACAAGTACGGTAATAGGCAACAAACAGAACTGTCAATAGAGTGAGTGACCGATGCCTCTAGCAATACCAAACATATTGTAAACTTAAAAGTAAACAAGCTTGTGTCAACTATGAACCTTATCGTATGGGGCGCGATCAACCTATTCCCATTAGGATGGAGACAATTATTTACATATACTAACACTGACTCATCAAATGGTTTGGTGTCGTATGTTCGCATTGCCTATATGTTATTCTGTTACAGTTTATAAGTTCATAGGTTAAGCGTTTATAGCTCACGTGATGAACGTGACCGTAGTTTTTGACATGTCAGAAATATGCTATCTTAAGAAAACTAATCACTGTTGTTAGGACGAACAGCATTAAAACAAACAAGAGAAAAGATTTGTTTAATCTGCTGACTCGTTTCCAAGTCATTGATGGGGGATTCCATGATTCCTTTGACATCCTTTCCTGTGGCACGGTCTCCTGGTTTCCCACAGCAGGAGTGCCACAGAAGCATCTCTCCCAGGCCCTTGTTATACGCCCCATCCAGGAGGGAACAGGCCTGATTGCAGCGTCCCGATAGAACACTTGCACCATCCAGATGGTCAGAAACACGTAGATAGAGCTCGTCACAAACAGGGAGGAATGAAGATCGTAAATGGGTATTCTACCAGCGTTCTGTGGCTGGAGTCCAGTGATGAAGGTCAGGGATACAGCAGGGATAAACAGCAGCACTGTGATTGCAGTCACCCCACTAAAAGTGTATTTCCACAATGATATAAAAAAACGTGAGCCAACAAAATTGTCTTCCAACGCATGGAAACATCATTGAGTGTGTTATCCAACATTTACATTGTTTGTCCATGTTTGTTGGGAAATCCCAGTGACGTCATTGAAAAGCATTCAAACACAAATGAGTCTCCGTCAATGATAGGTGTCGTGGCTTTGTACTATATGCGACAAGTTGCAGAGAGTTTCGAAAATGCCTAATCAACAAAGGAAAATAAGATTAAGTTTAACTAGGATCGTTTTGAAAATTTATACCACACATACCTACGCAGCTTAAAGTATTATCTTACCACATGGACATCATGCAGGTGATCAATAAATGGAGACGTCAACAAATATATTATATAACTATATAGACACGCCTATAAACTTGTAAAACCACAACATTTACATGTTAAAGACACTGTTGGAGCTGACACAGGAAAGCGTCAATTACACATGGGATAATACATAAAGTAACCAATGGAATAACACATGAACAATCTTAAGAATAAAACATTGGTGTATCCATGAACATTCACATGGAACAATTGAACTATGCCCTCAACACACTTTCAAACATACATGTATACAAACAACAAGTGATAAGGTAAAATAGCCAGAAATGAATCCCTGAGTGGTTAAGTCCACGAGATCTTAAAATTGTTGTGGTTTTTCGGATGTTACAAATATGCTATCTTAAGAGTAGAAATGACTGTTGTTACGGTGTAAGCAATAAAAAACACACAGAACATAATCCTGTCCGCCATTTTGCTAACCCTAATCCAAGACACAGATAGACATTCGCAAGCTGCCATCGCCAAGTTCTCCTTGTTTCCCACAGCTGGAGTGCCACAGAAGCATCTCTCCCAGGACCTTGTCAGACGCCCCATCCAGGAGGGAACGGGTCTGATGGCAGCGTCTCGGTGGAACACTTGTACGATCCAGATGGTCAGAAACACGTAGATAGAGCTCATTACAAACTGGCCAACAATGAAGATCGTAAATACGGGTATACTGTCACCGTTCTGTGGCAGCAGTCCAGTGACGAAAGACAGGGAAACAGTGAAAGAGAGCAAAACTGTGATCGCAAAGGACAGCTTCTCTCCAGACTCCACAGGAATGAGGAACACCACCACATTGACTAATCCCAGCATCAGGACAGGCAGGAGAGTTGTCAGTATCGCAAGGGATGGCTTTCTCTTCAGGGTCATTTTAAAGTTAACAAATGGATATGACGTGTTGTTTGCTTCATTGATCACTCTTTGCGCAGATGTGTACATGATATCCCATTGGCTGTTAGCATTGAACAGGTCTAATCCTATAGAGTTATTGATCGGTTGTAAATCCACTTCTTTCAGACTATCTCCCCAATTAAACGTACTGTAAGTACATTCTTGTTCATCCAAAGGAAAATTGGTAACATCCATTTGGCAGAAAGTCTTGAAGGTATCGCCAGGTGCCCAATTCACAATTCCATCTGCTGTCACTTTAATGATCCCGAAGTCGAGTCCCAGGGGTTCAACACTATCCACCACGTTACGAATAGTGATGTAAGGTCTCCACACCATCCCATAGTCAGGACTTATTTCACTGACTCCTCCATACTCGCTGGCGTTCCAAGTTAGGAACTCATCTTTCCAGATAACTAAGAGAAACCCATTAGCTGTCACTGTCTGAGTCACTTCATCAAAATCAGACATGCTGAGAAGATAAAGTTGTAAAGAGACTGTAATGGTGTCACTGCTGTTCTTGACAGGTCTAACTTTGGGGTTGTTGTTTTTGATGATGTCATTGTGTAGTCGAAGTATATGGTGGTCATCCTGACCCCTAGTGGTCCCAAGTAACAACAGTAAGTACAGTCCACATGTCACAACCTTGAGTCGAGGCACCCTTACCTCTGTGTTCAGACCCGACACATACATTCTCTGTCTTGTACTTCACAAGCAATGTGCACCCACTACTAGGAAGCAAGACAGTGTCGAGCTCTACTATGAAGCGGCACAACGTATTGTGCGTCTTTCTATATACTTGTTCTGCTCCAAATGACCGAAGCACTGTAAAACACACGGTACAAAACGTCTGCCCACACAGCACTCCCCTGTCCCCCTGCGCAATTCAGATGAACTGCAAAATCATCGCATTGATCAATAATGTCACCAGTGCTTAATGCGCTGATGCTGCCAAGCGAGAGATTATAGTGAATGCTATGTGTGATACACTCTATAAAGCCCATGGAGGTATATCCAATTGACTGCACAATTAACGGAAGAAGTTAACTACCACAAAGAATGACAAACAGACAATAACAGCTTCTTTTCAGTGATGTGTTAATGCAATAATGCCTGCAGAAACATGTGAATATATAGAAATTGACACAGCACCAAACTGTATACAAAATGCTGAAAACACGACTGTTAAAATGAAAGTTCATCCATAGTAACAAGCAAATATGGATCAATCAACTCTATTTTTGTTTCTAGTGCATTCCTCATACTGATTATATGATCACAATTATGAACTTAATAGAATGTGTGAGGAGTACAAAATATGGATCATGTTTCACCATATTTTATTTATACGCAGCCAACTGTGTGTTAATTATTTTGCACATAGTGTGATCACAAATATGAACAGTTACTCTGGGAAACCTTGTTATTCATGATTGAAGGTAAAACTATTTACTATTCCTCTACTAAAAAAATGCTTGAGATAAATAAATAGAATTTTTTAAAAGAAACAAACTCAGAAACATTAGAAAAACAATTGGATAAGGGCAATGAAATTGCTGGAAAAAGTATTTAAAATCAAATTGATACGATGGGGAAAAAACTTGGATGAGATAAATAATCAACTAATTCATGGTATGTGGATCAGATCTAATGCTAAATGGATTGAACATGGAAAAAAGACAACCAAATACTTTTTGAAATTGGAATCTAGAATAAATTTCTCATTGAATTGAAAACATGAGAGCTCAGGCAATACTTGACAAAACGAAACTGTTTTACGAAAAGCTGTCCACTGCACAAGATGTAACACCAACTGATTTGTTTTAAAAACCTCTATGTACCAATATTAACTGAAAAAGATATTACCACATTAGAACGTGAATTGGCCATGACTCAAATATCATAATCATAGAAACATATGAAGAGTGAAAACTTCCAGGCCCGGATGGTTCTACAACGGAGTTTTTAATCATATTTAAAAAGGCTAAGGAGGGTTTTTTACTGAAATCATTTATTTGTGGCTACGAAAAGGGTACATTATCAATTTCACACCAGCAGGGGTGAAAAACGTGCATCCTGAAAAGAAATCAACCTAAAACATATCTGAAACATTAGGGCCCTAATTCCCTTCTAAATACTTCATAGAAAGCTTGCGCTGCAGCCATTGCAAATATATACCACCAGCAACCTAAAGGTAGGCCCCCACACTGAGGACCATGGGGACTAACAGTACCTTTGCTACCTGCATGGACCCCGGCAGGATTTGCACCACCTCTTGTGTTACTGGTGATTATGGAGAAGTTTAGCCAAAATTAAAACAAACAAATATTCTACGATTAAAAACCTGGTATATATAAAATACTTTGTATGAAGTGGGCCTACGCACCCTCTCGGGGGACAATAATTTTACGCTACTTCAAGGGTACAACAACTAACAATCCCTGTTCATAATCATAGACTACGATTTATAATTTTTTTGATTTTCTACATCAAAATTTATTAATCAATTCAATTTCTTTTAAAAGTCCAAAAATTAAACGAGAGTTTAAGTTAAAAAGATCCTTGAGTGATGAAACGTTGAAATATTGATCCCTTTTGATGGCAAAATCAATACAGTCAAGCAGGACATGCTTGACCGTGACTCTCTCATCACAAGGGATACAAAACGGAGGATGCTCACCTTTCAATAAATACTCGTGGGTGTATCGGGAATGACCAATACGACATCGTCTAAGAATCACCTCTTCAAATCTGGACTGACAGCCCAGGTAGGTGAAACCTATAGTTGGTTTAATTTCATGTAACTTATTGAAACCTACTTGGGTGTCCCACTTCATTTGCATTACATATCTTATGTAATATCTAATAGCAGGCTTATAATCACTATATGGTATTAGAAGTGGTGTCACAGATTTGTTGAGTGCTGCCTTTGCAGCAGCATCGGCCATTGTGTTACCAATAATACCAACATGGCTTGGTAACCAACAAAAGACGCTAGTAAAAGTAGCAAGATCATTATGTAATTCTATTATTTCAATTAAATGTGGATGATCGCAGAAAATATTCTTAATGGCCTGAAGACAGAAAGGGAATCAGGAAATATTATGAACTGTTTATGTTTAGATTGTGTATGTACATATTGGAGAGCTGTTTAAATTGCCTTAGATTCTGCAGTAAAAATTGAACTGGCGTCTGGTATTCTTGATGATATGGTGTTGGATCCAATGACAATGGCACTAGCAACTGCACCACCATCCTTGGATCCATCTGTGAAAATAGATTTGTAAGTGTTACAGGGGCCTCTAATGTTCATTATATTTTTGCTGATAAAGTAACTGATTGGTATATATCTGATTTCTTTAGGTTGGTTAACGTCAGATCGACCTGTGGCTTTCACGGAGGAGAAGACAAAATCTGAGTGGAGATATAACTGTAAGGTTAATGTTAGCATCAGAAAGGGCAGGTTTCATTCTTATTCCAAGTGGAGGAATAAGCGCTGTTTTTCCCCATACAAATCCTCATAAGAGGGCTGAAAACACATTCAAATGCAGGATTGGTTGGATTAGAATAAAGTTTTGTAACATATTGCAATGCTAATTTTAAGTGAAGGTGTTTCAGGGATGGCTCATCAGCATCATCGTACATACTACTAATGGAAGAAGTTCTGAAGGCACCAAGGCAAAGTCTCATACTTTGATGATGAATGGTATCAAGCAATTTTAATTTCCTTTTACAGGCTCCACCATAGACGATGGAGCCATAATCTAATTTAGAGCGAATCAGCGATCGGTACAGGTGGAGTAGAGTTTTCTGATCCCCACCCATTTTGAATTGGAAACAACTGTCATCAACTCTAGGGCCTTCAGGCATCTATTTTTTAATGTTTGATGTGAGGTAAAGATGTCAAATGTCTGTCAAAAAGTATACCAAAGAACTTTGTTTCATTGGCAACCTTAATAGGAATGCCATCCTAAACTAATTCTGGGTCTCTATGAGGCTTGTTCTTCCTACAAAAGTGAATACAATTTGTTTTAGATTTCGAAAATTTAAAACCGTTTTCTAAAGACCATTTATGTATTGTATTGAGACATAATTGTTATTGTTTTTCTATAGTATGCATATTTTTACCTCGACAAGATACGTTTAAATCATCCAGAAAAACGATCCATCAAGAGAATCATTTAAAACTTTTAGGAGACTATTTATTTTAATACTAAACAAAGTGACAGACAAAATACTGCCTTGTGGGACACCCTGATCCTGATGATAATGATCAGACAGGGTAGAACCCACGCGGACTTGAAACTGCATGTCAGTTAAAAACCCGGATATAAATTGAGGCAAATGGCCTCGCATTCCAAAGTCATGTAAATCTTTTAAAATATTGTGTTTCCATCCAATGTCATAAGCTTTTTCTGGATCGTAAAAGATAGACACTGCATGTTGCTTGTTTATTATTGCATTCTTAACGAATGACTCCAATCGAATTAAATGGTCAATGGTACTGCGATTTTTACAAAAACCATTGAATAATTGTTATTCAATTATTGGATTCTAAGTAAGCAGTCTATCATTGACCATGCGTTCCATGGTTTTGCAAACGCAACTAGTCAATGAAATTTGGTCTATGATTTGATGGATCGGTATGATCCCGTCCAGGTTTCGGTATGGGAACAACAATGGCATCACGCCATGAAGAAAGAAATTTACCAGATGTCCAAATATCATCAAATATTAACAGTAGGGTTTCTAAACATGATTAGGGTAAATGTTTCAGGAGTTGATAATGGATGTTATCAGTTCCTGTAGCAGTATCATGAGCTTGCCCAAGGGCAGTATGGAGCTCGTGGATGGAAAATATTTCATTGTAGTCTTCCGCATTATCTGATTTAAAATTGATGTTTTTCTTTTCCTGATGCTTTTGATATTTTTTTTAATGTTGGTACATAGTTAGTCGAGGAAGAATGTTTCGCCAAAGTTTCTCAAGGTTTATGAGCAATATCTGAACTACCAGTAAGCAATTCATCCCAATTTTAAGGATGGTGGATGCTGGCTTTGGAACCCTTACCTTTGTTCCATACTTTGGACATCGGAGTCTGTGAATTTATTTTCGTAACATAGTTCTGCCAGGATTGACGTTTATTTCGTTTAAATGTTCGTCTGGCTTTGGCATTTACGATTTTATATTTATTCAAATTATGGACCATAGGATGGCGACGGAAATAGTATCATGAAAGAAACGACAATGTACCAACACAGCGTATTGCCACTGTTTCTCCAGTGATACAAATGAAAACTGTGACTTTTTCATGTTTGATGCCATTGCCGACTATGCTTACCATAAGCTACACAATTCTGAAGTACTACCTAACGTGGATGCTTAGTTAAGTCATTTGTCAGTTGAGCAAAAGTCTCAAGTGTCAGAGTTAATTCAAAAGTTTGCTCACCTGTTTACGGATGTATCTGGTCGTATAAATCTAGTGTGTCATGATGCAGATGTTGGAGACGCTGTGCCTGTGAAACAACGTCCCTACCGGATAAATCCAATCAAGCTTGAGGCTCTGAGGGAGATTCAGTATATGCTGGACAATGACATTATTGAACCAAGTCATAGTGACTGGAGATCACCTTGCATTCTTGTGCCCAAGCCTGATGGCAATTACAGATGTTGTTTTTAAAACTGACTCTTATCAAATATCAAGAATCGATGACTGCATCGACAGAATAGGTAAAGCCAAGTAGGGACCCATGAAGATCCGGGGTAGAATAGGTCTTCCGCAACCCATGCTTGCCGTAAATGGCGACTTTGCTTGTCGTAAAAGGCGACTAACGGGATCGGGTGGTCAGGCTCGATGACTTGGTTGATACATGTCATCGATACCAATTGCGTAGATCGATGCTCATGATGTCAATCATTGGATTGTCTGGTAATAATAATAAGTGCATTTATAATTCGCCAGTTTCCATTCACCAAGTAGATGGTCATAGCGCTACACTATTATTACCCCGGTCAATGGATCAGTGAGCACTCAATTTTCATTCTCAGCTCCCTTGGGAGTATACAACCCAGACTCGATTATTTTACAGACCGCCGTCCAATAGCTGGAATATTGCTGAGTGCGGCGTTAAACAACAAACGTTCAAATCTGAAGCCCTTTTGTTTGTGCTTCGTCGTGCGCTGTGGACAAGTGAAAGAAGCGCTCGTAAACTCTCGTTTGCGGGCATGTGTGTTGTATAAGAGGTAGACTGCTTTTGAGCCAACGCATTCCATGGGGCATGAAAAGCAAAAAGTGACGAAAATGGCATGAATATACTACTGCAAATCAGTGATGACACCAGGTGTTCGAGAAAGTATATTTATGTCCCGCTCTCCAGGTAGCACCCACCACCAGTATGTGCCTGATGCCGCACCAAGCACAACTCCAATCTCATTAAAAGCAGATCTTAGTTCTCGCTATCGCTAAACAAAGATTTGAGGACATCCCATTACGGGTCACGTCAGAACGACCTTTCATCCAACCAATCAAAGTGTCGCTTACCACATAATGAAAGTGACAGTCGGAATGTGTTTTCTAATCATGCAACCTCGAAAACGTTAACACGGGTTACTCCGTACGACTGATTCCGTCAAAATTATCGTCTATCTCTCGCTCCGTGGGATAAACATTTGATTGGGGGAGGCGTTGCACTGTACGTGGAAAGCTCTGCCAAGCAATCTCAAGCATATATTAGACATTCCGGAATGTTCGTTTGTTTAACGTATGTGTCAACATATTTTTCAAGCATAGTCTGAAATTGAAATGGCCAGGTTGAAACGAGTGCCGAAAAGCTCGAGAAAGCTGCTTTCTAATTGGCTGATGTCGACTTCTTGTTAGTCATTTCAGTGGTCGGTCAAAGTTCGCGAAAGGTCGTTCTGACGTGACCCGTAATAGGATGTCCTTAGATCTTTTTTTTAGCACAACTCCTGCCATGCAACAGCGGCCACGTCGTCGGGGTACCACGCCAAGCCAACCAAGTCAGCAAGCATGACCACCCGGTCCCTATAACTAGTGCCAGGGAGTAAGGAGGTGTGAAAACTCGCTAAGGTCAGTGTAGGGGATTACCTCCCGAATCATGTCAACAAGGGACCCATCTTATTTAAGACATTCCTCTGAATTTTTCTGTCTAATACAAAATATGCGTTTCAGGGAAACTTGAATAAAATGTAAATGCTCTTAAATACTCAAGCAATTAAGAAATATAGACGTCATTAGCTTTAGCCGATGTTATATTGCCAAACATGAGGTTTTGAAAATCGACACGCCTCTTGTCATACATCTTAGTACAGTGTTTGGACATTCAGTCTAGTGTCGCAGTTGTTTATTTTTGTCCAATCTGAAAGATAGATGATGTGAAGATATTCATTCATCTTGGCATTTCTTTTGATAGGCATAAATTCTTTTCCTTACATCTAGGCATTGTTGAAAATTGTGAGGTCATCTACATGTTGGAAGCTGAGGTTGAACGTCTTGCCAATATTTCATACGTCTGATTAAACCAAAGTAGTTTCTGAAAAGAGTTTTGTTTCAACAAACCGAGAACATCCATAAATAATGGTGGTAAAATTAAATTTCCGAAATCATTTATTGGAAATAGAATCCCTATTATATACAAAATGTAACCACAGAGCAAGGTCAAAGCAAATCTCTCTCACGAGGCAAAGCATGGTAGTGTTCAAAATATGCACTGGATTGTTATATTTGTTGCAATAAGTTCCTCCAGTTTTACTGGTTCCAATATCATCAATAACCCGTTCTTTCCAATCAAAATACAGCATTCAGTTATTTTAGTTTACTCCGCATGTAATAACATCAATGCATAGAAAGTGATGAGTTAATGTCGATACCATAATGGAGGGATAGTTGTTGATGATTGATGCAATTATTAACAAGATAAAATGCAAGCAGTCACAAGTGACATTTAGACTAACGGTGTCCTAATCTGATTCAGTAGAGACATGTATGTGGCAACAATGGCGACTCTCCATGACGAGTATGAATCCATGATGTCAGCTAACCTCACATTCAGGTGAGTTTACAAACAGGTCATGAAATCACAAACACGTGCACGTGTCAATAAAGAGGATTTATTACTGACAATGTTAATCTTTCCGAATTGAAACTATTGTCAAGATGTAATGATGACCATCATAGGGCTACACAAAACCAATGCTATACTACTGACGTAATACTTCAGCAGAAATATAATATATAATGCATGGATGCTTCAATAAAACAACCGTGAAGATCCGGGTGAGAATAGGTCCTCAACAACTCCTTGCTTATCTTAAAAGATTACCATGCTTGTCGCACTAGATTGTCTGGTCCAGACTCTATTATTTACAGACCATCGTCATATTGCTGGAATATTGCCAGCAATATGTGTGGCGTTAAACAACAAACTAACAAACAAACAAATATCAACAGACAATGGAAATAACACTTACATATGAACACGTGGACAGACATGTGGAGAGAAATATCCATAGTAAAGGAATACGTCGATTGAATTACTCACCAGTACGGTAATAGGCAACAAACAGAACTGTCAATAGAGTGAGTGAACGATGCCTCTAGCAATACCAAACATATTGTAAACTTAAAAGTAAACAAGCTTGTGTCAACTATGAACCTCATCGTATGGGCGCGATCAACCTATTCCCATTAGGATGTAGACAATTATTTACATATACTAACACTGACACATCAAATGGTTTGGTGTCGGATGTTCGCATTGCCTATATGTTATTCTGTTACAGTTTATAAGTTCATAGGTTATACGTTTATAGCCCACGTGATGAACGTGACCGTAGTTTTTGACATGTCAGAAATATGCTATCTTAAGAAAACCAATCACTGTTGTTAGGACGAACAGCATTAAAACAAACAAGAGAAAAGATTTGTTTAATCTGCTGACTCGCTTCCAATTCATTGATGGGGGATTCAATTATTTCTTCGACATCTTTTCCTGTGGCACCGTCTCCTGGTTTCCAACAGCAGGGGTGCCACAGAAGCATCTCTCCCAGGCCCTTGTTATACGCCCCATCCAGGAAGGAACAGGCCTGATGGCAGCGTGTCGATGGAACACCTGCACGATCAAGATGGTCAGAAACACGTAGAAACTCATCACAAACAGGGAGGAATGAAGATCGTAAATGGGTATTCTACCAGCGTTCTGTGGCTGGAGTCCAGTGATGAAGGTCAGGGATACAGCAGGGATAAGCAGCAGCACTGTGATTACAGTCACCCCACTAAAAGTTTATTTCCACAATGATATAAAAAAACGTGAGCCAACAAAATTGTCTTCCAACGCATGGAAACATCATTGAGTGTGTTATCCCACATTTACATTGTTTGTCCATGTTTGTTGGGAAATCCCAGTGACGTCATTGAAAAGAATTCAAACACAAATGAGTCTCCGTCATGGCTATGAAAGGTGTCGTGGCTTTGTACTATATGCGACTAGTTGCAGAGAGTTTCGAAAACGCCTAATCAACAAAGGAAAATAAGATTAAGTTTAACTAGGATCGTTTTGAAAATTTATACCACACATACCTACGCAGCTTAAAGTATTATCTTACCACATGGACATCATGCAGGTGATCAATAAATGGAGACGTCAACAAATATGTTATATAACCATATAGACACGCCTATAAGCTTGTAAAACCACAACATTTACATGTTAAAGACACTGTTGGAGCTGACACAGGAAAGTGTCAATTACACATGGGATAATACATAAAGTACCAAACAAATACTTAAATGGAATAACACATGAACAATCTTAAGAATAAAACATTGGTGTATCCATGAACATTCACATGGAACAATGGAACTATGCCCTCAACACACTTTAAAACATACATGTATACAAACAACAAGTGATAAGGTAAAATAGCCAGAAATGAATCCCTGAGTTGTTAAGTCCACGAGATCTTAAAATTGTTTGTTTTTTTGTATGTTACAAATATGCTATCTTAAGAGTAGAAATGACTGTTGTTAAGGTGTAAGCAATAAAAAACACACAGAACATAATCCTGTCCGCCATTTTGCTAACCCTAATCCAAGACACAGATGGACATTCCCAAGCTGTCATCGTCAAGTTCTCCTTGTTTCCCACAGCTGGAGTGCCACAGAAGCATCTCTCCCAGGACCTTGTCAGACGCCCCATCCAGGAGGGAACGGGTCTGATGGCAGCGTCTCGGTGGAACACTTGTACGATCCAGATGGTCAGAAACACGTAGATAGAGCTCATTACAAACTGGCCAACAATGAAGATCGTAAATACAGGTATACTGTCACCGTTCTGTGGCAGCAGTCCAGTGACGAAAGAAAGGGAAACCGTGAAAGACAGCAAAACTGTGATCGCAAAGGACAGCTTCTCTCCAGACTCCACAGGGATGAGGAACACCACCACATTGACTAATCCCAGCATCAGGACAGGCAGGAGAGTTGTCAGTATCGCAAGGGATGGCTTTCTCTTCAGGGTCATTTTAAAGTGAACAAATGGAAAAGGCGTGTTGTTGGCTTCATTGATCACTCTTTGCGCAGATGTGTAAATGATATCCCATTGGCTGTTAGCATTGAACAGGTCTAATCCTATAGAGTTGTTGATCGGTTGTAAATCCACTTCTTTCAGAGTATATCCCCAATTAAACGTACTGTAAATACATTCTTGTTCATCCAAAGGAAAATTGGTAACATCCATTTGGCAGAAAGTCTTGAATGTATCGCCAGGTGCCCAATTCACAATTCCATTGGCTGTCACTTTAATTATCCCGAAGTCGAGTCCCAGGGGTTCAACACTATCCACGACGTTACGAATAGTGATGTAAGGTCTCCACACCATCCCATAGTCAGGACTTATTTCACCGACTCCTCCATACTCGCTGGCGTTCCACGTTAGGAACTCATCTTTCCAGGAAACTAAGAAAAACCCATTAGCTGTCACTGTCTGAGTCACTTCATCAAAATCAGACATGCTGAGAAGATGAAGTTGTAAAAAGACCGTAATGGTGTCACTGCTGTTCTTGACAGGTCTGACTTTGGGGTTGTTGTTTTTGATGATGTCATTGTGTAGTCGAAGTATATGGTGGTCATCCTGACTTCTAGCGGTTCCCAGAAACAACAGTAAGTACAGTCCACATGTCACAAACTTGAGTCGAGGCACCCTTACCTCTGTGTACAGCCCCGACACATACATTCTCTGTCTTGTACTTCACGAGCAATGTGCACCCACTACTAGGAAGCAAGGCAGTGTCGAGCTATACTATGAAGCAGCATAAAGTATTGTGCGTCTTTCTATGCTATATACTTGTTGTTCTGCTCCAAATGATCGAAGCACTGTAAAACACACGGTACAAAACGTCTGCCCACACAGTACTCCCTTTGTCCCCCTGCGCAATTAAGATGACTTGCAAAATCATCGCATTGATCAATAATGTCACCAGTGCTTAATGCGCTGATGCTGCCACAAGCGAGAGATTAGTTACCTTTCAATTGTATTAAGTTGAGTTAATAGTATCACTGGAGTGAACTATCAACTAAATAAACAGATGACATTAAGTTAATGTTTGTGCGCTTTACAGATGACATAAATGTTAGGCAGAGGAGATGAAATTGTATTTAGGCCATGACTGTGTCATTGCTGTTCTTGATTTGCTCACGACAAATGCTTTTACCCGTGCTTTGTTTGAATTGTGAACGCCATTAACCGAAATGGTTCACTGCTGTATTTGTGTTATTCTATCATCAGTCATTATGTAAATACTATGTGATACACTCTATAAAGCCCCTGGAGGTACATCCAATTGACTGCACAATTAACTGAAGAAGTTAATGTCCCTGTGCCGATTCCAAAATGTGGTCATTAACTACCTAAAAGAATGACAAACAGACAATTACAGCTTCTTTACAGTGATGTATTAATGCAATAATGCCTGCAGAAACATGTGAATATATATAAATTGACACAGCACCAAACTGTATACAAAATGCTGAATACACGACTGTTATAATGGCAGTTCATCCATAGTAACAAGCAAATATAGATCAATCAACTCTATTTTTGTTTCTAGTGCATTGCCCTCATACTGATTATATGATCACAATTATTACAACTTAATAGAGAGAGTGAGTGAGTTGGGTTTCACACCGCTTTTAACATTATTCCAGTTATATCACGGCGTGTCAGCTTAATGTGGGAGGAAAGCCCGAAGTGTTGCAGGTCTCATACGTTTATCACTTCGGTGAAACCCACGAGCACGGGTATGGTGCTGACAAACCTAGAAACATAATCGGGGCGAACCGGGATTCGAACCCACCATCATAGGTTCCTGGCATGTCCAGGGGACGCAACTCTGCACAGCGAATCGCGGCGCTTTAGACGACTGGGCCACCCGTGTCCCCGAACTTAATAGAATGTGTGAGGAGTACAAAATATGGATCATGTTTTACCATATTTTATTTATACGCAGCCAACTGTGTGTTATTTTTTGCACATAGTGTGATCAGTTACTCTGGGAAACCTTGTTATTAATGATTGAAGGTAACACTATTTACTATTCCTCTACTAAAAAAATGCATAAGATAAATGAAAAGAATTTGAAAAAAGAAACAAACTTAGAAACATTACAAAAACAATTGGATAAGGGCAATGAAATTGCTGGAAAATGTATTTAAAATCAAATTGATACGATGGGGAAAACAAACTGGATGAAATAAATAATCAACTAACACGGTATGTTGATCAGATCTAATGCTAAATGGATTAAACATGAAAAGACAACCAAATACTTTCTGAAATTAGAATCTAGAATAAATCTTTCATTGAATTGGAAAAACATGAGAGCTCAGGCAATACTAAACAAAACGAAATTGTTTTACGAAAAGCTGTACACTGCACCAACTGATTTGTTTTAAAAACCTTAATGTACCAATATTAACTGAAAAAGATATTACCACATTAGAACTCAAATATCATAATCATAGAAACATATGAAGCGTGAAAAATTCCAGGACCGGATGGTTTTACAACGGAGTTTTTAAAAAGCATTTGGTAAGGCTAAGAAGAGATTTTACTGAAATCATTTAATCGTGGCTACAAAAAGGGTACATTATCAATTTCACAGTAGCAGGGGTGAAAAAAGTGCATCCTGAAAAGAAAGAAACCTAAAACACATCTGAAACATTGGCGTCCTAATTCTCTTCTAAATACTTCATAGAAAGCTGGCGCTGCAGCCATTGCAAATAGAATAAAAATTACCCAGTATAATAAGTGAAGACCAAAAATGTTTTGTTGTTGATAGGTATATTGTAGAAGTAACTGGACTTATCTGCGATTGATGGAACGTAAGGAAACGTTTCAGAATCCTGGCTCACTACTGTTAATTGACTTTGTGAAAGCTTTCATTTCAGTAGAAATCCGCCGATGATACAACGCTTACATTTGACGGAACTGAAACAAATGCCTTTATAAAGTTTTAACACATTGCCAAATTTTGCGCGTTTTCAGGTTTAAGGGTAATTGTGGATA
The DNA here is from genome assembly GCF_023055435.1 of Haliotis rufescens. Classification (NCBI taxonomy): domain Eukaryota; kingdom Metazoa; phylum Mollusca; class Gastropoda; order Lepetellida; family Haliotidae; genus Haliotis; species Haliotis rufescens. The sequence goes on along the minus strand of NW_025963891.1, from coordinate 6,364,397 downwards.
AAACAAAATGAGTACTAGATATAAGATGTGCAAAAAAATGGATTTTTGATTGCTCACAAACCGAGTAAACACTTCTGGGAATTTATTTTGAAATTGATCTAGACTGTATTGAAGAAAAGAAATAGAACGAAAAACTAACAAAAAATGAGAAACATGAATATATGGTAAGCCTGAAACTTACGGGAGAAACACTGTTCTAAAGTCACTCTTACGCTCAAAATTTTGTAATCTATTTTGCCCTCCTAAATCCTGCAAGGACTTACAGTACCTTTGCTACCTGCATATGACCCCGGCAGGATTTACACCATCCCTTCTGTTACTGGTTATTATGGCGAAGTTTAGCCAAAATTAAAACAAACAAATATTTCACGATTAAGTGAGTGAGTGAGTATGGTTTTACGCCGCTTTAAGCAATATTCCAGTAATATCACGGCGGGGGACACCAGAAATGGGCTTCACACATTGTACCCATGGCGGGAATCGAAACCGGGTCTTCGGCGTGACGAGCAAACGCTTTAACCACTAGGCTACCCGACCGCCCCTATTTTACGATTAAAAACCTGGTATATATAAAATACTTTAATTGAAGTGGGCTTACGTACTCTCTCAGGGGGGAGAATATTTTTATGCTACTTCAAACCACTTCAAGGGTACAACAACTAACAATCTCAGTTCATAATCATATACTACCAATTTATAAAATATACTGAACAGCATTGAAAACGAACCACCATGAAAATGGATGTATTTTTATCCGGGCTTAAGTCATATGAAAATATATAAGTGAATGAGTAATTTACGACGTTCTGGACGAAGCATGAAGAAGAACAGCTCGTCAAAACACATTCCTAAATTTTTGGTGAGCGAAATCGCCAAAACGCAACAAATTGCGTGCACATCATGGAAAACGTGTTTTGTTTCACGTGAAGCATGCAGAATAGGGCTATAAAAGACAGAGTTTTAAAAGCAACATCAAGTGTACTGACACAAGAAATGCCAAGATTAACAGCAGAGTAACGTGAACGTGCCTTGGGCATGCTTCAAGTTGGTACGTCAAGTAGAGTCGTTGCACAACGGTTTCAATGCCATTATTCAACAGTCCTCAGGCTACTGAGCAGATACCAGCAGACAAGAACCACCAGAGATCGACCACGTCCGGTTCAACGTCATGTAACTACACCACGTCAGGATCGCCATATTGTTCGTCGGCATCTTCGTGATCGTACACTTCCGGCTACCAGGACTGCAGCAACCGTACAAGGCCGACGGCATTGATCAGTGCTGACACCGTACGTCGACGTCGCCGCTCAGCAGGGCAACGTGCTCGACGTCAATATGTTGGACCCATACTCACTGATCGACCTCGAAATGAACGTCTGCGTTGGGCCAAAAGGCATCGTCATTGGAGATTGCGGCAGTGGCATGGTGTGCTGTTCTCTGATGAGTCCCGTTTTCATTTACGGAATGCTGACGGTCGACTGCGAGTGTGGCGTCGACGTGGAGAAAGTTACCACAATGACTGCGTTGTACAGACAGATCGATAGGGGTAGAGAGTGTCATGGTGTGGGGCGGCATCAGTCATAACCATCGAACAGAGCTCCATGTTTGTCGTGGAAGAGTTAATGCCCTTTACTACAGGAATAACATATTGGCAAATCACGTCATCCCATTCTTTCATCAGCACCAGGATATGCACACTTTCCAGCAAGATAATGCAAGAGCGCACACAGCACGTGTTTCAACACAGTACCTAGCGAACAATAATGTGCCTCTGCTTCCATGGCCAGCCCTGTCACCCGATCTATCGCCAATTGAACATCTATGAGATTACATGGGTCAACGCCTCTCACGTCGTCCGCAAGTACAGAACCTGATAGAACTTGAAGATGCACTACGTCAAGAGTGGAATGCTCCAGAACACTATTCGCAGACTTATTCGATCAATGAGAAGACGTTGCATGACCTGTGTTGCTGTCAATGGCGGACATACCAGATATTGACTTTTCATTTTAACCCTATGTGTCTTCCTTACACTGATGACGTAATTGTAATTTCTGTGTGGTATTCCTGTTTCCTTTGTCGTCTTTCCTTATAATCCGTCTATGTCTGTTCTAATCAAAATCGGGCATTGCTCAAGTTGTTTTTGTAATATTTCAAGATTTATTGCTGGTGCGTTTTCAATGCTGTTCAGTATATATAACTTTCTACTTCAACCCCCATCAAGGGTACAACACCTAACAATCTCAGTTCATAATCATATACTAACAATTTATAAAATATATAACTTTCTACATCTTTTAAAAGTCCAAGAATTAAATGAGAGTTAAAGTTAAAAAGATCCTTGAGTGATAAACGTTGAAATATTGATCCCTTGTGATGGCAAAATCAATACAGTCAAGCAGGACATGCTTGACCGTGATTCTCTCATCACAAGGGATACAAAACGGAGGATACTCACCTTTCATTAAATACTCGTGGGTGTATCGGGAATGACCAATACGACATCGTCTTAGAATGACCTCTTCAAATCTGGACTGACAGCCAAGTTCGGTGTAACTTATAGTTGGTTTAATTTCATGTAACTTATTGATACCTTCTTGGGTGTCCCACTTCATTTGCATTAGATATCTGATGTAATATCTATTAGCAGGCTTATAATCAGTATATGGTATTAGAAGTGGTGTCACAGATTTGTTGAGTGCTGCCTTTGCAACAGCATCGGCCATTGTGTTACCAATAATACCAACATGGCTTGGTAACCAACAAAAGACGATGACATATTGGCCAGTAGCAAGATCATTATGAAATTCTATTATTTCAAGTAAAAGTGGATGATCACAAAAAAATTCTTAATTGCCTGAAGACAGGAAAGGGAATCAGAAAATATGATGAACGTTTGATGTTTAGATTGTGTATGTATGTATATATTGGAGAGCTGTTCAAATTGCCTTAGATTCTGCAGTAAAAATTGAACTGGCGTCTGGTATTCTTGATGATATGGTGTTGGATCCAATGACAGTGGCACTAGCAACTGCCTCACCGTCCTTGGATCCACCTGTGAAAATAGATTTGTAAGTGTTATAGGTGCCTCTTAGTTCATAATATTTTTGCTGATAAAGTAACTGATTTGTATATGATTTCTTTAGGTTGATTAACGTCAGATCGACCTGTGGCTTTATAAACTGCCACGGAGGAGAAGACAAAATCTGAGTGGGAGATATAACTGTAAGGTTAATGTTAGCATCAGAAATGGCAGGTTTTCAGGGATGGCTCGTCGGCCTCCACGTACAGACTACTAATGGGAGAAGATCTGAAGGAACCAAGGCCTTGATGATGAATGGTAATAAGCAATTTTAAGTTACTTTTACAGGCTCAACCATAGGCGATGGAGTAGAGTTTTCTGATCCCCACTCCACTTTTAATTGGAAACACCTTTCAGCAAGTCTAGGGCCTGTCTTGATCCTGCCTTGTGGGACACCCTGATCCTGATGATAATGATCAGACAGGGTAGAACCCACGCGGACTTGAAATTGCCTGTCAGTTAAAAACCCGGATATAAATTGAGGCAAAAGGCCTCGCAATCCAAAGTCATGTAAATCTTTTATAATACCCTGTTTCCATGCAGTGTAAAATGCGTTTTCTAGATAGATAGACACTGCATGCTGCTTGTTTATTATTGCATTCTTAACGAATGACTCCAATCGAACTAAATGGTCAATGGTACTGTGATTTTTACGAAAACCACATTGAATATTTGTTATTAAATTATTGCATTCTAAGTACCATGTCAGTCTATTATTGACCATGTGTTCCATGGTTTTGCAAACGCAACTAGTCAATGAAATTGGTCTATAATTTGATGGATCGGTATGATCCCGTCCAGCTTCCGGTATGGGAACAACAATGGCATCACGCCATGAAGAAGGAAATTTACCAGATGTCGAAATATCATCAAATATTAACAGTAGGGTTTCTAATCATGATTCCGGTAAATGTTTCAGGAGTTGATAATGGATGTTATCAGTTCCTGCAGCAGGATCATGAGCTTGACCAAGGGCAGTATGGGGCTCATGGATGGAAAATATTTCATTGTAGTCTTCCCCATTATCTGATTTAAAATTGATTGGTTTTTTGTCCTGCTGCTTATGGTATTTTTTAAACGTTGGTACATAGTTAGTCGATGAAGAATGTTTCGCCAAGGTTTCTCCAAGTTTATTAGCAATATCTGAACTATCAGTTAGCAATTCATCCCCATTTTTAAGATGGTGGATGCTGGCTTTGGAACTCTTACCTTTGATCTTTTGGATCATGTTCCATCGGAGTCCGTGAATTTATTTTTGTAACATAGTTCTGCCAGGATTGACGTTTATTTCGTTTAAATGTTCGTCTGGATTTAGCATTTCAGATTTTATATTTATTCAAATTATGGACAATAGGATGGCGACGGAAATAGTGTTCAGCTTTAATAAGTTCCATCTGGTTGAAGGAGGAACGTCAAATGGGATGAATTTAAAATTGTTGGGAAATGGCCACTGCAACAGAGGTCATCGTGTACTGACCATTCAAATTCACTCAGTAAATGATAATCTACAACTGACAAGTCTAGACAAGAATATGTTCCAGTTGCAGGATGGAGATATGTTTCAGAACCATCATTGAAAATACATAAGTCGTTATTTAAGAAAATCTCCTCTAACAATATACTCTTTGAATTGCTGTCATTACTGCCCCAAAGTGGGTTATGGCCATTTAAATCTCCCATGATAATGCAGGGCTTAGGGAGTTGGTCATACACCGCCTGAAGATCAGACTGTCAGAGAGAGTACGATGGTTGTACATGCAAAGAACACAATATTCAATGTTACACGTACTGCAACAGAAGATCCTCCAGCTGCTTTATCCCCTTGAGGGGCAAAGCAATGGTAAGAATCGTACGGTCTTAAATCAAATTTATATGTGGTTTTGAGGAAGGTTTCCTGAAGACAAAATGCTGATGGCTTGAAATATTGAATTAATAGCTGAAGATCATTAAAATTGTTCCGAAATCCTCTACAGTTCCATTGTATTAAATTGGGAGAGCAACTCATGGAGGCTCAATTGGAGATCGTGAGCAGGGGGAAGGTCCTCTACGCTGTATTTGTAGCGATGGAGTGACCTCGATATCTTGAGGTTTAGAGGTGTTATGAACCTCCAGAGGAACATTCAATGACAAAGGCTCCTCAACGTGTTTGAGGGCCTTTCCTTCTTTCCTTCGTTGTTTTTTTTCCTTTGTTCGTAACTTGTCTATTTGTTTTCATTTCAGGTACACAGTCTGGTTGAATAACAGGTTCTGGCAATGGTACAGCTTCTGGCAGCGGTTCAGTTTGTGCAGCTGATGAAGTGCAGATGTCAGCAGCTATTTGATACAGAATTGTCTGATCTGTGGATATCCAGCTAATAGCTGTTTGACAGCTATTATCAGCCTTGAGCGGAGAAGAGGAGATTGCAGCAGAATACGTACGTGAAGAAGTGGAAATGGTTTATTCACTTGTAACCAACTTTTTCGCCTCTGTAAATGAGATATCATTTGTGTATTTCAGTTTTAGAATTTTTGTGTGTGTCACAAGAGAGGGACATGATTTGGAGGTTGACATATGATCGCCACTGCAGTTTGCACATTTGATAGTATCCGTGCAGTCTGTGCTATCATGGGTCTTACTGCAGCGAGAGCAAACTTGGGTATGGCGACAGGATTTGGCTCCATGTCCAAATTGTTGACATTGAAAACAACAGAGTGGATTTGGTATATATACATCCACTCCGATGTTAAGATAACCAGCTTTAATGGAGGAAGGAAGCTTTGTGAGGGTAAATGTGAAAAGATACGTAGTTGTTTTAATGATAGTATCACTATCTTTCATGGTGAACCGTTTCACAGAAGATACACCTTGAGATTTCAATTCTGCAACAATCTCTTCTTCAGACATGTCTGAGAGGCACTTTGCACAGTCACGTACAATGCCCCTACATGAATTGAGGGGACAACAATCTCTGTATTTGCAAAATGTTGGGCTTTGAGTAGATTCAGAGATTGCTCTCTCCTTGCACATTCCACAAGCAGGGAACTGGACCGGAGACGAGTAAAAGATTTTACAGTACCACAAATACCTTCAATAGATTTTGAAACTACAAAGGGGTTGAGTTTGAGAGGCTCACCAACAACCCCTTCAACAACCAGAAATCATGGCCAAGAATCAATATTTTGTACAGATTCCTCAGCAGAAAGTAATGCAGTATCTGTATCAATATGCCTTCTTTTATTTTTTTATCGAGAACCAGTGAACTGTGGGGTAACCATTATGGAATAAATGATATTCAACAACCCTGCTCCCCACCCACCATGGAGTGTCTACAAGGACGGTGCTGCAGTGGGAGCCGACTACAAACATCAGGGTTACAGGGGTGCTATACTCCAGCAGAAAAGACACAGGGAAAAAAAATTGTCAAACAGTATAAAAGTAAGGCTGGTTCCGCCCCGGAGACAGTTAGCTGATGACAAATAGAACCCGGTGGTCAATAATGCCAGATTGGCCCATGAGCCACCGCCTTCTGGCATAGGACTCTAGGCAGATTTATAATGTTTCCAAAATCTTAAGGATATATTCAAAATTGAAATATACCATGCACAGGGCATGGCGTGACCAGCCGATTGATAAAACCGGGCCCATTCTACCACCCGTCTAGGTGAAGTTAGGGTCAAAGTGATGTGTTGGGCAAAAGGGACACTGTTCCTGGCTCCAGTGCCCTCAACCACAAGAAACCCTTCCTCCACCGACACAGGGACACAGACGTAGAGCAATTTAGGAAAACCTTGACTAACCCTGTGTACCCATTCCAATCCTCTGCTTATCAACTCGACACTCACAAATAAACATTTGTTCGCTACCCTTCTAAATTAAATTATGAAACGTTACCATGTTATTCCAGATGGGAACACAAATCAAATTGTCAATATACTGACAATGATTGAAAAGCTTTTAAATATTGTCGCAGATAAATGTACTCAAAGTATATGTCAAGATCACAGATAATCTTGTATATATAAATTATATGTTAGTACTTAAGATAGATGTATACTGGTATGGTTACATTAGTATATTAAGCTTAGCGGGATATTGTCAGGTAATACTATGGGAACAGGTTAGGTTCAGGGAAGCGTGGAGAGTTAATTGGTGTAACAATAGGTAGGTCAGGGGTAGCTTAGACTTTGGGGTCAGTTTAAATAGCGGGGCAGGGTAATAATTTGTACAGTCAGCCAGAATCAGGATGTTTATTCAAGGCATGGACTAACATTGTGGGAGATTACTACTCTGGTTGGCGTAAGTTTTTACATTAATTTGTTTCAGGTAGAATTGTATTTTAGAGGATAGAATTTTGAGTTATGCATTGTTTTCAAATGTAATTATATACACATATAGATTGTAATAACGTAAAGCCATTGTAACAATAACAACAACATGATCAAAGTATAAACAGTTCCACTCAGTAAAATGTAAATCGGAGTATTGGTGCATTGTTGTATGTATTGTACACATACCTCAGTAACTATAGTTGCTTATGTTATATTGTAGTGTCCCGGAACTGACCGGTTATCCTTATAGTCAAGTACGTAGGAGAAAAGAAGTACCTCCGATAGTACGTAGGAGGAAGGCCGAACCTCCAACATTACGTAAGGAGAGAAGTTCTCCGACACTACGTAAGGAGAGAAGTATCTCCGTTGCAGTGCATATCATAGGATGAACACAGCCGTGGCATCCAAGTAACACAAGCACCCTCTACTCCGTGGGGAAAACAGCGCCTGGGTGTAAAGATCACCATTCTATATATTACAAAGAAGTGTCCCCGTGTGAACTGATCAGTGACATCAGAGATTCTTGAGTTTTATGTATACAGCTGATGTGACAGTGACAGTGGAGTGGCTTTGTTGTGGGTTTTTTTTGTGGGGGGTGTTTTTTTGTATATATGTATACCCACGAAGTTATTAATGTGTATTATTTGTGTTATTTTTAGAACATTTGTATTAGTGCTGTGTTAGTATTGTTAGAAGTAGACTATTAGTATTAAGATAGTAGTATCGTGATAGTTGTTTTGTTAGTAGTAGATATTTGTACTGTTCGTAGTAGATATTTGTATTGTTAGTAATAAGATATTAGTATTAGTAGTAGATGTTAGTATTGTTAGTAGTAGGGCATTTGTAATAGAAGTAGGATAGGATAAGTTAAGCTAGTTTAGTCAGTTGTGTCAGTTAATTTGGTATAAGTTTGCATTTAAATATTGTTACTGGGCTTTAAAGTTAACTTAAGGGAGGGAATAAATCTTTCTTAAAACTTAATTTGTGTTTGTGGTTGATTCAATACGTGACAGTATCGACTTAAAATGGTTGTAATATAGAATTATCCATAATATCTTTATGTGACTGAGTGAGTATTGATTTACGCCGCTTCTAGCAATGTTCCAGCAATATTACGGCGGGGGGCACCAGAAATGGCAAGTCATGGCTTGACAGAACGGAGCCCCTAAGGCCTGGAGAAAATCGGGAAAATTCCAAAGTTGGACTGCCAAAGTGGTTGGAGAGCCCATGCCGACCCGCCGAGTTTCAAGACCTTAGAATAAAACAGATATTACCTTGTATAATTAGTGAAGACCGAAAAGGTTTTGTTGTTGGTAGGCATATTGAAGAATACGAAGTAACTAGACTTTTTAGATTTCTGGCTTACCACTATTAGAAACCTTTCAATTCGCTAGATAGAGAATATTTCATAACAGTTTTAAGTTTTCTTTAATTTCGTACAAATCATTTCTTATTGGATAGAAACGTTCTGCAATTCCCCTTGCCATATATCTTAGTAGGGTGTTTGGACATTCAATAAGGTGTCTCACTTGGTTTTTTTTGTCGCGTCTGATTGATTGATTAGGTGAAGATACTCATTTATCTCGGCATTGTTGAAAACTGTGAGGTCTGCAACTAAAGTGGAAGGTCTAACCGTCGTTTCATATCTTTGATTAAACCAAAGTAGTTTCTGAGAAGAGTTTCGTTTCAACAAACTTACAGCATCAATTAAAAATTGTGTTGAAGTTAACTTCCGAAATCATTTATTGGAAACGAAAGCCCTATTGAGTACCAAATATAATCACAGAGTAAGGTAAAACCAAATCTCTCTCACGAGGCTATTTTGTGATGGTGAGAAAAAGAAGCACAGCATTGTTATATTTTTTGCAATAAGTTCCTCTAGTTTTACTGGTTCCAATACCAACTATAACCTGTTCAGGTTGGTATGTAATAACATGGATGCATATAAAGTGATGACTTGCATGTCAATTTATGTCAATGACATGACATATGGATTGTTGTTGATGATTGATGCAATTTTTAACTAGATAAAATGCAAGCAGTCATAATTGATATTTAGACTAGCGGTGTCCTTATCTGATTCAGTAGAGACATGCATGTTGCGCAATGACGACTCTCGATGACGAATTTGGACCCATGATGTTATCTCACCTCACCTTCAGGTGACCTACAAAACGGGTCTTGAGATCACAAGCACATGCATGAGTCAATAAAGAGGATTTATTACGTAACAGATACATTAAACGGGTGTACGTCCTGACGCTGGATACGTCAATACAAAGTTTTACTTCCGAATTGAGACATCTATACTGACAGCTGACTCGTGGATTCATCACTGACACTGTTATTCTATCCGAATTGAAGCGACCATCAACATATAGTGACGTCTGACATAGGGTTTCACAAAACCAATGCTATACTACTAACGTGATACTTCAGTAGAACTGTAATACACAAGGCACGGATACTTCAACAAAACACCCGTGAAGATCCGGGTTAGAATGGGTCTTCTTGTCGTAAAGGTCGACTATGCTTATCGCAAGAGGCTACCAAAATTCATCCTGTGGCCAGGCTCGCTGATTTGCTTATTGAGAGTCATCGTATCCCAATTGCATAGATCAATTCTTTTGACATCAGTCACTAGATTGTCTGGTCCAGACTTGATTATTTACGGACCACCGTCATATAGCTGGAATATTGCTGAGTGCGGCGTAAACAACAAACAAACAAATATCCACAGACAATGGAAATACCACTTACACATGAACCCGTGGATAGACATGTGAAAAGAAATATCCATAATAAAGGAATACAAATATGAAATACCTCACAAGTACGTAAATAGACAACAAACAGAACTGTCAATAGAGTGTGTGAATGATGTTTTCAGCAATATCCAAAAAAATTGTAAACTTGTAAGTAAACAGACATGTGCCAACTGTAAACATCCTCGTATGCTATCATCCTATTCCCATTACGTTGTAGACAACTAGAGATATATACTATCACTGACACATCAAATGGGTTAGTTTCGTATTGTCGCATTGTCTATGTGTAATTCGTTTACTTCATTTGGACAGTTTATGAGTTCATGGTTTATACGTTTATAGCTCACGTGATGAACGTGGCCGTAGTTTGTGACATGTCAAAAATATGCTATCTTAAGGAAACCAATCAAAGTTGTTATGATGAACAGCATGAAAAACAAACAAAAGAAAAGTTTGTTCATCATTCTGCTAACTCGCTTCCAGGTCACTGATGGGGGATTCCATGAGTCCTTTGACATCCTTTCCTGTGTCAGGGTCTCCTGGTTTCCGACTGCAGAGGTGCCAAAGATGCATCTTTCCCAGGCCCTTGTTATACGCCCCATCCAGGAAGGAACAGGCCTGATGGCAGCGTCTCGATAAAACACCTGCGTGATCCAGATGGTCAGAAACACGTAGATAGAGCTCATTACAAACTGGCCAACAATGAAGATAGTAAATACAGGTAAGGTGTCACCGTTCTGAGGCAGCAGTCCAGTGATGAAGGTCAGGGATACCATGAAAGACAGTAGCACTGTGATGGCAAAGGACAGCTTCTCCCCAGATTCCACAGGAATGAGGAACACCATCACATTGACTAATGCCAGCATCAGGACAGGCAGCAGAGTTGTCAGTATAACTAGGGAGGACTTTCTTTTCAGTGTCATTTTGAAGTTTATAAATGGATGAGGCATGTCGCTGGTTTGAAGGACAACTCTATGCGCAGATGTGTGAATAATATCCCATTGGCTGTTAGCGTTAAACAGGTCTAATCCTATAGAGTTATTGATCGGTTGTAAATCCACTTCTTTTATAGTATTTCCCCAATCTAACGTACTGTAAGTACATTCTTGTTCATCCAAAGGAAAATTGGTAACATCCATTAGGCAGAAAGTCTTGAAGGTATCGCCAGGCAACGAAGTCACAATTCCATCTGCTGTCACTTTAATGATCCCGAAGTCGAGTCCCAGGGGTTCAACACTTTCAACGACGTTACGAATAGTGATGTAAGGTCTCCACACCATCCCATAGTCAGGACTTATTTCACCGACTCCTCCATACTCGCTGGCGTTCCATGTTAGGAACTCATCTTTCCAGGTCAAAAAGAAAAACCCATTAGCTGTCACTGTCTGAGTCACTTCATCAAAATCAGACATGCTGAGAAGATGAAGTTGTAAAAAGACCGTAATGGTGTCACTGCTGTTCTTGACAGGTCTGACTTTGGGGTTGTTGTTTTTGATGATGTCATTGTGTAGTCGAAGTATATGGTGGTCATCCTGACCTCTAGTGGTCCCCAGTAACAACAATAGGTACAGTCCACATGTTACAGCCTCCAGCCGATGCACCCCTACCTCTGTGTACAGCAGCAACATTTATATTCTCTGTCAGGTACCCGAGATGTCCCTTTCACTCTACTGGGCGTCAAGCTAGTGGTGGCGAATTATAGTGTCAATCAGCTAAACTGGGTTGTTTTCCGGTTCGCTCACGAAGGTAGTAAATCAAATATGCTTTTACCCGTTTATTGTTTGAATTGTAAACGCAATTAACTAAAAATGTTTCACTGTTTGCATTTGTGTAAATCTATCATCAACCATTATGTGAATACTACGTGATACACTCTAGGAAGCCCACGCATGTACATTCACTTGACTGCATTATTAACGGCAGAATTTTATGTCCTTGTGCCGATCATATAACAAAATGTGGTCATTAACTCCTACAAAGAACAACAAACAGAGAACTACAGCTATGTGTCAGTGATATATTAATGCATTGACGACTTCAGAAACATGTGAATATGTGGTAAATGAAAACGTGACTGTTATAAATAATGAGGTCATTAATTGTAACAAGCACTTTTAGATCAATAAACGGACTCTTTTTCTTCTTTGTAGTGCAAGACCGCCTCCGTGGTCTAGTGGTAGAGCGTCCGCCCGTTGAGCGGAAGGTCCGGGGTTCGATCCCCGGCCGCGTCATACCAAAAGATGTTAAAAGATGGTACTTGTTGTAACCCTGTCTGGCGCTCGACATTAAGGGGCTAAAACAAGGACTGGTCGGCTCGGAGTCAGTTTACTGTGTCTGAGTGGGGTATTCATGTTAAACTGCGGCATGGTATCTCAGTCTGCTAGCACTATAAATCGGCATCAGCCCGGACTACTACAAGCAGCCACACACACACATACACACGTGCATGCACGTCGCTATATAAGTGCAATAATCTTGGACGCCACGTTAAACCTCACCTCACCTCACCTCACCTCACCTCACCTCACCTCACCTCACCTCACCTCACCTTTGTAGTGCATTGTCCCCTCACACTGTTTATATTTGTAATTAATCACCAACAATAAAAGGTATTATTTCCATTCGGCCCTTTTTGTATCATGCCTGCATCCTTCCAATATAGTCTTATGTCACATTATAGGGACACTGAGCTGTGTAATCGCGATAACCTGATATAGCATAACTGAATTAAAATAGTTCCATTATGATTATTTGCTAAAAAGACCATTGTACGATTCCGACTATAAAGAGGAAGAAGAAATTCAGGGTATTGACACCCTCAAACGAAGAATCATGTTAGATAATAGATACCACCACCCTCGCTCTTCTCTCAATCGCTTATATTTACCAATTATAATGGGAGGGCGTGTTTTGATTAACGTTGAGGCTCTTCATGGTAGAATTGTATTGTGCACTTTTGCACACATTTATTTGTCTGACGATCTTGTGAAATGTGTCAAGACTCATGATGAAAACAAGGCATTCCATAGTTTTCTTAAACAAGCCAAGAATGTGGGACCTAATCTCAATGTCAATGTTGACTTTGTTGATAGTTCTGTGTCAACCAAGTGAAGTGCCATATCAAATCGAACGACCACTACAACGCGTTTATGTGCAGTGTGTTCAGAAGAAAGCAACCCTGCAAAGTCTTCGCTGTGATGAAGTCGGCTGACCTGAAAAGTGAAACCGTAGGCTTTCTGTTTGCTGCTCAGGACCACTGGAAACTGTCAGTGTGTGATTTTGCATCAAAATGTAATGCATCACATTGTCAGTGGATGCCCAAACACAAACACAGTATCTTACGCGACAGGGTGGAAAAAGAAGTCCATCCATTGTACGACCCAGATAATGTAGAGACTCAAGGAAAATGATAAATACAAACTTCTTTGGAATAGGTCCGTATACAGCCTCAGACCTAGCCAGGCCAACAAACCTGATCTTGTCCTTTTTGTTTAATCCAATGAAATAATCTATATCATTGAATTTTCCGTCCCTTTTGACACTATTGTGATTGACATGATTGAGGGAAAACATGGCAAATATCCAGGCCTCGCTTTCGAAATGTCACGCTTGCATCCCAAGTGCCAAGTTGTCCGACTCCCCATTGTTCTCGGTGCCTTAGGTTTGGTACCTCTCAATCTGTTGATACGCATTGGGAGAGTACCCGGGTTGGCTACCAGGAATACAGCCCAATTGAATCAGGCTTTGGCAGATAATCGAGACTGATGTACATCCAGCGTTGACGTTTTCAATAATGCAAAGAACCGCACATGTCAAAAAACAGGATTCACTTCGCGATGGAAACATAGATACATATTTGCATCCTGTCGATACAGTCAAGACGGATCCCTCTTTGGAAATAACAAATGTGACCAACCAGGGTGCTAGGATACAATTGTAGTCACGTCATTAAGAGGGACATTTGACGTCAACATACTTCCGTAAAAAAATGGCCATGTGTGAGGACTGTACAAAAACATCTAACTTTTCTCTCGTTAGTTCGTAATATAATAAAACTTTATTTCACAAAATTTTAGCATACACGTCCTACTTTCAATTAATCAGGCAGTTTATTTAAAAAGTGCAATTATTACATAAACAGTTTCATAAACTATTTTAAATTGGTCTTTGCAGAAAATGAGTCCAAAGTTTATGCAATGTATTCCTTTACTAAATATGAACTGAAGCTTGTGATTTTTTGTGTTCCTAAGATACTGTAGTTTTTAAATATAATGAGAAGTCAAAATGTGATTTTTCACCCAAAAGGTTCATTTGTCTCATAGTTGACCACAAATATTTAAAAATATGCAGATACAACAATCTCAGTTACGTTACTACAAACACATGGCTTCATCAGCTTAATGTTATTCTATCGATACTTGCGCCTGAGTAACAAATACCTCTCCCCTGAATCGTGCATAACATCATTGTGATCTTGTTTCACATAACCACTGACTACTGTCTGAAATCACAAACCGAGTACGAAGAAAAACAACATATTTGGTGTAAAGCACTACATCCATTATGTTTGTATCCCGCGTGTATGTGAGTTTACACGAGTACATCATTTTGGAGTTTTTGTTTTTGTTTCGTTTCGTTTCGTTTCGTTTTGTCCCACTCGTGATATTGTTGAACTAATGCTAAAGTCGGCTCAAAAGAATATTCATTAGCTCACTCACTCATTCAATCATTCTTGGACGGTGATTGGACAATCTGATTCCCAGAATATGTCTTAATCAGTCACTCAAAAATCAGATGTTTTCACAGAAATTATCTTACTCAGTTTTGACGATATAAATGAAATTGAATACGTGTTTTACCTTGATAACACATCTCGCATTTGCCTTCTGATTCGTCAAGTTTGCTACACATGGAATTTCTGCTGTTGAGACAGATACATGTGGGTAATTGATTTATGGTGCATGTTATATTCTGGGGAATTTAACATTATAGATGACTGATGTGAGAAATTAGTGTTGTATAAGGATATTACAGGTGTCAAATGACTGGTTTATTGTTTACCTGGCAAATATCGGCCTCGGCGTTTTGTATGTACTTGCGTCTCTCAGTGGCATGTATCAACTCCAACTACTGAATAAACGTTCATTACTGCATTAGCCATTTGCCAATATTTAACAATGGCGTGGGTGTAATGATTTTCGGAACTTTCCAAGAATACACTGATGGGAGTTCAGTGCACAGTGTATCTCCAACCTAGTTAGTCTCGGACGAATTTGGGTGTAGTGTACTGAACACTCTCTGCGAAGGTAGCAGAGCCTTTTTTGGAGATAATAATGCATGTACCTCACATACTTCTCCACAATTTAACCGGACCATGTGATGAATTAATTATGTAAGTGCGCATATTTGGATGAGTTTATCCTGATAGATTGCCTCCTGAAGGTGTCATGTTATCAACTGAAAAAACAACATCGACATGAATGATATAAATCAAATCTCACGAGGTCACCGATGATTGAAGCCAAAACAAGCACAGAAGTATAGGAGAATGTCCGAAATCTCGCGATTATTTTCGCACGTGAAGCTTGTTCCTTGTTACCATCCATGTTTCCTGGCATAATCCTACACCTGTGTCTTTGTTATCATTCACTTGATGCTCAGTTGATGAATTTATTACAGGTATAATTAGGGGTATCACCACTCAGATTTCCTGACAGGTTCCCATTTGGCATTGCTTGTGTATGGGGTAATTATTCAATCTAAATCGGGGTCTGTTGTAAATTGTACAGCTGTATATATTTACGGATACATTCCTTGAAAGGAGACTGCCTAATATCATACATATAACTTTGGTCGTTGAATAACGTTGTAATTACGAAATTTGTATTTTATTTTATTTCATTTGCTATAGCATTCTACAAAATCTTCAATGTTCTTCTACGATTTCGTTGGGAAGTTCTTCGATGCAAGACAGTCAACACAAAGCCGTTGTTTTCAAAACGTAGTTTCGTTTGCAGGCGTGTACACGTTACAGTCAATGTGTAAAATGGGATTTACTCAGGCAATTTATAATATGTCTAAAGATTTCAGTGATTTTACAAATTGACTGAAAAAGCTGTTCATTTATTTAGCTCAAATTTATTAAGACGTTCAAAAGAGCTTGAAAACACCATTTTCAGCCAGTATGTGATGAAATTAAACATCAAAATGTTTTGATTTCGTTATCATTATAACATAAATCGACCGATATTTCAGTCAATTTATAAAATAACTGAATATTAAGGCGTTCAATAAATTGTCCAAATGAAAATGGTACACATTGACAATAACATTTTCACACGATAAAATAAGCAATACTCAGGTGAAATATTTAGTTTGTGTTAAAACTTAAAATAGTGTAAACGAAAATCGCACAATATCAAGCAAGTGACTTATCAAAATGTTGTCACTATTACCGATGTTACCCAAAGATACCTACATTTCCTTACTATTTCCAAGACGAAACTGTATTTCATTTTGTTGATCAATGTGACGATATGTCATTATACTATCAATCAGAGCGACAAATGCGCTTACGGATAGCGCAGCACAAGTAGTGAACTTGTCGAGATTTCTGGCATATCATCCGTGTATCTCAGGGGGGGGGGGGAATCAATAACAAAGGCAACAACCAGTCCCAGTGAATTGTCAAAGATCAGTACCGCTCTATTGCATTAAGTGAACAGTTACAAATTGACCTCACGCAGCTTGAGATACGTCTAACACATATGCATATACACAAGTTAGCAAGACCGATAGTGAACTAGACAGTTCAAATACACAGCTGACCAGATTCTAAATTCATCATCGGTATAAAATCAACCACAGGTATAAGTAGACGGAGATAGACATAAGGGCGTGACGAGAAGTAGGGAGACAAAGATGAGGGTGTAGCCAGTAGGGGTGTGGCCAGTAGTAGGGTGACACTGGTAGGGGTGTGGCCAGTAGAAAGGAGACAGTGGTAGGGGTGTGGCCAGTAGTAGGGAGACAAAGATAAGGGTGTGGCCAGTAATAGGGAGACAAAAATAAGGGTATGGCCAGTAGTAGGGAGACACTGGTAGGGGTGTGGCCAGTAGTAGGGAGACAAATATAAGGGTGTGGCCATTAGTAGGGAGACACTGGTAGGGGTGTGGCAAATAGAAGGGAGACAGTGGTAGTGGTGTAGCCAGTAGTAGAGAGACAAAGATAACGGTGTATCTGGTGGTAGGGAGACAAAGATAAGGGTGTGGCCAGTAGTAGGGAGACAAAGATAAGGGTGTGGCCAGTAGTAGGGAGACAAAGATAAGGGTGTGGCCAGTAGTAGGAAGACAAAGATAAGGGTGTATCTGGTGGTAGGGAGACAAAGATAAGGGTGTGGCCAGTAGTAGGGAGACAAAGATAAGGGTGTGGCCAGTAGTAGGGAGACAAAGATAAGGGTGTAGCTAGTAGTAGGGAGACAAAGATAAGGGTGTATCTGGTGGTAGGGAGACAAAGATAAGGGTGTGGCCAGTAGTAGGGGGACAAAGATAAGGATGAGGCCAGTAGTAGGGAGACAAAGATAAGGGTGTAGCTAGTAGTAGGGAGACAAAGATAAGGGTGAGGCCAGTAATGGGAGACAAAGATAAGGGTGTAGCTAGTAGTAGGGAGACAAAGATAAGGGTGTGATCAGTAGTAGGGGGACAAAGATAAGGATGAGGCCAGTAGTAGGGAGACAAAGATAAGGGTGTAGCTAGTAGTAGGGAGACAAAGATAAGGGTGAGGCCAGTAATGGGAGACAAAGATAAGGGTGTAGCTAGTAGTAGGGAGACAGAGATAAGGGTGTGGCAAGTAGTAGGGAGACAAAGATAAGGGTTAACCAGGCCATTATTGTTTAACATTGCTTAAAAAAAAAAAAAAATATGCGTTTCAGTGAACTTTATAATTTATATATAAAATGAATATGCTCTTAAATACTCAAGCAATTAAGGAATGTAGACGTCATTAGCTTTAGCCGATGTTATATTGACCAACATGAGGTTTTGAAAATCGACACGCCTCTTGTCATACATCTTAGTACAGTGTTTGGACATTCGGTATGGTTTTGAAGCTGTTTATTTTTGTGCTGTCTGAAAGATAGATGATGTGAAGATATTCATTTATCTAGGCATTGTTGAAAACTGTGAGGTTATCTACATGTGGGAAGGTGAGGTTGAACGTCTTGCCAATGTTTCATGCGTCTGATTAAACCAAAGTAGTTTCTGAAAAGAGTTTCGTTTCAACAAACCGAGAACATCCATTAACAATGGTGGTAAAATTAAATTTCCGAAATCATTTATTGGAAATGAAAGCCCTATTATATACAAAATGGAACCACAGAGCAAGGTCAAAGCAAATCTCTCTCACGAGGCAAAGCATGATAGTGTTCAAAATATGCACTGGATTGTTATATTTGTTGCAATAAGTTCCTGGTTCCAATATCATTAATAACCCGTTCTTTCCAATCAAAATACAGCATTCAGTTATTTTCGTTTACTCCCCATGTAATAACTTGATTGCATAGAAAGAGATGAGTTGATGTCGATACCATGATGGAGGGATTGTTGTTGATGATTGATGCAATTATTAACAAGATAAAATGCAAGCAGTCACAAGTGACATTTAGACTAACGGTGTCCTAATCTGATTCAGTAGAGACATGTATGTGGCGACAATGGCGACTCTCCATGACGGGCATGAACCCATGATGTCAGCTCACCTCACATTCAGATGAGCTTTCAAACAGGTCGTGAAATCACAAACACATGCACGTGTCAATAAAGAGGATTTATTACTGACAATGTTAATCTATCCGAATTGAAACTATTGTCAAGATGTAGAGATGTCCATCATAGGGATACAGAAAACCAGTGCTATACTACTGACGTTATACTTCAATAGAAATATAATATATAATGCATGGATGCTTCAATAAAACAACCGTGAAGATCCGGGTAAGAATAGGTCTTCAACAACCCGGGCTTATCTTAAAAGATGACCATGCTTGTCGCACTAGATTGTCTGGTCCAGACTCGATAATTTACAGACCATCGTCATATTGCTGGAACATTGCCAGCAATATGTGTGACGTTAAACAACAAACTAACAAACAAACAAATATCAACAGACAATGGAAATAGCACTTACATATGAACACGTGGACTGACAAGTGGAGAGAAATATCCATAGTAAAGGAATACGCCGATTGAATTACTCACAAGTACGGTAATAGGCAACAAACAGAACTGTCAATAGAGTGAGTGACCGATGCCTCTAGCAATACCAAACATATTGTAAACTTAAAAGTAAACAAGCTTGTATCAACTATGAACATCATCGTGTGGGGCGCGATCAACCTATTCCCATTAGGATGTAGACAATTATTTACATATACTAACACTGACACATCAAATGGTTTGGTGTTGTATGTTCACATTGCCTATATGTTATTCTGTTACAGTTTATAAGTTCATAGGTTATACGTTTATAGCCCACGTGATGAACGTGACCGTAGTTTTTGACATGTCAGAAATATGCTATCTTAAGAAAACCAATCACTGTTGTTAGGACGAACAGCATTAAAACAAACAAGAGAAAAGATTTGTTTAATCTGCTGACTCGCTTCCAATTCATTGATGGGGGATTCAATTATTTCTTCGACATCTTTTCCTGTGGCACCGTCTCCTGGTTTCCCACAGCAGGAGTGCCACAGAAGCATCTCTCCCAGACCCTTGTTATACGCCCCATCCAGGAGGGAACAGGCCTGATGGCAGCGTCCCGATAGAACACTTGCACGATCCAGATGGTCAGAAACACGTAGATAGAGCTCGTCACAAACAGGGAGGAATGAAGATCGTAAATAGGTATTCTATCAGCGTTCTGTGGCTGGAGTCCAGTGATGAAGGTCAGGGATACAGCAGGGATAAGCAGCAGCACTGTGATTGCAGTCACCCCACTAAAAGTTTATTTCCACAATGATATAAAAAAACGTGAGCCAACGCATGGAAACATCATTGAGTGTGTTATCCCACATTTACATTGTTTGTCCATGTTTGTTGGGAAATCCCAGTGACGTCATTGAAAAGCATTCAAACGCAAATGAGTCTCCGTCATGGCTATGATAGGTGTCGTGGCTTTGTACTATATGCGACTAGTTGCAGAGAGTTTCGAAAATGCCTAATCAACAAAGGAAAATAAGATTAAGTTTAACTAGGATCGTTTTGAAAATTTATACTACACATACCTACGCAGCTTAAAGTATTATCTTACCACATGGACATCATGCAGGTGATCAATAAATGGAGACGTCAACAAATATGTTATATAACAATATAGACACGCTTATAAGCTTGTAAAACCACAACATTTACATGTTAAAGACACTGTTGGAGCTGACACAGGAAAGCGTCAATTACACATGGGATAATACATAAAGTACCAAATGGAATAAAACATGAACAATCTTAAGAATAAAACATTGGTGTATCCATGAACATTCACATGGAACAATGGAACTATGCCCTCAACACACTTTCAAACATACATGTATACAAACAACAAGTGATAAGGTAAAATAGCCAGAAATGAATCCCTGAGTGGTTAAGTCCACGAGATCTTAAAATTGTTGTGTTTTTGGGGATTTTACAAATATGTTATCTTAAGAGTAGAAATGACTGTTGTTAAGGTGTAAGCAATAAAAAACACGCAGAACATAATCCTGTCCGCCATTTTGCTAACCCTAATCCAAGACACAGATGGACATTCGCAAGCTGCCATCGCCAAGTTCTCCTTGTTTCCCACAGCTGGAGTGCCACAGAAGCATCTCTCCCAGGACCTTGTCAGACGCCCCATCCAGGAGGGAACGGGTCTGATGGCAGCGTCTCGGTGGAACACTTGTACGATCCAGATGGTCAGAAACACGTAGATAGAGCTCATTACAAACTGGCCAACAATGAAGATCGTGAATACGGGTATACTGTCAGCATTCTGAGGCAGCAATCCAGTGACGAAAGACAGGGAAACCGTGAAAGACAGCAAAACTGTGATGGCAAAGGACAGCTTCTCCCCAGACTCCACAGGGATGAGGAACACCACCACATTGACTAATCCCAGCATCAGGACAGGCAGGAGAGTTGTCAGTATCGCAAGGGATGGCTTTCTCTTCAGGGTCATTTTAAAGTGAACAAATGGAATAGGCGTGTTGTTGGCTTCACTGATCACTCTTTGCGCAGATGTGTACATGATATCCCATTGGCTGTTAGCATTGAACAGGTCTAATCCTATAGAGTTATTGATCGGTTGTATATCCACTTCTTTCAGAGTATATCCCCAACTAAACGTACTGTAAGAACATTCTTGTTCATCCAAAGGAAAATTGGTAACATCCATTTAGCAGAAAGTCTTGAAGGTATCACCAGGTGCCCAATTCACAATTCCATTGGCTGTCACTTTCATGATCCCGAAGTCGAGTCCCAGGGGTTCAACACTATCCACCACGTTGCTAATAGTGATGTAAGGTCTCCACACCATCCCATAGTCAGGACTTATTTCACTGACTCCTCCATACTCGCTGGCGTTCCAAGTTAGGAACTCATCTTTCCAGATAACTAAGAGAAACCCATTAGCTGTCACTGTCTGAGTCACTTCATCAAAATCGGACATGCTGAGAAGATGAAGTTGTAATGAGACTGTGATGGTGTCACTGCTGTTCTTGACAGGTCTGACTTTGGGGTTGTTGTTTTTGATGATGTCATTGTGTAGTCGAAGTATATGGTGGTCATCCTGACCCCTAGTGGTCCCCAGTAACAACAGTAAGTACAGTCCACATGTCACAACCTTGAGTCGAGGCACCCTTACCTCTGTGTACAGACCCGACACATACATTCTCTGTCTTGTACTTCACGAGCAATGTGCACCCAGTACTAGGAAGCAAGGCAGTGTCGAGCTATACTATGAAGCAGCATAACGTTCTGTGCGTCACTCTATGCTATATACTTGTTGTTCTGCTCCAAATGATCGAAGCACTGTAAAACACACGGTACAAAACGTCTGCCCACACAGTACTCCCTTTGTCCCCCTGCGCAATTAAGATGAATCGCATTGATCAATAATGTCACCAGTGCTTAATGCACTGATGCTGCCAAGCGAGAGATTAGTTACCTTTTAAGTGTATTACGTTGAGTTAATAGTATGACTTGAGTGACATTAAGTTAATGTTTGTGCGCTTTACAGGTGACATAAACGTTAGGCAGAGGAGATGAAATTGTATTCAGGCCATGACTGTATCATTGCTGTTCTTGATTTGCTCACGACAAATGAGTGAGTGAGTGAGTGAGTGAGTGAGTGAGTGAGTGAGTGAGTGAGTGAGTGAGTGAGCGAGCTCAGGCAGTACTTGACAAAACGAAACTGTTTTACGAAAAGCTGTACACTGCACAAGATGTAACACCAACTGATTTGTTTTAAAAACCGTAATGTACCAATATTAACTGAAAAAGATATTACCACATTAGAACGTGAATTAGCCATGACTCAAATATCATAATCATAGAAACATATGAAGAGTGAAAACTTCCAGGCCCGGATGGTTCTACAACGGAGTTTTTAATAATATTTAAAAAGGCTAAGGAGGGGTTTTACTGAAATCATTTACTTGTGGCTACAAAAAGAGTACATTATTAATTTCACACCAGCAGGGGTGAAAAACGCGCATCCTGAAAAGAAATCAACCTAAAACATATCTGAAACATTAGGGCCCTAATTCCCTTCTAAATACTTCATAGAAAGCTGGTGCTGCAGCCATTGCAAATATATATCACCAGCAACCTAAAGGTAGGTCCCCATACTGGGGACCATGGGGACTTACAGTACCTTTGATACCTGCATGGACCCAGGCAGGATTTACACCACCTCTTCTGTTACTGGTGATTATGGCCAAAGTTTAGCCAAAATTAAAACAAACAAATATTCTACGATTAAAAACCTGGTGCATATAAAATAATTTGAATGAAGTGGGCCTACGCACCCTTTCGGAGGGACAATAATAATACGCTACTTCAACCCCCATCAAGGGTACAACAACTAACAATCTCAGTTCATAATCATATAAAAAAATTATTTTCTACATCAAAATTTATTAATCAATACGATTTCTTTTAAAAATCCAAGAATTAAATGAGAGTTAAAGTTGAAGAGATCCTTGAGTGATGAAACGTTGAAATATTGATTCCCTCGTGATGGCAAACTCAATACCGTCAAGCAGGACATGCTTGACCGTGATTCTCTCATCACAAGGGATACAAAACGGAGGATCCTCACCTTTAAATAAATACTCGTAGGTGTATCGGGAATGGCCAATACGACGTCTAAGAATGAGCTCTTCAAATCTGGACTGACAGCCCAGGTAGGTGAAACCTATAGTTGGTTTAATTTCATGTAACTTATTGAAACCTACTTGGGTGTCCCACTTCATTTGCATTACATATCTTATGTAATATCTAATAGCAGGCTTATAATCACTTTATGGTATTAGAAGTGGTGTCACAGATTTGTTGAGTGCTGCCTTTGCAGCAGCATCGGCCATTGTGTTACCAATAATACCAACACGGCTTGGTAACCAACAAAAGACGCTAGTAAAAGTAGCAAGATCATTATGTAATTCTATTATTTCAAGTAAATGTGGACGATCGCAGAAAATATTCTTAATGGCCTGAAGACAGGAAAGGGAATCAGGAAATATGATGAACTGTTGATGTTTAGATTGTGTATGTACATATTGGACAGCTTTTAAAATTGCCTTAGATTCTGCAGTAAAAATTGAACTGGCGTCTGGTATTCTTGATGATATGGTGTTGGATCCAATGACACTGACACTAGCAACTGCACCACCGTCCTTGGATCCATCTGTGAAAATAGATTTGTAAGTGTTATAGGGGCCTCTTTGTTCGTTATATTTTTGCTGATAAAGTAAGTGATTGGTATTTTTCATCCAAAACTGGATCCCACAGGAGATATCGTTTGGGTGAGATCAAGCGAGATCTACACTGTAGATATCGCTGCAATGAATTGGCATCACAATGCTTTGCAGACCATTGTGACATCATTGGTAACCATGGCGTCACAATCAAATGACATCACTAATGGCTCTGCTACTGAAGCTGTTAGCAGTACTTTTTACACTTAAGACTCTGCTTATTACTTTCTACAAACTGAAAAAGTTTGAAGTATGATGTTGCATGATAAATAAAATCTAATCCGAGTGTCTTTTGATATCAAATATATTAACACACGTTGATAAAAGTGGAAAAAAAACCTCGGCAAACCTCGGAGTTTCCCCACTTTTATCAACTCGTGTTGATATATTTGATATCAAAAGACACTCGGATTAGATTTTATTTATCATGCAACATCATACTTCAAACTTTTTCAGTTTCGGGTGAGATTCTCTATATATCTGATTTCTTTAGGTTGGTTGACGTCAGACCGACCTGTGGCTTTATAAACTGTCACGGAGGGGAAGACAAAATCTGAATGCGAGATATAACTGTAAGGTTAATGTTAGCATCAGAAATAGCAGGTTTCATTCTTATTCCAAGTGGAGGAATAAGCGCTGTTTTTTTCCATACAAATCCTCATAAGAGGTCTAAAAACACATTCAAATGCAGGATTAGTTGGATTAGAATAAAGTTTTGTAACATATTGCAATGCTAATTTTAAGTGACGGTGTTTCAGGGATGGCTCATCAGCATCATCGTACATACTACTAATGGAAGAAGTTCTGAAGGTACCAAGGCAAAGTCTCAGACTTTGATGATGAATGATATCAAGCAATTTTAATTTACTTTTACAGGCTCCACCATAGACGATGGAGCCATAATTTAATTTAGAGCGAATCAGCGATCGGTACAGGTTGAGTAGAGTTTTCTGATCCCCACCCACTTTGAATTGGAAACAACTGTCATCAAGTCTAGGGCCTTCAGGCATCTATTTTTTAAATGTTTGATGTGAGGTAAAGATGTCAAATGTCTGTCAATAATTATACCCAAGAACTTTGCTTCATTGACAACCCTAATAGGAATGCCATCCAAAACTAATTCTGGGTCTTTATGAGGCTTGTTCTTCCTACAAAAGAGAATACAATTTGTTTTAGATTTCGAAAATTTAAAACCGTTTTCTAAAGACCATTTATGTATTGTATTGAGACATAATTGTAATTGTTTTTCGATAGTATACATATTTTTACCTCGATAAGATACATTAAAATCCAGAAAAAACGATCCATCAAGTGAATCATTTGAAACTTTTGAGAGACTATTTATTTTAATACTAAACAAAGTGACAGACAAAATACTGCCTTGTGGGACATCCTGATCCTGGTGATAATGATCAGACAGGGTTGAACCCACGCGGACTTGAAACTGCCTGTCAGTTGAAAACCCGGATATAAATTGAGGCAAATGGACTCGCAATCCAAAGTCATGTAAATCTTTTAAAATGCCGTGTTTCCATGCAGTGCCATATGCTTTTTCTAGATAAAAAAAGATAGACACTGCATGATGCTTGTTTATTATTGCATTCTTAACAAATGACTCCAATCGAACTAAATGGTCAATGGTACCGGATTTTTACGAAAACCATATTGAATATTTGTTATTAAATTATTGGATTCTAAGTAAGCAGTCTATTATTGGCCATGCGTTCCATGGTTTTGCAAACGCAACTAGTCAATGAAATTTTGTCTATGATTTGATGGATCGGTATGATCCCGTCCAGGTTTCGGTATGGGAACAACAATGGCATCACGCCATGAAGAAAGAAATTTACCAGATGTCCAAATATCATCAAATATTAACAGTAGGGTTTCTAAACATGATTCCGGTAAATGTTTCAGGAGTTGATAATGGATTTTATCAGTTCCTGCGGCAGTATCATGAGCTTGCCCAAGGGCAGTATGGATTATCTGATTTAAAATTGATGTTTTTCTTTTCCTGATGCTTTTGATATTTTTTTAAATGTTGGTACATAGTTAGTCGAGGAAGAATGTTTCGCCAAAGTTTCTCAAGGTTTATGAGCAATATCTGAACAACCAGTAAGCAATTCATCCCCATTTTAAGGATGGTGGATGCTGGCTTTGGAACCCTTACCTTTGTTCCATACTTTGGACATCGGAGTCCGTGAATTTATTTTTGTAACATAGTTCTGCCAGGATTGACGTTTATTTCGTTTAAATGTTCGTCTGGCTTTAGCATTTACGATTTTATATTTATTCAAATTATGGACCATAGGATGGCGACGGAAATAGTGTTCAGCTTTTTTTCCGTGCCATCCTAGCTTGTTGGCAATCGTTAGTAAACAAAGTCTAAACAAGAATATGTTCCAGTTGCAGGATGGAGATATGTTTCAGAATAATCATTGAAAATACATCGTTTTAAGAAAAACTCCTCTAAACATTTACTCTTTGAATTGCTGTCATTACTGCCCCAAAGTGGGTTATGGCCAATTAAATCTCCCATGATAACGCAGGGCTTAGGGAGTTGGTCATACACTGCCTGAAGATAAGACTGTCGGAGAGAGTACGATGGTGGTACGTACAAAGAACACAAAGTAAAAACAATATTCAATGTTACGGGTACTGCAACAGCCTGAGAAAGGGGTATTGAGATTAACAGGACTGTGAATTATGCCCTGCCTCACCAAAACAGAAGATCCTCCAGTTGTTTATCACCTGGAGGGGAAAAGCAATGGTAAGAATCGTACTGTCTTAAATCAAATTTATCTGTTGTTTTGATGAAGGTTTCCTGAAGACAAAATGCTGATGGCTTGAAATCTTGAATTAATAGCTGAAGATCATTAAAATCGTTCCGAAATCCTCCAGAATTCCAATGTATTAAATTCGGACAGCAACTCATGGAGGCTCAATTGGAGCTCGTACGCGTGGGGAAGGTGCTGTATTTTTTTCCTTCATTGTATTTTTTCCTTTGTTCGAAAGTTGTCTATTAGTTTTCATTTCAGGTACACAGTCTGGTTGAATACAGGGTTCTGGCAAAGGTACAGCTTTTGGCAGCGGTTCAGTTTGTGCAGCTGATGAAGTGCAGATGTCAACATCTATTTCTTACAGAATTTTCTGATCTGTGGATATCCAGCTAATAGCCGTTTGACAGCTATTATCAGCCTTGACCGGAGAAGAGGATATTGCCGCCGAATACATTGGTGAAGAAGTGGAAATCGTTTATTCACTTGTAACCAACTTGTTCGCCTCTGTAAATGATATATCATTTGTGTATTTCAGTGTTAGAATTTTTGTCTGTGTCACAAAAGAGGTCTTACTGCAGCGAGAGCAAACTTGGGTATGGCGACAGCATTTGGCTCCATGTCCAAATTGTTGACATTTAAAACAACGGAGTGGATTTGGTATATATACATCCACTGCGATGTTAAAATAACCGGCTTTAATGGAGGTAGGAAGCTTTGTGAGGGCAAATGTGAAAAGATACGTAGTTGTTTTAATGATAGTATCACTTTCTTTCATGGTGAACCGTTTCACAGAAGATACACCTTGAGATTTCAATTCTGCAACAATCTCTTCTTCAGACATGTCTGTGAGGCACTTTGCACAGTCACGTACAATGCCCCTACATGAATTGAGGGTTTTGTGCACAGAAACAACAATCTCTGTATTTGCAAAATGTTTGGCTTTGAGTAGATTCAGAGATTGCTGTTTCCTTGCACATTCCACAAGCAGGGAACCGGACCAGAGACGAGTAACATTTTTTACAGTACCACAAATACCTTCAATAGATTTTGAAACTACAAAGGGGTTGAGTTTGAGAGGCTCTCCTTCAACCCTCTCAAGACCTAGAAATCATTGCCACAAATCAATATTTTGTACAGATTCCTCAGCAGAAAGTAATGCAGCATCTGTATCAATATGCCTTCTTTTATTTATTTTTTATCCAGAACAAGTGAACTGTGGGGTATCCATTATGGAAGAAATAATTTTCAACAACCCTGCTCCTCACCAACCATGTAGTGTCTACAAGGACGATGCTGCAGTGGGAGCCGACTACAAACACCAGGGTTTCGGGGGTGCTGTACTCCAGAAGAAAAGACACAGGAAATAAAATGGTCAAACAGTATAAAAGTAAGACTGGTTCCGCCCCGGAGACAGTTAGCTGATGACAAATAGAACCCGATGCTCAATAATGCCAGAATGGCCCATTAGCAACCGCCTTCTGGCATAGGACTCTAGGCAGATTTATAATGTTTCCAAAATCTTAAGGATATATTCAAAATTGAAATATACCATGCACAGGGCATGGCGTGACCAGCCGATTGATAGAACCGGCCCATTCTACCACCCGTCTAGGTGAAGTTAGGGTCAAAGTGGTGTGTTGGGCAAAAGGGACACTTTTCCTGGCTCCAGTGCCCTCAACCACTAGAAATCCTCCCTCCACCGACACAAGGACACAGACAGAGCAATTTAGGAAAACCTTGACTTACCCTGTGTACCCATTCCAATCCTCTGCTTATCAACTCGACACTCGCAAATAAACATTTGTTCGCTACCCTTCTAAATTAAATTATGAAACGTTACTATGTTATTCCAAATGGGAACACAAATCAAATTGTCAATATACTGACAATGATTGAAAAGCGTTTAATATTGTCGCAGATAAATGCACTCAAAGTATATGTCAAGATCACAGATAATCTTGTATATATTAATTATATGTTAGTACTTTATATAGATGTATAATGGTATGGTTACATTAGTATGTTAAGGTTGTTTTTAGATATTGTCAGGTCATACTATGGGAACAGGTTAGATTCAGGGAAGCGTGACTTGGTACGGCTGATAGTTGGGGAGTTAATTGGTGTAACAATAGGGAGGTCAGGGGTAGCTTGGACTTTGGGGTCAGTTTAAATTGCGGGGCAGGGTAATAATTTGTACAGTCAGCCAGAATCAGTATGATCATTTAAGGCATGGACTAACATTGTGGAAGATTTCTACTCTTGGCGTAAGTTTTTACATTTTTTTGTTTCATGTAGAATTGTATTTTAGAGGATAGAATTTTGAGTTATGCATTGTTTTCAAATGTAATGATATACTCATACAGATTGTAATAACGTAAAGCCACTGTAACAATAACAACAACATGATCAAAGTATAAACAGCTCGACTCAGTAAAATGTAAATCGGAGTATTGGTGCATTGTTGTATGTATTGTAAGGTAGTGACACATACCTCAGTAACTATAGTTGCTTATATTATATTTTAGTGTCATGGAACTGGCCTCAAGTACGTAGGAGGAAAGAAGTACCTCCGATAGTATGTAGTAGGAAGGACGAACCTCCAACATTACGTAAGGAGAGAAGTTCCCCGACGCTACGTAAGGAGAAATCTCCGTTGCAGTGCACATCATAGGATGAACACAGCCGTGGCATCTAAGTAACTCAGGCACCCTTAACGTACGTACGTAGCTTACGTATGTATTCTGGTAAGTCATGGCTTGAAAGAACGGAGCCACTAAGTCCTGGTGAAAATCGGGGAAAATCCAAAGTTGGACTGCCTTGGTGGTTGGAGGGCCCACGCCGAGTTCCAAGACCTTAGAATAAAACTGATATTACCTTGTATAATAAGTGAAGACCGAGAAGGTTTTGTTGTTGGAAGGCATACTGAAGAGTCGAAGTAACTAAAGTTTTTAGATTTCTGGCTTACCACTATCAGAAACCTTTCAATTCGCAAGATAGAGAATAGTTCATAAACGTCTTAAGTTTTCTTTAATTTCGTACCAAGCATTTCTTGTTGGATAGAAACGTTCTGCAATTCCTCTTGTCATATATCTTAGTAGGAAGTCTGGACATTTAATAAGGTGTCTCACTTGCTTATTGTTGTCGCGTCTGAGTGATTGATGAGGTGAAGATACTCATTTATTGCGGCATTGTTGAAAACTGTGAGGTCTTCAACCAAAGTGGAAGGTCTTGCCAACGTTTCATATCTTTGATTAAACCATGTTTAAATGTGATGAAGTTAACTTTCCGAAATCATTTATTGGAAACAAAAGCCGTTTGAGTACCAAATATGATCACAGAATAAGGTCAAACCAAATCTCTCTCACGAGGCTATTTTGTGATGTTGAGCAAAAGAAGCACAGCTTCGTTACATCTTTTGTAATAAGTTACACCAGTTTTACTGGTTCCAATACCAACGATAACCTGTACAGGTTTGTATGTATTAACATGGATGCATATAAAGTGATGACTTGCATGTCAATTTATTTCAATGACATGATAGATGGATTGTTGTTGATGATTGATGCAATTATTAACTAGATAAAATGCAAGCAGTCACAATTGATATTTAGACTAGCGGTGTCCTAATCTGATTCAGTAGAGACATGTATGTGGCGCAATGACGACTCTCGATGACGAACTTAGACCCATGATGTTATCTCACCTCACCTTCAGGTTACCTACATAACGGGTCTTGAGATCACAAACATATGCATGAGTCAAAAAAGAGGATTTATTACGTAACAGATACATTAAACTGGTGTACGTCCTGACGCTGGATAAGTCAATACAAAAATTTTCTTCCGAATTGAGACATCTATACTGACAGCTGACACGTGGATTCACCACTGACAATGTTATTCTACCCGAATTGAAGCGACCATCAACATATAGTGACGTCCGACATAGGGTTGCACAAAACCAATGCTATACTACTAACGTGATACTTCAGTAGAACTGTAATACACAAGGCACAAATACTTCAACAAAACACCCGTGAAGATCCGGGTTAGAATTGGTCGAAAAGGTCGACTATGCTTATCGCAAGAGGCTACCAACTTCATCCTGTGGCCAGGCTCGCTGATTTGCTTATTGAGAGTCAACGTATCCCAATTGCATAGATCAATTCTTTTGACATCAGCCACTAGATTGTCTGGTCCAGACTTGATTATTTACGGGCCACCGTCATATGGCTGGAATATTGCTGAGTGCGGCGTAAACAACAAACTAACAAACAAATATCAACAAACAATGGAAATACCACTTACACATGAACACGTGGATAGACATGTAAAAAGAAATATCCATAAAAAAGGAATACGAATATCACATACCTCACCAGTACGTAAATAGACACCAAACAGAACTGTCACAATAGTGTGTGAATGATGTCTTCGGCAATATCCAAAAATATTGTAAACTTGTACGTAAACAGACATGTGCCAACTTTAAACATCCTCGTATGTGATCAACCTATTCCCATTACGTTGTAGACAACTAGTGATATATACTATGAGTTCATGGTTTCTACGTATATAGCTCATGTGATGAACGTGACCGTAGTTTGTGCCATGTCAAAAATATGCTATCTTAAGGAAACCAATCAAAGTTGTTATGATGAACAGCATGAAAAACAAACAAAAGAAAAGTTTGTTCATCATTCTGCTAACTCGCTTCCAGGTCACTGATGGGGGATTCCATGCGTCCTTTGACATCCTTTCCTGTGTCAGGGTCTCCTGGTTTCCGACTGCAGGGGTGCCACAGATGCATCTCTCCCAGGACCTTGTTATACGACCCATCCAGGAAGGAACAGGCCTGATGACAGCGTCTCGATAGAACACCTGCGTGATCCAGATGGTCAGAAACACGTAGATAGAGCTCATTACAAATTGGCCAACAATGAAGATAGTAAATACAGGTAAGGTGTCACCGTTCTGAGGCAGCAGTCCAGTGATGAAGGCCAGGGATACCATGAAAGAGAGCAGCACTGTGATGGCGAAGGACAGCTTCTCCCCAGATTCCACAGGGATAAGGAACACCATCACATTGACTAATGCCAGCATCAGGACAGGCAGGAGAACTGTCAGTATAACTAGGGAGGACTTTCTCTTCAGTGTCATTTTGAAGTTTATAAATGGATGAGGCATGTCGCTGGTTTCAACGACAACTCTTTGCGCAGATGTGTAAATAATATCCCATTGGCTGTTAGCGTTAAACAGGTCTAATCCTATAGAGTTATTGATCGGTTGTAAATCCACTTCTTTTAAGGTATTTCCCCAATCAAACGTACTGTAAGTACATTCTTGTTCATCCAAAGGAAAATTGGTAACATCCATTTGGCAGAAAGTCTTGAAGGTATCACCAGGTGCCCAATTCACAATTCCATTGGCTGTCACTTTCATGATCCCGAAGTCGAGTCCCAGGGGTTCAACACTATCCACGACGTTGTTAATAGTGATGTAAGGTCTCCACACCATCCCATAGTCAGGACTTATTTCACTGACCCCTCCATACTCGCTGGCGTTCCACGTTAGGAGCTCATCTTTCCAGATAACTAAGAAAAACCCATTAGCTGTCACTGTCTGAGTCACTTCATCAAAATCAGACATGCTGAGAAGATGAAGTTGTAATGAGACTGTGATGGTGTCACTGCTGTTCTTGACAGGTCTGACTTTCGGGTTGTTGTTTTTGATGATGTCATTGTGTAGTCGAAGTATATGGTGGTCATCCTGACCCCTAGTGGTCCCCAGTAACGAGAGTAGGTACAGTCCACATGTTACTACCTCCAGCCGATGCACCCTTACCTCCGTGTACAGCCGCAACATTTATATTCTCTGTCTGGTACCCGAGATGTCCATTCCACTCTGCTGGGCGTCAAGCCAGTGGTGGCGAATTATAGTGTCAATCAGCTAGACTTGGTTGTAAAGTAGTAAATATGCTTTTACCCGTTTATTGTTTGAACTGTAAACGCTATTAACTAAACTGTTTCACTGTTTGCATTTGCGTAATTCTATCATCAACCATTATGTGAATACTATGGGATACACTCTAGGAAACCCACGCATGTACATTCACTTGACTGCATTATTAACGGCAGAATTTTATGTCCTTGTGCCGATCATATAACAAAATGTGGTCATTAATTCCTACAAAGAACAACAAACAGAGAACTACAGCTATGTGTCAGTGATATATTAATGCACTGACGACTTCGGAAACATGTGAATATATAGTAATTGAAAACGTGACTGTTATTAATAATGAGGTCATTAATTGTAACAAGCACATTTAGATCAATAAACGGACTCTTTTTCTTCTTTGTAGTGCAAGACCGCCTCCGTTGTCTAGTGGTAGAGCGTCCGCCCGTTGAGCGGAAGGTCCGGGGCTCGATCCCCGGCCGTGTCATACCAAAAGACGTTTAAAGATGGTACTTGTTGTTACCCTGTCTGGCGCTCGGCATTAAGGGGCTAAAACAAGGACTGATCGGCTCAGAGTCAGTATACTGTGTCTGAGTGGGGTATTCATGTTAAACTGCGGCATGGTATCTCGGTGTGCTAGCACTATAAATCGGCATCAGTCTGGACTACTACAAGCAGACACACACACACACACACACACACACACACACACACACACACACACACACACACACACGTGCATGCACCTTTGTAGTGCATTGTCCCCTCACACTGATTATATTTGTAACTTATCACCAACAATAAAAGGTATTATTTCCATCCGGCCCTTTTTGTATCATGCCTGCATCCTTCCAATATAGTCTTATGTCACATTATAGGGACACTGAGCTGTGTAATCGAGATAACCTGACATAGCATAACTGAATTAAAATAGTTCCATTATGATTATTTGCTAAAAAGACCATTGTACGATTCCGACTATAAAGAAGAAGAAGAAGAAATTCAGAGTCGTATGACCCTCTTTGAAATCTTGGTAGAAAGAGCATGCTCAATTCTATCTCAAAAGTTGTAAAATGTCAACACCAGAGCCTAGAGCTGCTGGAATATTGCTCGACATAAAGGGAAAGTTGACTGTCGGACAGTTGATGTCATCTTGTCATACAGTCTGGTGGAGAGTGTTTTGTCACTCTGAATCCCTGAAAAAGGGGACCACAATTAGTGCCCATGTGGATGCCTACTTCTTGCCTTAATATCTTACTCCAAAATTTTACGTAGATGTTATCAGTGAGTAAGTCCAGCATTTCACATGTTGTTTTTTTACTAAAAAGTTTAAGTTTACTAAATGCAACATGGATAATGAAGAGCCTGAAGAAGTTTGACCACAGGACTACTAACGTGCGCAGGCGCTTTGGCCTTATGATATTTACCATGCGCACAGACAGCGTCTGAAATACGTTTACGCGAGATCGCAGGAAAATGAGAGTGGCCTAATTTGACAAGTCGAGACTGCTGAGATTTTGCTTCATTTCCAGATGTCGCATTCTCCCGTTGTGCTTCGTACAAAAAAAACGGAAATGCGAGATCGCGAGAACGAGAGAATTTGGTCTGACGATCTCGCATTCTTGTGTTTGGGGCATATTTAGCTCGTTTCCACGAGAATGTCCCTTACACTATGCCATAGTGACTTCTTTCCGTGTTTGAATAAACTGAAGTGAAAATCTGTGTTCAACTCCCAGAGATTTTGTTTGTCTGGTACAGTATTTAACCACTAAATGTCAAGTTTGAGTAGCTCAATACTTTGTGGAAATGTTGGTTTATTAAATAAACTTTACCTCAAACTTTTGTTGTTTTTAGTTTATCTATTACAGTCACTTCAATCTGTTTCTTTTGCCGTTCAGTTTATATCAGTTAAAGTTTGTGTAAGATGTTATCATAAGGTAACGGACTTGATGTATGATAAGCAAAATATGCTTCTCTTTTTTTTTTTAAAAACTCTCAACTGATATTCTTGCGAATGGTATTCACGATGTACAACTATCTCAGATATGTTTCATATCATCTTCCCGAGACAAGTTAGTTAACTGACTAAATGTTCAGTTTCCACCCTTGCCGAACTAGGCTGGAATTTCTGGGTTCGATCGTAGCACCACCAGTGGCCATTACGAGTTATGCCCCTTTTATGTCCATCCAATCATATTCCACCTCTCATATCACATGCATTTGCTTCAAACAAAATGGGGGTGGGGGGGTGGGCACGGGTGGCCCAGTCATCTTAGGCGCGGCGAGTTGTGCAGAGTTGCGTCCCTTGGAAACCTATGATTGTTGGTTCGAATCCCGGTTCGCCCCGTTTATGTTTCTAGGTTTGTCAGCACCATACCCGTGCTCGTGTGTTCCATCGAAGTGGTAAACGTCTGAGGTCTGCATCACTTCGGGCTTTCCTCCCACATTAAGCTGACACGCCGCGATATGACTGGAATACTGTTAAAAGCGGCGTTAAACCCAACTCACGCACTCTCTCAAACAAAATGGCGGCGCCAAGTCAAGACGATCTGATCGATAATCAAATCTACATTGTGATAAAACGAGTCTCACTTCGTGAAGTGCATCAATCGCAAGAGCGCCTTGATAAAAAACATAATTTATAGAAAATATCTGTTGACGCTGAGTTGGAGGAACACATGTTTTCGCAACCTTTGTCTATGTCATTGCGCGATTTTGTTTGGACTATGCATAGACGAGTTAGTCCAGCCAACAATATGAATCAATAAGTCCAGCCCAGTTCGGCAAGGATGGAAACCAGACTTCTATAGTCAGTTAACTCCCTTGCCTTGGGAAGATGGTTGCATATGTTTATGTTTCTTTTGTGTCATATTAGTATCTGGTGGTCTACAGTGAAAACTTTAATTTAATTTAGTAGAAAAATGGATTTACCAGGTTCACTAGCTCGATATTTTAAATAACTTTAACTATCTATCTTTGTTATATATATGTATAGCTACCACGAATAAAGCAGTAATGGATTTGTCTTTACGAGCTAAAAGAGCACTTCATATTATTATGGGGAAGCTGAGCACACAT
Organism: Haliotis rufescens; assembly: GCF_023055435.1. Taxonomy (NCBI): domain Eukaryota; kingdom Metazoa; phylum Mollusca; class Gastropoda; order Lepetellida; family Haliotidae; genus Haliotis; species Haliotis rufescens. The sequence continues at coordinate 6,328,422 of NW_025963891.1, read as the reverse complement.
TCCCTGAGTGTTCGTCAAACTACTTGATAGCGTAATAAGTATATGTTACCTTATTCTGCGGAGGTATGGGGTGTCAAGAGATTTGACTGTGTAGACAACGTGCATTTACCCGTTTGTAAAAGAATTATTAATGTCTGACCACAAACACCAAGTATTATGTGTAAGGTGAATGTGAACGATTTCCAGATTACATTAATGCTACTAGGAGAAGCATCAAATATTGGTTTAAAGTGTTATCGGTCATGAAGCACGCCTTCTTCAGAAAGGTTAAGAACATGTTAATATCACTCCGGATATAACACTGGAGCATCCGAAATAAGCTGTTTGCTGATTCCACATGGAATGGGAGTAGCATGGTTATCAAAACCTAAATATGTCCCTGAACTGTTTCGAGAATGTGCCATTAATATAATCTTATAAAAATTGGAACATACACTCGTAGATATACGTGTCGTCACTATTTCGCCTTTTACGTCCAATTGAATCCGACTTTGGCAGATAATAGAGACTGATGTACCGCCAGCGTTGACGTTTTCAATGATACAAACAACTGAACGTCAAAAACAGGCTTTACTTCGCAATTGAAACATAATTACATATTTGCACGGAATATCGTTAGAAATAACAAATTTGACCCACCAGGAGAAAAGGGACCCTGAGGGTGCTAGGCTACAATTGTATTGTGACGTCATTAAGAGGGACGTTTGACGTCAACTTACTTCCGTAAAAAAAGGCCATGTGTGCTGACATCTTACTTTTCTAGTTCGTAATGTAATAAAACTTTTTTCAAAACATTTCAGCATACATGTCCCACTTTCAATTAATCAGACAGTATATCTAAATACTTCAATTATTACATAAACAGTTTCATAAACTATTTTAAATTGGACTTTGCAGAAAATGAGTCAAAATGTTTGATGCAATGTATCCCTGTACTAAATATGAATTGAAGCTTGAGATTATTTTGTGTTCCTAAAATACTGTAGTTTTTTCAACATAATGAGAAGTCAAAATGTGATTTTTCATCCAAAAGGTTCACTTGTCTCATGGTTGGCCATAAATATTAAAAAAATATGCAGATACAACTATCTCAATTACGTTACTATAAACCAATGGCTTCATCAGCATAATGTTATTCTATCGATACTTGCGACTGAGTAACAAATACATCTCCCCTGAACCGTGCATAACATCATTGTGTGCTTGTTTCACCTAACCACTGACTACTGTCTGGAATCACAAACTGAGTTCGAAGAAAAACAACATATTTGGTGTAAAGCACTACATCCATTATGTTTGTATCCCGCGTGTATGTGAGTTTACGCGAGTACATCAAGGATATACATTGATGTTTAGTCAAGAGGACTAATAAATGTGTGAGTCTTTATTCAGAAAACTGAGTAGCCCACGACACGATCTACTGTTTGACACACTGGGTCGGGACAGGCCAATATCAATATATAACCCCGATGCAATCCGTCATCCTGTCAAGCACATCAGTTCTCCATGTAATGTCGGTCGATAAATAGACGTCTAATTGCTGCAATGACAAAATCAAGACTGAGTTTTTTTCTCAATGATCAAATAATGTCTCTGGTGTTACCCTCTTTGAGAAATAATGCCATTTGGATTTTCCGGAAATCAAACAGTCCCAGTCCAAATGTCACACACAGTTACAACATTCAAAATGCAATATTCACTGCTACAGGAGGCATTTTTTTTAATATATAACGTCAACGCCAGGAAATTCTCAGTCTAGACTGAAACATATGCTGAAACATATTTTATTGGGAAATAAAAGGCAAAATAGATGTGAAAATTATATGAATGGATCACTGAAATTAATTCTGACACCAGGTGGTCACGAAAATGGCTGTCTTCAAAGCTTATAGGTGTCCTCGTGGATGCACAATTTATATAAAACCTTTTCATGGTCTCTTATTGTGATTGTTTTCTTTGAGTGGTGTTGAGTGTAAATGGCAAGGTCAGATGTGGTAATGTACATACTTGAATGCATTTTGTAATAAGTTCATGAATTGTTTTTGAAGTTTTTGTTTCGTTTCGTTTCGTTTCGTTTCGTCCCAGTCGTGATATGGCTGAACTAATGCTAAAGTCGGCTCAAAAGAATATTCATTAGCTCACTCACTCATTCAATCATTCTTGGACGGTGATTGGACAATCTGATTCCCAGAATATGTCTTAATCAGTCACTCAAAAATCAGATGTTTTTCACAGAAATCAGTTTTAACGATATAAATGAAATTGAATACGTGTTTTACCTTGATAACACATCTCGCATCTGCTTTCTGATTCGCCAAGTTTGCTACACATGGAATTTCTGCTGTTGAGACAGACACATGTGGGTAATTGATTTATGGTGCATGTTATACTCTGGGGAATTTAACATTATAGATGACTGATGTGATAAATTAGCGTTGTATAAGGATATTACAGGTGTCAAATGACTGGTTGATTGTTTACCTGGCAAATATCGGCCTCGGCGTTCTGTATGTCTTAATGATATGTACTTGTCTCTCTCAGTGTCATGTATCAACTCTAACTACTGAATAAACGTTCATTATTGTATTAGCCATTTGCCAATATTTAGCAATGGCTTGGGTGTAATGATTTTCGGAACTTTCCAAGAATACACTGATAGGAGTTCAGTGCACAGTTTATCTCCAACCTAGTTAGTCTCGGACGAATTCGGGTGTAGTGTACTGAACACTCTCTGCGAAGGTAGCAGAGGCTTTCTAGGAGATAATAATGCATGTACCTCACATACTTCTCCACAATTCAACCGGACCATGTGATGAATTAATGATGTATGTGCGCATATTTGGATGAGTTTATCCTGATAGATTGCCTCCTGAATGTGTCATGTTATCAACTGAAAAAACAACATCGACATGAATAATATCAATCAAATCTCACGAGGTCAATGTAAGACCATGTCTTTCAAAGTATATTTATTTCAGCCACGTTTTTATTCGTAGTATATATGTTCGTTTAACTTTGGCTAAACTTGTCAATAATCGCCAACAGCTGAAGGGATGAAGTAAATCCGGCTGGGGTCCATGCAGGTAGCAAAAGTACTGTAAGTCCCCATGGACCCTAGCATGGTGATCTACCTTCAGCTGCTGACGATCTGTAGCCCTTTTTTATATTGTATCGTCATGTATTGTGCTATGCTCTTTTATAATTCCTTACTAGTTTTATATCTTTTTCTGTGATAAATCTAGTGATTTTACTGTCCTTCGTTGACAGGTTTTTAAATCAGTTTAAATATATGTATAATGATTAAATATTGATAGTCACGATATGGCTGAAATATTGCCGATGTGACTTAAAATTTAACTCACTCACTCACTCACTCACGAGGTCAACGATGATTGTAGCCAAAACAAGCACAGAATTGGAGATATTTCTACAGACAGATCAATCTGTTTCAGAAAAAGAATCTGATTGTATCTCAATGTTTCATAATATCTTTCGGTTTGGCATCGTTGGTGTTAAACGTTAACACGTGTACATTATCAGAACAACAGGGGAATGTAAGCTTTCCAACATCGTCTACCTTTGGTGACTGTGACCGAGGATGCATTGTTACGGCGACAATGACGACCCCTGAAACGGGAGTCATCACTTTACCTTGGAGTCTGGAGATGTAAAACGGTTGTGATGCTACAAACTCATGCACGTGTCAATGAAAAGGATATACTACGTAATGGAAACATAATACATATACAATACAAGACACTCATCAATAGCAACATTATTCCACCTAAATTAATACGACCATCAACATATAGTAACGCTGTCATGTGGGGAGTGAGTGAGTGAGTGAATGAGTATGGTTTTACGCCGCTTTTAGCAATATTCCAGCAACAGCTTCACACATTGTACCAATGTCGGGAATTGAACCCGGGTCTTCGGCGTGACGAGCGAACGCTTTAACCACTAGGCAACCCGACCGCCCCGTCTGTCATATGGATACACAAAGCCAATGTTATACTATTAATTTCATACTTCAGCAGGCATAGCACATCCATGAAGGCACGGATACATTAGAATTACACATGAGTATATTATGGGTTAATCAATACGAATATTGTATAACCGACATACATGTATATGTAATACATATGTCACATACGAGAAAGGGTTTCTCAATACAAATACTATATATATTAATCAAATGGACTAGTAGATAGAGTACCTGCCAAGATAGGGGAAGGTCGGCGGTTCGATCCCCCGCCGCGTCATTTCAAAAGACAACACGGTTAAAAGACGTAATTCTGTTGCTACCATGCCTGGATCTCAGTATTAAGGGGATTAAAACAAGGCCTGGACGATTCGGAGTTAGTATACTGTGTCTGAGTGGGGTATCAATGTTAATCTGCAGGATGATATCTCAATTGGCTAGCACTACAAAACCGGGGTAAATACGGGCTAGCACAAGCAGTCAGACACACATGCACGTCTCTATGTAAGTGCCAATATATCAATACAATTGCAAAACCACAGATACCAAAGATAGAGAAATATAGCTAACAAATGAATGCATCGATAGAAGTGCACATCAGTACGGGAATAGACAGCACGTTGAACTGCCAACAGATACATATATAACACACTGGTACGTGTGTGTATGTATGTATATATATATATATATATATATATAGAGAGAGAGAGAGAGAGAGAGAGAGAGAGAGAGAGAGAGAGAGAGAGTGAGTTTAAGAATTTATTAATACTGAGAAAGAAACCAAGGTAAAGCCTTAAAGGGGTTTGTCTGACACCTCCCACTACCCCTCACTAGGTGACGTGAGTACATTTGCTAGCTAACGCAACCGAGCGTGACAATAGACTGGGCTACCGTCTTTAAGGACAGCGTAAATAAACTTTGAGGCAATCTTCTATAAGCATTTCTGAACACTGATTGCTTACCCGTGATCTATGAAGATTTCGATATTTCTTCAACCTAAACAAACAGACAAAAAGAACGCTTGGAGCTCACAAGGTGTCATTACTAGTATTTGGAAATACCCTGAAAGTATCCTTAGCCAACAGTTTACATGGTGGACACATGCATGATCATCTTGTTTTAGTACAGGTACTATCTGTTTTTAAATAATAGTTCATTTTCTGAAGCATATAAACATTAAGATGACTTTATTTTCAAATGATTGGTCGCCCAATGAAATGCTCACATTTTAAAACCTTGTAATCTTGTAACCCTTGTAAAATCAGAATGTCAGCCTCTAATACACCTAAAGTAAAAAATAAAAGTTTGATGTACGTCATGATTAAATATTTACTTTGGGTTTCAGTTCTGAAAATCCGGTTATTGCATGTAATTCCTACTGTATTATTTCAAACAAAAGAAAAGTCCCGCTTTTAGTCGATGCCTGATAAAAATATGTAAGTGTTGCCGAAACAATTTTATTAGTTGGACATAATTTCATAATCGATGGAGGGCACTTCCAAATTTGACGCATCAGTGACAAAATGATGTCGGATGCAATTCCCGATTTTCACTTGTACCATATGTCCCCGTGTTTTTCAGGTGAACAATTGACTTGCTTTTACATATGTAAGTGACGCATGCTACAGGTGAGACAGGATACGCTCACCGTTTCGTGAAAACCTGTTATCTTTACTATTTGATAATGATTCATAAATACATGCTCATGATATTGTCGAAATCGTGCAATCGACTCTCCTTTCCGCAGCGATTTCTAATGAACATTGATCAGCGACTGGCAGTCAATCAGAACCCTATTAGGAAATTGGTCTCATGGGTGCACTCACACATGGATCAAAGATTATTCTATGAATGTTAATGTTTTTCGTGGTTATTGTCATTACAGGTACAACATATAGAAATTTGTACACACAATAGAGCATTCCATTATCCAAACTGTAGTTATGCTTGCATCAACACATCAACATTAATGGGAACCACTGTATATATACAGATCCTGTTTATTATTCATCACTTGTATCAATATCATCCAGGTTTGCACATCATGAGACATACGACGTTTACGTGCACGCTGTGTCTAACTGGGATGTACAAGAAACAAGAAGGATTTCCCTTGAATTTGAAACTTCATGGGTTGTGTTTTCTGTTCTTGCTGTTAACTGTCAAGGGTCAAGATGACCACCATATACATCAACTACACAACGACATCATCAAAAACAACAACCCAAGGGTAAGACCTGTCAAGAACAGCAGTGATGCTGTCACGGTCTCATTACAACTTAATCTTCTCAGCATGTCCGATTTTGATGACGTGACTCAGACAGTAACAGCTAATGGTTTTTTCTTTGTGACCTGGAAAGATGAGTTCCTAACTTGGAACGACAGCGAGTATGGAGGGGTCAGTGAAATAAGTCCTGACTATGGGATGGTGTGGAGACCTTACATCACTATTCGTAACGTCGTGGATAGTGTTGAACCCCTGGGACTCGACTTCGGAATCATTAAAGTGACAGCCAATGGAATTGTGACTTGGTTGCCTGGAGATACCTTCAAGATTTTCTGCCTAATGGATGTTACTAACTTTCCTTTGGATGAACAGATGTGTACTTACATTACGTTAGACTGGGGACATAGTCTAGATGAAATTGATTTAAAACCGATCAATAACTCTATAGGATTGGACCTGTTTAATGCTAACAGCCAATGGGATATCATTGACTCATCTGCTCAGAGAGTGGTCCTTGAATACATCGGCAAATCATCTTCACTTATAAACTTCAATATGACACTGAAGAGAAAGCCATCCCTGGTGATACTGACAATTCTCCTGCCTGTCTTGATGCTGGGATTAGTGAATGTGATGGTGTTCCTCATTCCTGTGGATTCCGGAGAGAAGCTGTCCTTTGCCATCACAGTGCTGCTGTCTTTTACGGTATCGCTGTCTTTCGTCACTGGACTGCTGCCTAAGAATGCTGACAGTATACCCGTATTTACTATCTTTATTATTGGCCTGTTTTTAACTAGCTCTATCTACGTGTTTCTGACCATCTGGATCGTGCAAGTGTTCTATCGGGACGCTGCCATCAGGCCTGTTCCTTCCTGGATGGGGCGTATAACAAGGGCCTGGGAGAGATGTTTCTGTGGCACTCCTGCTGTTGGAAACCAGGAGACGGTGCCACAGGAAAGGATGTCAAAGGAATCATGGAATCCCCCATCAATGACCTGGATGCGAGTCAGCAGACTGGCTGACAGGGTTTTCTTTTGTTTCTTTCTCTCGCTGTTCATCATGACAACGGTGATTGGTTTTCTTAAGATAGCACATTTCTAACATGCCAAAGACATGTAAACCCAGTAAACTGAATGGCACACATCCTTGTAATAATAAGAACCTTATCATATTTGTATTGACGCATCCATATGTCACATACTCAGTGTGTTACATATCCATCACTGTCTTCTGTAGATGTATCACTGTGTTATATATTCAAGACTGTGTCTTCTATTGAGGTGTCAGTGTGTTACATATCCATCACTGTCTTCTGTTGATTTATTAGTGTGTTATATATTCAAGACTGTGTCTTCTATTGAAGTGTCGGTGTATAACATATCCATCACTGTCTTCTGTTGATTTACACTGTGTTATATATTCAAGACTGTGTCTTCTGTTGAAGTATCAGTGTGTTACACATTCAAGACTGGGTCGTCTGTTGAAGTATCAGTGTGTTACATAGTCAAAACTGTGTCCTCTGTTGACGTGTGCTTCATATTCAATGATTAGTAGTATGTTGACGTTTCAGTGTGTCACATGTCTTCTGTTGACCTATCATTGTCTTACATATTCAACATTGTGTCGCGTGTTGACGTTTCCATATGATACCATGTTCATTCTGTCTCCTGTATCTCATGCTTTTCGTAATGGAGAAAGATAACCCTTTTCATATTGATAAGAAACCTCTGCACAAAGCACAGTCGATTAAACGTTTCCGACTACACCATGAGCATGTGTTTATGAATCACTATCAAGTAGTCATCATACCAGATGTTTGCTAAAAGGTAAGAATACCCTGCCCCACCGGTTGCACCCGTCACAAACACATGCAAAGGCAAAGCATTTGCTCGCCTGAAATAAACGGTAACATTTTGTGCAAGTCAAAATAGCGAATTGCATCGTATATCATATTTGTCACTGATCAACTGATCACTTTGTCAAATTTGGGAATGTCCTCAACGTGTCTAACACAAACCTTTTGAAAGCTTAACTGAATCCTTGAATGTCGTTACCCTGATCAAACAACTTGGGCAAGAGTCGAATGGCAGCTTTGAAATCCTCAAAGAAAGAAGATGTTTGATTGTACCTCAAAAGTTGCGAAGTGTAAACACTTATATTGTAACCGTGATCACTCACCGCTGGCTGTGTCATTAAATAACATTCAATAATTCCTGTGTTGTCTATTAACGCAGTGTGACCCATTCCACAAAGCGATCTTAGCACTAAGGTGGTAACTACTCTGCTTTACCTTCAACTACCGTAATGACAAAATGGTTGCATATCGACATGTTATTGATCGAGTTTCGCCACGCATCTATTCTGCGTGAACTGGTAAGACGATCGTGCAAATAATAACTCTTTAAAATGATATCATAACACATACACTATTCGAGGGATGATTTAGCACGGGGTAAAGCTGCGTGTCACACCAATCAATAAAATCCATTAACTGGGTGGTATATTTTTTAAAGTAGCTTGTGTGATATTAACATCGCATTATGACAGTCTTAATATTATTACCAAGGAAAAGATACTTAAAATTTCTAAAAAAATGTGATAGTGTAGTCTGAAAACTATACCTCAAATCCATATACTTCTCGTGTAGTCTGACTGGATAGCGATTCGGAAAATCAGTGTTTGGTTCAGCTGCTATCGTTTTCAGTGCAAGAGATTTGTGTTGGAAGCCTACATTATTTTCTTGTCTTTTATAACGAAACTGAAATTTCATGGAAACAATTGCCCATTTCAACGTCCCTTTTTCACATCTACGTCTAAAATTTACACTGAAATTGTGTAATGACACCGTGATTTACATAATGCCCTAACAAAGTATTTATCATCTAACATACTTATATACTTCTCTGGTTCTATAGCAGACTTGATATCCTTGTAATGGCCAAGGAAACGTGAAGAAGATATACTATCATGTCAGTTTTGACTATACATATCCGGACATTGGACACCCAATTCGTTTTGCCTTTGTCATCAAGAGCTTTCAGTAGTTTTTAACATTGGTAAGGATATCTTTGCGGCTCCATCCTCAGTAATTTTAACCAATATTGTGTGATTCGAAGTTGACTTAATACATGAATGGGATAACGTACTGTTTCACCTAAAATAGCTTTGTTGGAAGCATATTTTTCAACCATTAAAAAGCGCTTAAAGTAGGAAGCACGTACTTTTTCAATAGCGTCATTATATATTGCGCCCCATATTCCTGCCCCCTTTAGCAAGATTAGAAGCTGAAGAAAAGGATACATGATATATTTTGCTTGAAAAGATTATAGATAGGTATAACTGCTTTTGATGGTTGCGATGCTAATTGTTTTCACGCAACTGACCATGATAGTTTAGATGATAGCGTCAGGCCTAAATATTTATAATAAGTAACAATTTTTAGGCGATATTACCATATGTCCATTTTTCATTTTTGGAAATGATTCCTCCATTTCTAATAAAAGCAATTACATTTGTTTTTGACAAATTAACTTCCAATAACCATCTACTGCAAAAAAGAATGTAATACATTCAATTGTTTTTCTAGACCATAAACAGAGTATGAAAACATTAAAATATCATCAGCAAATAGAAGTAACATCAAATCTCTACTAGCTTGTGTGACAAACACACCATAATGTTATTCGTTATATATTTCTGTGACGAGCTCATTAATGGAATAAAATACACAAAACTGGACTTAATATACACCATTAGCTGTTAAGAAGCATATCTATATCTATCTCTCTATCCATCTATCCATCTATCCATCTATCCATCTATCACATACATACACACACACACACACACACACACACACACACACACACACACACACACACACACACACACACACACACACACACATACATACATACATACATGCATACATGCATGCATACATGCATACATACACGCATATGTGCGTGCGTGCGTGCGTGCGTGCGTGCGTGCGTGCGTGCGTGCGTGCGTGTTCCCATGTACACTGGTTCATAATTCCAGATTGTATGTATGCCCCAAATATTGCAAGCATATCGTTCTCTTCCAGAAGTTAAATCTTCACATAACTTTCTATATCCAGTTTGTCAATGAGGGCGGAGAAGAATTCATTTCAATCATTTAGAAAATATTCACGTGATGTGATGGTTCGGGAAGCTATCTTAAGGGAGTATATGCAATACCTAAGATGAGGATACGTACGTGCTAGTTTCCATAATACATGTAGTTTACGTTAAGAGTGAACTGACCTGTATCGGACCAGATCTCCTCTCAATGACAGTCTGAGTTTCCACCTACCTTCTTCATATGAGGATATTGCATCACATACAAATATTCCAGTACTGATAAAGTTCAAAATGACATTTTTAAGGTTATATTTACAAGCAGTTAATATCATTGTGTCACATATGCAAGCGCTGGTTTTGATATTATGAGCATTGACAAAGGCTAAGTATACACATATAATATGTTTCAAAGGAGAGAAGCATGAGTTTGTACACAGTCTTCCGAGGAGTAGTAGCCTGCATTTGTCTATGTATCCTGTCAGTGTCCACAATCCAATGATTGCTATGTTTGAATCAGTTGGGGATTTTGGTCTCGACCTTGGATGGCTCTGGCATTCTCTATCTGAATCGTCTCTTTACCACGTATACCGCTCAGGAGCTCACACACATACAAGCTGGTAGAGAGAACCATTCGGTGCTATATTTTAACACATGCAATGGGGTGGAGATCATAACTATTTAATCCTACAGATTTGAGTGGGTTTACTGTGCGCCTTGCGTTTTGGCAACATCGCACTATCATATTTGTACATGTCAGTTCAGTGTTTGGAATCTGATGTTTTATTAGGAACACTATCCAGTTCAAATTTAAAGGGATTATGTTGGTATGAAGTCTACCTGTAATGTCAGGGGGCCAGAATATGTCATTGGAGATGACAGTCTCATAGTAAGAAGAGTCAATATTTACTTCTATGGTGAAGGTCTCAGATGTGTCGTAATGGCGTCATGTGTTCATATGCAATTTTAATAGTAAAGCCCTATGCTAGTTTATACTCTTATCTCCTCCCCATGAATCTATGTGAGGGAGGGTTGTGTTACATCTCCGTTACCGCCATCACAGGATTCCTCACCGTAGCATGTATTCAAGTCTCTACCAGACACATGAGAGATATCAGGAGCAGTGATTCACGCCATTGTAGGTAAGATGCCAAAACGTCCGCCTTTGACACATAGTAACTAGATCTACCCTTGACGTGAACAAAGACACTGAACTATGTCCCCGGGGCATTCACATTTCATAGTTGCATTTCAGGATATTGATTAGCTTCTAATCAGTAGGCATGTGGGCCATATTGACATTCACTCTAGGACTAATGTATCTATCAGCTTCAATTCAGTACGTAGTATGTGTGGGAGAGAATAATACATAAAGAAATACAGAATGTTCGAGGCGCTTTCTGCGCAGTCATTACATTTGACAGGTCTCAGAAGAGTAGAACTACAGTCTGTTTGGAGCAAAATGACACAGATGAATCGTTAATGTCCTCACAATGAAGTAAAAGTCAAAAGAACCTTCGAAGCAAACTATTACCAAGAATGTGAACTTTAAATGTTTGGATTCCAATATTGTTACCATGGAAGCGTTATTGGCCTAAAAATAAGACTGAAAATCAGGAGCGTTTTCTTAAAGGAACTTACCTTCGGCAAAATAGAATTTCCTTTTTTCGACTTACACAATAAATGTATTCATTTACATGATATAATCAAGACATATCCATTCTTAAGAAATGAACTTTTGTTAAGTGATGTATGGCCTTTGCCATTTGCTGTTATCAACTCAACCTAACATACAAAAATTTTGAAAATATACTCTTTGTATCATAGAGCTCTACAACTTTAAGCATCAAATGGCAAATGTCCTACTGTTACGTTAAAAGTGATAAATTGTTATAGGATTGATATTTTATGACAAAAGACCACTGTTGTCATGGTACGGATCTAGAAAAAAACCACAGACATGTCAGCCATTCAGTTGACCCGCCCCGAGGTCATTGATGAGGACTGACATGATTCATTCAACATCATTTTAGTCGTGATAGAGTGCCCTCGTTTCCCACAGATGAAGTGCCAAAAAAACATTTCTCCCAGGCCCTTGCCATACGCCCCATCCAGGAGGGAACGGTCCTTGTGGCAGCGTTTTGATAGAACATCTGCACGACCCATGTGCTCAGAAACACGTAGACTCATTACAAACAGGCCAATAATTAAGATAGTAACCACGGGTATACTGTCACCGTTCTGAGGCAGCAGTCCAGTGACGAAGGTCAGGGATACCATGAAAGACAGCAAAACTGTGATGGAGAAGGACAGCTTCTCCCCAGACTCCACAGGAATGAGGAACACCACCACATTGACTAATGCCAGCTTTAGGACAGGCCGGAGAGTTGTCAGTAACATCGGTGAAGGTTTTCTTAACATCTATTAAAACAGTGGCCATCAAGAACAACACTTGCAGATTACGTGTTTAGGATATTCCATGGACTGTTTTGGTGAAAGGAGGCTAGACCTATAGTATAACTAATTGGTTTTATATTAACTTCATCATGTCCAACATGTCCAATTTAATATAAAGTAAGAACTGTCCTGTTCATCCAAAGGAAAGTTGGTTACATCAAATTGGCAGAAGGTTTTGAAGACTTTTCCCGACATCCAAACCACAAATCCATTAGCTCTAACTTTTATGATCCCAAAGTCGATTCCAAGAGAACCAAGACTAGCCACCGTGTTCTGAACACCTATGCTAGTTCGCCACACCATCCTTTTTCACTGTCACTTCCATACTCGATGGTGTTCCAGGTTAGGAACTCATCCGTCCAGGAGACACAGAAAAGCCCCATGTCAATGTCTGAGTAACTTCAAACTCAGACAAGGTTGAATTTAACAAGACAATTATGGTTTTACCGATCCTCACAGGATGGATGATATTGGTTATTGTGTTTGAGGATGGCATTGTGTAGTTGATGTGGACACTACGCAGAAATAGATACGAGTGATGAATAATACATAATAAATAGGAACTGTTTATATACACTGGCATCGATTGTTTCGATAATGGAATGGTATATGGCTTGCACAAATTGTTTTTCTGTGACTAATACGACATCCAAGTTCTATTAAATGACAATTATGATCACTTACACCTGAGTGAATGCATCCATTATATCAAAGAATAGATTTATATGAACCAGACAAATACAGTGTATTGTAGTAGTACTGATGAAGTGCCCGTCACGGATAAATATTTCTTATGCTTGTCTTGCAAGTTAATTAATGTTGAAAAATAAAATTGCTCTCCCCAAAACAGCTACATTGCTGCGAGATGTTTTTCGGAAACTATAACTCTGGGTCATAATTTTAGATATAAAATATCTTGTGTTAGCTCTTCTACTTTATCTTCTGTTCGCTTATCCAAAAACAACACAAAGGAGTGAATAAATTTGATACAATTCACTGATCTGCTTTGTCATTTGGCATTCTAATTTAACCTTGATTGAGCAATGTTTATAACATGCTGTCCCATTGATATAAAACCCTCCCTCAGATGTCAACAGGCACACTGGCACTCAACAGCGACCTACGGGGGGCATTTCTTCACAGGCGATCGTTGTTTCGTTTCAAGATCATCAGTAAGAAACGATTAACCTCAACACGTAGCAACTATATGGTTTATATGGTTTCTGTTTAGGTATGTTTCTGGTCTGCTAGTAAAGCTACTACGATAGAAGGTCTCACTGGGACCTAAACACATAGCACGTGAAGTTACTACAAAAGATGGTCTTACTTGGACCTAAACACATAGCACGTGAAGTGACTACAACAGATGGTCTTACTTGGACCTAAACACATAGCACGTGAAGAGACTACAATAGAAGGTCTCACTGGGACCTAAACACATAGCACGTGAAGTTACTACAAAAGATGGTCTTACTTGGACCTAAACACATAGCACGTGAAGAGACTACAATAGAAGGTCTCACTGGGACCTAAACACATAGCACGTGAAGTGACTACAATAGATGGTCTTACTCGGACCTAAACACATAGCACGTGAAGAAACTACAATAGATGGTCTAACTGTGACCTAAACACATAGCATGCGAAGTGACTACAATAGATGGTCTTACTCGGACCTAAACACATAGCACGTGAAGTAACTACAATAGATGTTCTTACTGGGACCTAAACACATAGCCGGTGAAACGACTACAATAGATAGACACAAAGGGGCTTTGATTGTTACAGTGACTTGTTTGCAAATACCGTGGGTGAATAAGTACAATTCGACATACAACAGAAGTCAATAAGAGTCTTAGCAATTTCATGATCATCATCATATGCTGCTGCCGTTGTCGGAAACAACTGCAGACACATTCCACACGGTGCAGACATTGTTATACATGCAACTGAATTCTTGGATCGGTTCAAACGGAATGCGTGCCGTTTATTCGATCGTTTTCCGTCAGAGTTTTAATACAGCTTACTGACATTGTGCAATTTGAAGTGGTGTGTGGAAACAACTATATGCTGTGTAAACAGCAAATATTGAAATCACGTCCAATGTCCCATCCCTTGATGGAAACAAGGTATATTGACACAAGTACGTCTATTTCAGGGGGTATGTTATAATGTGATGATGATATTTTCTATAACGATACATTTACACCACTTTATACGAAGAACAGTTACTTTTTCCGTGAATATAAATGATTTGTCGAAGCCATTAATTTATCAATGAGGAGCGTAGGGCCTATTCTTGGTGCCTCTCATACTAAGTTTGATGGAAGCGACCTCTCTTTAAACTCTTTAAATCCAACCCCTATTACCTAACTTCATGAAGCTAAAGCAAGTCATGGGCGGTCGGGTAACCTAGTGGTTAAAGCGTTCGCTCATCACGTCGAAGACCCGAGTTCGATTTCCGACATGGATACAATGTGTGAAGCCCATTTCTTGTGTCCCCCGCCAGATATTGCTGGATTATTGCTAAAAGCGGCGTAGAACCATACTCACTCACTCACTCACTCACTAAACCAAGACACTCAATGTGAGCACCAGTATCATGATGCAGTTGTATTGACAGAACTATACACAAAATAACCAATTAAATTGTTAGGACTCATGAAGTAGACATTGAACCGGGTAGCAATGTTACACATGAAAGCCTGCTTGCAGCTTTGTGTGGTGGGAGTGATTCTGGGGAAGTAAAATCAGTGAGACTTCAGAGCAATATGTTTGGTGGTTCATATTTGAACAACAAATGGCACTTAAGAAACTCGAAATGGAGAAATGGAAGTTTGAGACAGAACAAGAAAGTCAGAACAAGGAGTTTAAAAAGTTGCGGTTGGTTCAATAGTTAAGCCTCAAGGAACTGGACGGAGGAATGCCACGATGGTCAGTCACGACAATGAACAAAGTGGGTCTGATTTCCGGATCAATGATTGCTAGATAGGTTCGTAATTGTGTTAAATCAGAAGTAGATATATGTGTTCAGCAGTTTGAGTGTGTCGCTAGTTAAACTGGCCAGAATATGTGTGGCATATTTAACTCCAGAGCGTTTGAGGGTATGGTGACAAAGGTTTACTCAATGAACGATTCAGGAATTAGGAATCTTTGAAAGCCACTGAGCTTCGGGCTTATCAGTTAACCAGTGAGGAGCAACGCAAGCAGCTTAGAAATCTGAAAAAGTGAGTTGGGTTTAACGCCGCTTTTAACAGTATTCCAGTTATTTCACGGCGTGTCAGCTTAATGTAGGCGGAAAGCCCGAAGTGATGCAGGTCTCAGACGTTTACTGCTTTGGTGAAACCTTAGAGCACAGGTATGGTGCTGACAAACCTAGATACATAATCGTGGCGAACCGGGAGTCGAACCCACAATCATAGGTTTCTGGCCTGCTGAAGGGACGCAACTCTGCACAGCGAATCGCGGCGCCTTGGACGATTGGGCCACCCGTGCCCTCAAATCTGTCAAGGGTGAGAATTATTTCAAGTTGAGGGTGATGTTTTTTCTTGAAGAGGTGAAAAGTAGTAAGCCTACTAGTCTCAGGATGCATTTGGGGGATCAAAATATTGTCATATTACAAGAGGTATCGGTTACCGCTGACTGCTAATGTCTGCTAATGACTGCAGGATATCAGGAATGTCAGGTTTCTTTCAAAACTCTTACAAATCAGGATTTACAGAAGAAAGTGGTAGTATATATGTTTGGGCTGATTCGAGTTCTAACAAGTCTTGTCAGCATTCCTTGTTTGAATCGGCGAGACCGTTCAAACCAAAATGTGGTTATTGTTCTATAACCAATCATCTAATTGCTGACTGTTCGGCCCAAAAGCAGGATAATCAGAAAGTTGTAAGGTTTGTGAATCATACCTCTTTTATTGAAAGCAGCGTTTCAGGCTATGCCAGGGAAAATATGTTTGTCAGGGCACTATTTGTGAGGTTAAGTACAATTGTTATCCTCGAGTGATTGGGTGAGGGTAAGACATATAGGCAAGCAGTTGGCATACCCATGGGCACCAATTGTCCTCCCCCTTCTTGCGGATCTGGTTCTTTATGCATATGAATTGGAATTTCTGCTCGGATTGGAAAAGTAAAAACAAGTTAATTTGGCCAAGAAGTTTAACTAAAGCTTCAAGTATATTGATGATATGATATCGTTCGATAACAATCAAATAGACGATTCCCTTCCACTGATTTACCCACCTGAACTAGAAATAAAGGAGACCAGTGAGATAGCCTAATCTGTTTCATATTTAGATCTATGCATAAAGATTGAGAGTAACAAAACACTCACAAGACCATAAGACAGGAGGGATGACTTCAACTTTCTAATGGTGAACTTGCCCTTCATGTTGAGCAATATTTCAGAAGCTCTAGCCCCGTGTGTTTACATTGCACAACTTTTGAGATACAATCGAGCATGCTCTTTCTACCAAGATTTCAAAGAGCGTCATACGGATTTCGCTCAGAAGTTGTTTGATCAAGGTTACAGCATTCAAGGATTCACTAATCCTTTCAAATGTTTTATGATAGACATGTGGAGGTCATTTCCAAACTTGACGCATCAGTGACAAAAATTATGTTCGATGCAATTCCTTATTTTGACTTGTACCATATATTTCCGGGTTTTTTTCAGATAAACAATTGACTTGCCTTTGCATGTGTTTGTGACTGGTGCCACCAGTTGGGCAGGATACGCTCATCTTTTCGCGAAGATGTGGTATCATCACTATTTGATAATGATTCATAAACACATGTTCATGATATAGTGGGAATCACATAATCGACTTTTCGATATTTCTTATGAATATGGAAAGGGCTTTGTCGCTTCTATTTCCATGTTTAGAGGTACAGGAGCTAGGCAGAGTGTGATTGTAGCTAGGACAGTGCCCGATCGGTCAAAAAGTCGTCATTGGGATGAGTGGCGGTTCCCAGGTGTTCAGATCTTGTTTGGTAACCACTTGACTGGCCGTAGCTGTCAGCATTGGTCTAACCAGTCCCAAGACGTTTCAGGTTGTTCCAGGGAGAAAAGGTTGAGATTAAAACTTACATCTTTCTGCCCTGTGTAATGACCAGGTCCCTGGCTAGGAAGGCTAAGCCTAAGGTAACTAAGGTTGATATTTGTCTGTCTTGGGCGTTTGCAGGGTCTGAGACAGGTACCTCAGTCCATGGGAAAAACTGGAGTCTCTGAGCCTAATGACGCAATCAGTTCTCAAGTAAGCTGGAATAAGAAGAGACAGGAACAGAAGTGATTGCACATTTAAGAAAGGTTGGGCGAATGTGGTGAATGAAAAACAGACTGATAGCCAGAGTGAATACTTCTTCGTTCGTGAGGGGGTGTTAATGAGAAAAGAATCTGCTCAGAAAAACCTAGATAAGATAACATGTCTTTTACAGCGTCTCGATTGAACACTTACATGATCCAGATGGTCAGAAACACGTAGATGGAGCTCATTACAAACAGGCCATGAAGGAAGATAGTAAATACGGGTATACTGTCAGCGTTCTGAGGCAGCAGTCCAGTGATAAAGATCAGATATACCATGAAAGAACTGTGATGGCAAAGGAAGCTTCTCCTCAAACTCCACAGGAATGAGGAACACCAGCACATTGACTAATCTCAGTATCAGGACAGGCAGGGACGGCTCTCACTTCAAGGTCATATTGAAGTATACAAATGAAAAAGATCCCATATGATGAAAGACAACTCTTGCAGACGATGTGTTAAAAACAACCCATTGACTGTTTGTGATACGGAATTGTAGTCCAATAAAGTTACTCACATGTTTAAAATTTTGTTCATGTATGGGGAGTCCCCAAACAGACAATTTGTAAAAACAGTTGTGTTCATCTCATGGAAAGTTGGTAACATACATTTGACAGAGAGTCTTGAAAATATCTGATGGTTGCCAAGTCACCAAACCGTTTGCCTGAACATAGCAAATTATAATTATAGTAATTATAGCAAAGTTCAGTCCGACAGGTGTAGCCTTATCCACATCATTGCGTGATCTGAGGTCGGCACACCTTCCCAGAGTAAGGACTTATTTCACGGGCTCCTCAATAATCGCTTGCGTTCCAGGTTAGGAACTCATCTTTCCATGACACAGCAAAGAAGCCATTGGCTATCACTGTCTGAGTAACAGCAACAAAATCAGAGATACTAGTCAAGTGATTGTCTATCCAGACAGTTGTGGTGTCACTGCTGATTCTGACAGGGCGGATCAAGGGATTGTTGTATTTGATGATGTCGTTGTGGAGTCGACGTATATGATGGTCATCCTGGACAGTGGCAGTTGTCAGACGCATCAGTAGACACAGTCAAGAAAGCAAATGCATTTTTATACATGCACCTAACATCGTGACGCGGCCCATTGATCAAGCCAAACACGTCCAGTTGCTGCAACCGTTTTACATCAGTGTTAACATAGGGTAATTGCATGTGAACTCTGAAATGATCTATATAAACAAGTAGGTTGTGTCAACAGAAGTTATGGAAGTCACATTCTAT
The DNA here is from genome assembly GCF_023055435.1 of Haliotis rufescens. Taxonomy (NCBI): domain Eukaryota; kingdom Metazoa; phylum Mollusca; class Gastropoda; order Lepetellida; family Haliotidae; genus Haliotis; species Haliotis rufescens. Next base: position 6,309,104 of record NW_025963891.1, on the reverse strand, counting down.
TCAAATCAACAACTTAGTTCCTTTTCTGACCTTGTGTTTACTATCCGTTCATTCATTTTTCAAATATTTATTTACTGTAATGATGAATAAAGAGTTAGATGACAAATCCTATGATGCCGTTGTCAAAGCTCATCTAGTCTTGGGAACTGCCTTATCATCTCCATGTCAACGGCTGGCAAATTACGTATCTGGCCATAAGTATTGATGTAACTATGTGAGAAAACAAATAAACATAAAAAGTTTCCTTAAAATTCGTACATGACCCATGTAGATCTGCTTAGAAAAAGATGTCTTCACCAACTCATAATTTTGTTTGAGTATTTATATTGTTTGAGCCAAGCATCGATTTTATGCGAAACAAGTGTGGTGGTAAACCCAAACGATTACATGTCATCATGTGCAATGCATGATAGAGTATTTACTTTGCTGTTACATTTTCCTGCTGGCTTAGTGCTGTATTAGTTAACTGGATATTGTTGTGAATCGACTCAGAACTCAGAAATCTGTACGTAAAAGAATTTAGTGTGAAACCAACAAACAAACAGCAAATGTGTTACAAAATCAACCAGGTTTACAAATCAATGCAAATTACTTCGCAGCAATTATAATGGCAGTACACAATAGAGTGGCAGTACGATATTCAATGGCAGTATAAAATGTGAGAGTAGTGGAAATTACAAGAATAATAATCACTTCGCTGCAACAGTGATCAAGCTTCCAGCACTTTCAACACAGTGCTTAACCAGTCCAGTGTCACAAGAACATCACGGAATATTCCACATGTTGCTATTATGCTTAACATCCATTCATGCTATTCTGGAAGTTTACAAATACTTGGGGAATCCAAATATAATAACTTCCTCACCACCGCGTACATTAAATAGTGCTTCATTCATGACAACTAATCATTGTCCAAATACAATGCACTGAACTTCTACCGAATCTCAACAGAAACGATGTAATACCGATACAAACACTGTTTAACAATGAGTTTGAAATAAATCCCCTAAATGACAACTGGGCTTAAAATGTCTACATCACACCCATGATCAAATCACCTTAAATCAACTACAATCTGGTGACATGTGTTAATGTCAAGATAGAAGGAACAGGCACTCTATCCAATGAACAAACCTTTAATAATCATTTAAATGTCAACCATTTGTCCCAAGGTCTGTGGATGTCTGCTGCTGCTTTCTGTTCAGTTCCCGTAGTAACACTTCAGTCTTGTACCCACTTCACCCTTGCTGTTCAGTCCTGGTAGTAACACTTCAGTCTTGTACCCACTTTACCCTTGCTGTTCAGTCCTGGTAGTAACACTTCAGTCTTGTACCCACTTCACCCTTGCTGTTCAGTCCTGGTAGTAACACTTCAGTCTTGTACCCACTTTACCCTTGCTGTTCAGTCCTGGTAGTAACACTTCAGTCTTGTACCCACTTTACCCTTGCTGTTCAGTCCTGGTAGTAACACTTCAGTCTTGTACCCACATCACCCTTGCTGTTCAGTCCTGGTAGTAACACTTCAGTCTTGTACCCACTTTACCCTTGCTGTTCAGTCCTGGTAGTAACACTTCAGTCTTGTACCCACATCACCCTTGCTGTTCAGTCCTGGTAGTAACACTTCAGTCTTGTACCCACTTTACCCTTGCTGTTCAGTCCTGGTAGTAACACTTCAGTCTTGTACCCACATCACCCTTGCTGTTCAGTCCTGGTAGTAACACTTCAGTCTTGTACCCACTTCACCCTTGCTGTTCAGTCCTGGTAGTAACACTTCAGTCTTGTACCCACTTCACCCTTGCTGTTCAGTCCTGGTAGTAACACTTCAGTCTTGTACCCACTTTACCCTTGCTGTTCAGTCCTGGTAGTAACACTTCAGTCTTGTACCCACATCACCCTTGCTGTTCAGTCCTGGTAGTAACACTTCAGTCTTTTACCCACTTCACCCTTGCTGTTCAGTCCTGGTAGTAACACTTCAGTCTTGTACCCACTTCACCCTTGCTGTTCAGTCCTGGTAGTAACACTGCAGTCTTGTACCCACTTCACCCTTGTCTGTTCAGTCCTGGTAGTAACACTGCAGTCTTGTACCCACTTTACCCTTGCTGTTCAGTCCTGGTAGTAACACTTCAGTCTTGTACCCACTTCACCCTTGCTGTTCAGTCCTGGTAGTAACACTTCAGTCTTGTACCCACTTCACCCTTGTCTGTTCAGTCCTGGTAGTAACACTTCAGTCTTGTACCCACTTCACCCTTGCTGTTCAGTCCTGGTAGTAACACTTCAGTCTTGTACCCACTTCACCCTTGCTGTTCAGTCCTGGTAGTAACACTTCAGTCTTGTACCCACTTTACCCTTGCTGTTCAGTCCTGGTAGTAACACTTCAGTCTTGTACCCACTTCACCCTTGCTGTTCAGTCCTGGTAGTAACACTTCAGTCTTGTACCCACTTCACCCTTGCTGTTCAGTCCTGGTAGTAACACTTCAGTCTTGTACCCACTTCACCCTTGCTGTTCAGTCCTGGTAGTAACACTGCAGTCTTGTACCCACTTTACCCTTGCTGTTCAGTCCTGGTAGTAACACTTCAGTCTTGTACCCACTTCACCCTTGCTGTTCAGTCCTGGTAGTAACACTTCAGTCTTGTACCCACTTCACCCTTGCTGTTCAGTCCTGGTAGTAACACTTCAGTCTTGTACCCACTTCATCCTTGCTGTTCAGTCCTGGTAGTAACACTTCAGTCTTGTACCCACTTCACCCTTGCTGGAAGCTGACATACCCTCAATCCCTCGCATCCCCACCATTGGGATGCTCTCTCTGTGGTTGCACTGACCTCGTCTCATCCCCTCGGCTGTTTAAATAGATCTGGTGAGCTTTTCGGATTTTGTATATGATATTCCAACGAATTAATACGCCATTGTTAACAGGGAATACCAGGGAGAACGCTTAAAGACAATCTAAACAAATCCGACTAGGAGTAAAATCAGTCATCAATTAACATACTTTGGAACAAGAATGTTGGTAAAATAAGTACAACTTCAATTATAAATGAAATTAGAAGTTCAGGTAATCAAAAAGAAAAGGTCTAGTCACAACCACGTTATCAAAATCCTACCATGACACTAACGAATCCATAATGAAATATTGAAAACTTGCCAGAAAATAGAACCTATAAGTCCCCAGATAGCTATTGTAACTCTTCACCTGTCAAAACCAAAGAAGGATCACATACACCCTTTCAGAAGTGCCATGCTGTTGTATTTCAAAACCTCAAACCTCACACCACAATCCTGTTTAACCACTTTTACATCACTGTACATGCAGGCAACAGTCATGTTTCACCTCTGTACACAATTACTGTTTTCACTATTGATGATGACCATATGCCTTCCCTATGTACCTGATACATTAATGAACATATTCTCCTGATGACAGTTTAATTTCATTACTTATATATCTTAAACACAGTGACAGCCATCAGTGACACGACGAGGAGGAGGAATAACCAGAAAAAGAATTTGTCCATGGCTTCACTCACTCTTTTCCATTGCACTTCACGTCTGGGAAGCCTTTCACTTCCTCGCGTTGACTTTTCAATGTAACCACTAGGAGATATGTCCGACACATCCTGACCCCCGGCCGTGTGTATCCTGATGCTGCCACAACATCCCTTCTGACCGCCCATAAGTCTATGCACCCAGAGTGGAACGGCCCGCTTGCTAGAGTCTCTATGGAATACCTTGATGACCCAGATAGTAAGCAGCACATAGAGAGAGCTCAAGAGGAACAGCCCAGCCATGAGAAGGGTGAATACTGACAGGCTGTCAGCACTTTGGGGCAGCATGTTGGTGATGAAGGACATGAAAACAGCAAATGACAGCAGCACTGTGATGGAGAAGGACAGCTTCTCCCCCGACTGCACTGGGATGAGGAACACTAAAATGTTGAGGAAAGAAAGAAGCAGGACAGGCATCACGACAGTCAGGATCTTCATGGACGGTTTCCTCGTCAGCTGAAGTTGGTAGGTGATATGGGCGATCTCAAAGAATGACACAAATTGTGTGTGTCGAGTGGCCGAGGTGTTGGTGATGTCCCACTCGCTGTTCACATTGTAAATGTCGAGACCAATGAAGTTGTCAACTGGGAAGAGATCAACGGTGTTGATGGTGTCAGCCCAAACAAAAACATTAAAGGAACATGTCTGAACGTCGAAGGGGAACTTGGTTACATCCATTTTACAACTTGTCTTGAATGAGTCTCCAGGATACCAGGTCAGGCTTCCAGTGAAGAAGAGAACCAAGATGCCAAAATCCAGGCCCAAAGGCTTCATCTTGTCCACCGTGTTCTGCACCGCTACCCTAGGCTTCCATACCTGATCAAACGCTGGCCTGATGTCCTTCACACCGCCATATAGAGTTGGGTTCCATGTCAGGATTTCATCATCCCATGTGACCTCCATGTAACCGGTGGAAGCTAGAGCCTCTGAGACTTCATCAAACTCTGTAATAGCCACAAGGTTAAAGGTGATGGAGACTCGGGTCACATGTGTTTTGTTACGAACAGGGCGGATGTTCGGGTTGTTAGACTCGATGATGTCACTGTAGAGTTTCTGCTGAAGGATGTAGTCATCAACACAGTCACCGACCCCAGTTATTGCCAGCAGTGTAGCAACCAAATGTATCCAAATGTCTTCTCGCATAATTTTGAAACGGATGAATCGCAAACACATGCGTGATATATCTATAGCTGTGTCATAATGTGTGTTGTGATAATTTCAGCTATAGTTCATGGGTCCTCTGTAGACTTCTCGATGGTAGCACTGTGAAATCATTGACCATGCGTGTCTGTTTATGGTTATAACGATCAACTGAAGAATCCTGCCACTCCCATTTCCACTGTTTAATATAAGAAGTAAATCTTCCTTTTCCAGAAAACGATTGATGACAGATCTATACATTCAATAAGTTGATAGTAAAGAGCTGCTTCCATCTCGACACAATGACAATGACATTTTTAGCCTTTAAAACATTCTCAGCGATTATTCGTTCGATGTTTGGACTTGTTTTACTTCTGTGGTAATGCTGTGTGCAAAGAGAACAAATGAATTTCGATTACCAATAATTGATCAGGAGCTGAGATATCACTCTGCGACTCCCTGGTTACATACTTGCAAAAAGAGTAACTGAGGGGTTTCAGAATAGGATCACATGACAGATCTCTATGTTTTCAATAATTTGAAAACATACCAACAGTACTTGCTCCGTAGGAACACAAGACCGTAATACAACCTTTACAAATCCGTCCAACACCCATACAATGGTATCTCCCTGATGTTAATATCTATCCAAGCATTAAACGTTTCTTCCACAAAAGAAGGTAAGCAATTTATTTGAGCTATGTGCCAACTGTACTTCGATTATATATAACATGGCTAATGATTATTGGATCAGTATAGGACGAATGTATTTTCCCCTGCTGTTAATGTCTTCATGAAAGCAAATATCTCTCCCCTTGTAGCCAAGCAAACCACTGCCATATTTGCTCCTGGGAGTGTTAACACTAATGATAATCAATTCATTCCTACTCCGACTGTCGTTTTACCGAGCCACTTATTAATGTGTTTTGCACATGGTGGATTTTGAAAATGAACATTCCGATGGAGTTTTCTTCTCAGGAAAAAAGCACTAAAAGCATACACCTCTATTGCTGTCACCCTCGCGATCGCGAACTGTTGTGCATCTCTACTGTGGAATGAGAATAACCATTAAGTGTTTAGTAAACTACCAGACAATATGGGGTTACATCAAAAGTTTCGAAATTGTGATGACAGTTATCAGATATATTCACGTGATTGAGAAGTAGTGTTTGCTTATTTCAACACATGAGTATTTTGGACTTATAACACTACATTGATACATGTACATGTATACATTGAGTTAAAATCGCAAAGGCAGATTTTAGAAATTTTAAGGAAGCTTATTTTAAGATGTGATCCAATCTGATTCTATGTGATATCGATAGAAACGGTTAAGATATTGACTGCAGAGGACTTGGGTCACGGATAGATTTGACCATTTTATCACATTTGATAATGTTCATATCTTTATTGCAATGTTTTCCACATATTATTAATTGTGACATGTATTATATAAGGGGCATCTTGAAACAGGCTTCATTCAGCTACCATTGAGGAGAATCACAATTCAAACTGCTGTCACTTTAAAGATCCCGAAGTCGAGTCCCAAAGGTTCAACACCGTCTTCCATATTACGAACAGTTATGTTAGATCTCCACATCATCCCATAGTCAGGACTTATTTCACTGACTCCTCCATACTCGCTGGCGTTCCAAGTTAGGAACTCATCTTTCCAGGTCACAACGAAAAACCCATTAGCTGTCACTGTCTGAGTCACTCCATCAAAATCAGACATGCTGAGAAGATAAAGTTGTAATGAGACTGTGATGGTGTCACTGCTGTTCTTGACAGGTCTGACTTTTGGGTTGTTTTTTTCATGATGTCATCGTGTAGTCGAAGTATATGATGGTCATCTTGACCATTGGCATTCAACAGTAAGAACAGCAAACACAACCCATGAAGTTTCAAATTCAGGGGAAATCCTTCTTTTTTCTTGTACATCCGAGCTGCACACAGCGTACACGTAAACGCCACATGTTTCATGATGTGCAAGTCTGGATGACATTGATACAAGTGACGAATGATAAACAGGAGCTGTGTTTATACAGTGGTTCCCATTAATGTTGATGTGTTGATGCAAACTTTCAATGCAGTTTGGATAATGGCATGATCTTTTTGTGTTACAATTTGTGTTTCTATGCCAATTGCTTTATGTTATATCTGTTCAATGACAATAGCCATGACAAACACCAAAATCCATAGTATAGTGTTGAACCCATGCGTGAATGCGCCCATGAGACCAATTTCCTCGTAGGGTTCTGATGGACTGCAAGTCGCTGATCAATATTCCCACATTGTTCCATGAGTTAATAGTTAATGACGTAACGCCTTGATGTGCAGTGAGTAAATTGAGTTGTTAATATTTGATTACAGGTTTGGTTTCGCTCGGCTTTCGTGTGGCTTTGTGTTAGCGTTGCGCGGCGTGACGTGACAATAACAAAGTTTGACAGGCTGCACCAGAAGTTAACTGGTAAGTTGATCACCAGACTGATTTTGAAATAATGTCTGATCAAATGGTTAAGGCCACAACTGAATATTTTTGTCAGGCATCGATTGATTTTAGTACCAAAAGCTGGACTTTACTGTTTTTAAAACAAACTTAGCTGCAGTAGGAAATGTAAGCAATGATCGGATTTTCCGAAGTTAAAACCAAAGTAAATACTTAATCATAACGTATATCAAACGCTGACATTCTGATTTTCAGAAGTTACCAAGCAATATTACAAAGTTACAACTGTCGATTCCCAAATTGAAACAATATGTCAATCTAGAAATCTGTACACAAAAGCACTGTGCGTGAAACCAACACATCACCAACAAGCGGTACACAATCAACAAATGCATTACAAAATTCACTAAGTTTACAAATTAGCACAAATTACTGCACAGCATTCATAATGGCAGTAAACAATAGAGTGGTAGTACAATATTCAATGGCAATGAATACTATGATGGCAGGGGTCAGTGTCAGATACCAAAATATGGTGGTGATAGCGATAGTCAGTGATGATAATGCATATTCACCCAGGGGTGACTGTGGTCAACCTTCCGAGTTTGGTTAGAAGGGGAATCAGGGATGATGAGCGATCCTCACACGAAGGCTGCTCTTGACATGATGGAAATGCGTGTATGTCCCGCAAAGAGAAATTTTCATATGTTTCTATAACATACTCTCACCGTCTGCAGTTTACGGACCGGATGTTTCCACACCCCACTAGCCAAGTTTCTTCCCAGCGCGTGACACATTGGTTACACTCTCTGCAAACACGCTATCGCTGTAAGGAGCTTGCACACTAGCATCTTAAAATAGTAATTTACTGACGACTGCTTACATTGCCTAAATACTTTGCAATGAGCATCTACCGAATCTCAACAGAAACAACGTAACACCGTTACAATCATTGTTAAACAATAAAATACACTGCCATATGACATAACCAAAGTAAATACCTTGATTGTTGTCACCCTGATCAATTATCTTGGACAAGAGTCTTATGATGAGCTTCGAAATCTTCGAAGAAGGAGCAAGCTTGATGGCACCTCAAAAGTTGTGAAGTGTAAACACAAAGGTCAGTAGCTGCAGGAATATTGATCGACTTAAAGGGCAAGTTGTCAATTGGAATGTTATACAGTATTGTTTTTTTCGTCACTCTGAATCTTTATGCGTAGATCTTAATATAAAACACATTTTTTATGTTGCCAATCCGTGCAAAAAACTATCTGAAAACGAAACATATAAGCAAAAAAGGGCGCAAAATTGCTTCCCTTGGGGATGTCTACTTTTTGCCTGCATGTACTATTCCCCAAATGTCACATGGATGTTATCAACGAGGAAGTCCATCATTTCATGTATTGTTTTCTCAGTAAATGTAGAAGATATTTGCTTTCAGTTTTGACAACTCGTCCTCAGGGGCAGTGGCGTACAGCAAAGAAAACAGTCAAATGTTTTGACACATTTGAACTTCTTATCTTTTCTGAGATTACAAACATTCAGGCACATCCTTCCTTTTTACTCAAATATTTCCCGTGAGTATACAGAAACACATTAATTGAATGTATTAATTATCATGGTTAATTGATGAAACAGTACTTTGGAATCCAGTACAACAGAAGAATGGACGAACTTGTCACTGTTTGGGGTTTGACAAATGCTATGCCTGAATTCGAAAAAACAACACTGACAGTATCTTCTTGTGTTGCCTAACTGATGCATAAACATGCTGTTTCATGTCATCGAGGCTGAACAAGTGAACAAATGAAACTCCATTGCTACGTTTGTAACAATAACATCTCCTAAAAACAGAAATGGTCCTTCGCTTGTTTCTAGCATTGGAATCCACTACGACCTGTCGCCAGGTTTTAGAGTCAAGCCCAAAGTCGATAGTACCGATGCATGGTTTGGGAAAAGTTGTCCCTAATAAGTTACTAGCCTTACACGGGGCATAGTTTGATACCAAGTTCTGTTCTTAATCAATGGTTTTATAACTTGAGGCTGGAACACAATGAATATATTTAAATTCTCTGTTTGAAGAGGACCCCTAACATCTGGTTCGGAATGGCACGGTAAGAGTGCACCAGGTGCGCTTCACTCTCAAGTAAAGAAGGGGACATCGGCGACCCACTTCTCGATCTTGGGACATACCTTCATCCCGAAACAACTCAGTGCCTACTCCTACACCTCTTCCAGCGTCACAACCCAAAGCTAAGGTTGACCCACAAGAACAATTCAAATGATAAGCTCTGCTTTATTACATATATTCTGATTTTTAGCGATATTAGAAACCCCTAGATTTAACACAATAGTATCATTACTGTTGTCACTGTTTGTAGGTACTTCACACTTGCATTATTCACCTTTCTTGTTTCAGTATAAAGATGTCCATATAACTTCCATGTGAAACCTGATCCATCATTGATCATATTCTCCAGGTGATGGTCTAATTTCATTACAGACATATCTTGAACACAGTGACAGCCATCAGTGACACGACAAGCAGGAGGAATAACCAGAAAAAGAATTTGTCCATGGCTTCACTCACTCTTATCCATTGCACCTCACTTCCGGGCAGCCTTTCACTTCCTCGCGTTGACATGTCAATGTCCCCACTAGGAGATATGTCCGACACATCCTGACTCCCGGTTGTGTGTATCCTGATGCTGCCACAACATCCCTTCTGACCGCACAGCAGTCTACACACCCAGAGTGGAACGGCCCGCTTGCTAGAGTCTCTATGGAATACCTTGATGACCCAGATAGTAAGCAGCACATAGAGAGAGCTCAAGAGGAACAGCCCAGCCATGAGAAGGGTGAATACTGACAGGCTGTCAGCACTTTGGGGCAGCATGTTGGTGATGAAGGACATGAAAACAGCAAATGACAGCAGCACTGTGATGGAGAAGGACAGCTTCTCCCCCGACTGCACTGGGATGAGGAACACGACGACGTTGAGGAAGGAAAGAAGCAGGACAGGCATCACGACAGTCAGGATCTTCATGGACGGTTTCCTCGTCAGCTGGAGATGGTAGGTGATGTGGGCGATCTCGGAGAAAGATGCATATTTTGTGTGTCGAGTGGCCGAGGTGTTGGTGATGTCCCACTCGCTGTTCACATTGTAAATGTCGAGACCAATGGAGTTGTCAACTGGGAAGAGATCAACGGTGTTGATGGTGTCAGCCCAAACAAAAACATTAAAGGAACATGTCTGAACGTCGAAGGGGAACTTGGTTACATCCATTTTACAACTTGTCTTGAATGTGTCTCCAGGATACCAGGTCAGGCTTCCAGTGAAGAAGAGAACCAAGATGCCAAAATCCAGGCCCAAAGGCTTCATCTTGTCCACCGTGTTCTGCACCGCTACCCTAGGCTTCCATACCTGATCAAACGCTGGCCTCATGTCCGTCACACCGCCATATAGAGTTGGGTTCCATGTCAGGATTTCATCATCCCATGTGACCTCCATGTAACCGGTGGAAGCTAGAGCCTCTGAGACTTCATCAAACTCTGTAATAGCCACAAGGTTAAAGGTGATGGAGACTCGGGTCACATGTGTTTTGTTACGAACAGGGCGGATGTTCGGGTTGTTAGACTCGATGATGTCACTGTAGAGTTTCTGCTGAAGGCTGTAGTCATCAACACAGTCACTGACCCCGGTGACTGCCAGCAATATAACAACCAAATCTATCCTGTCGTGTCGGATCATTTTTACAGGGTCCACTCACCAAAGTTTATCAGTTCAATAGCTGTATCATGATAAGTGTGTAGTAGCGCACTGGTGCTGTGTGGTCTTCACGACGGGAGAAATGACTGTCCCTGTTGTCTATGTCTAGGTCTGTAATTAGCTTGAAATTCCTGCCACTCGCCGAACCACTGTTTGAAATGTTAGAAGTAATTGTGCTTTGTCCAGAAAGGGATCGATGACAGATCTATCCCATCGATTACTTGGTTCCGCGTCAGTGATATCTTTAAAAAAAAACTCAGAAGTATTTCACTCCTTTGATAGCACATGAAGAACAACTGCATTTCGATTCACAATAATTGATTAGGAATGAGATAGTGCTATGTTGTTCCGTGGTAATATACTCTTTAAAAAAAGTAGGGGATCATGAAATATTAATGTAAATGCCATGTATTATTTAATTAATTTTATTGATTCTGCTTATCATACAGTTGTGATTTACCTGATTACATTCCTTGTCTGTGTATGACCTAGCGATGCATCCACTGTTGGCATGCTGGCAGAGGTCAGCAGTGGGCAGTACGTTCAGTGTGTCACAGTCTGGGATTAAGAGACTATGAAACAGATACCTATACCCCAAAATGTTGACGATTGACCCAGTTGAGGGCGTTCCAGGTCAACGACAAGAGTACAGGATCGACTAATCCGAAACCAGGCTCTACGAAACGGTGAATCAAATTCACCTTGCAAGTTTTTATCAGGCTATTGGAGGACATAAGATTAGAAGTCATCTACATGCAGCTCATTTCCATGCTCCACGGCCATGTCTTGTTCCGCTCGTTACAAATCGTTGCCAACTGACATGCATCCAGTGTGTATGTGACGTATCTCCAGGTAGTTCTCACACTATCTCCGTATAGATCTATAACCACTAAGATATCGGGTTTATAACAGGCTTATTCTTCCACATGGCGGGATTACATGTGGTCAGTCATGACGTCATCAACTACGTCATAGCGCGAGCTAGCTGATACTAACTTCTCTTGCAATACGCTACAATGTACACAACATCGAAACAGTGATAATCGTCGCTGGTCACGTGTCATGTTTTAAGATGAGTCCCGGTTCACTTTGCACTTCCTTGATAGACGTGGTCATGGCTGGCGACGTCGAAATGAACGTCAAGCTAATGCCAATCTGAGACTTCATGACAGGTTATGCGGTGGATACGGGCACAGGGCAATAATACGACCATCTTTTCAATACCTACCTCCCTGACGATGGTATCTGTCTTACACTGAATTGTCTTATTCCAAAAGGAAGATGAAGATTCTAACTGAGCTACGCGCCTTTTTATAATATAGCTAATGATTATTGGGCAAGGAAACGTCGAGTGTATTTTCCGCTCCTGTAAACGCCTTCAGGAAAGCAAATATCGCTCTGCTCGTAGCCAAGGACAAAAACACATATTTGTTCCTCGGAGTGTTAACCCCAATAATAATCATTCATTCCAACTTCGACTAATGTTTTACCAAACCACTTATTAATGTGTTTTACACATAGTCCTATATTTGTCCCTGGGAGTGGTAACTCTCGTAATAATCAAAACATTCTTGCTTCTACTGTTGTTTTACCAAACCACTTTTAAGGTGTTTTTCACATTGTCAATTGTTCTTCTCGTGAATAACTTTGGTATTGGCGCGTATACAGCCTCAAACGTATCCAGGCCAATAAACCCTTACCTTGTGATTCTGGATAAATCCAATGAAATCATTTATATCATTGAATTCTATGTCCTTTTTCACACCAGTGTGATTTCAGTTTCAGATAAAAACATGACATATATGCGTACCCCGCTTACACAATATCACGTTTGCATCCCACATACAAAGTTATCCGACTCCCCATTGTCCTCGTTGTCTTAGGTTTGACACCTCACAGTTTGTTGACTGACATTGGGAGAGTACCTGGGTTTGCTGCCGCCCCCGAACCGATCTTCTTCCATGACACAATGATTGACGTAACGTTCACCTCGACGTTGGTACACTCGAATCCGTCCATCGCTGTGGCTGAGGTGAAAACGAGACTCGTCAGTGAATGGAACTTGTCCCTACTGCATGGCCGTCCAGCTGACTGCAGTAGACGTGCTTGACGGTGGTTTCCTGTCAAAATGGGACGTCTGGCGGGTCTTCTGGCGACAATCCCTGCACATCTGAGGCGGCGACTTACGGTTTGTGAAGATATTCGTCGAAGGCCAGGGATGCTTCTTGCAGTCACTGTTGCTGGCTGGAATCGATTTCGTAGGTGTGTTGTTCGAATCCAGTTGTCATGTCGATTATTGGTTACGCGTGGCCTGCCACTCCGAGGATGGTCTCTGACTGCATTCGTCTCTTGCCAGCGTTGCCATAAACACCAAATGGTGTTTCTGTGGACGTTAATTTATCTTGCAACATCACGTTGACTCGATCCTGCTTCAAGCATACCAATGGCTCGCAGACGCTCATTTTCGGACAGGCGTGGCATTTCGTAATGTCGAATAGTTGCGTAATTTTGTTGTGTTTCTGAGTGGTTGTTGTCAGCACGATGCTAAACAATGCATATGGAATCCCGTTAACGCACATGTTTTTATACCCATTCTTGAGTAGTGAAAGGCATGGGGCTTGCATTAAAGTCAACTTTTGCATGGAATGCATGCTTTTCCGCAGCAGTTGCGTTTTTGTGACGTGATTCCATACATGTACTACAGTATTGAAAACCAAACTTTACTTGTTCGAAAAATACACTAAAATATTGGTGTCACAGGAACCTTTGTTGTTGAGTATAGTAATAATAATTCTTCACCCCGCCAAACCGCAGTACATCTCTATTGCCGAATTAAGACAGCCAGTCCTCTCACCATAACGTGTTCTATAAACAGAAATGACAGGCAATATTTCGATTTGTTAGTTTATTTTGAAAGCTTTAATACCTTTGGAAAGATCCATTCTTGAGGAAAGGAGAGCAGGTTTGATTTATACTCTTGTAAAAGTTGCGATGTCACAAACACGAACATGTTCACCCTTGCCTTTAATTAGGGACGTTTGCACAATGACTGCTGTAAGTCTAGGCTGAAATATGGTCAAACAGTCGGAGTGCTAAGATCGCCTTTCAGAACGAGGCTGGACATCAGCTAGAGATCAGCTGGAGACATGAGAGGCTATTGTCTCCTGAATCCACCTCATGTAGTTATAGACACGGGCATACACACCCGGGCTCTTGGCATCTGCAACAGATCAATGTATTAAAATATACTACTCAAACTTTGATAAGGAACAAGTTTTGATTATATGAAAAATTATCCAACAAATAAAGATTGACATATCCCGATACACAGTGAATGGGTAACCCCTACAGATCCTAAATTTCACGATGACAGGACAGAGGCATGCAGTGAACGATGTGCTTGAAAACTTGTGTTTGCATGTATCGTGACAGAACCGTTGCATATCATTATCAAAGAGCACAACAACTTTTGCGACTGAATGCAAAGTGTGGCGTAGACAAGGATAAAGATTTGCCTCCTCGGCGTCAAAGACATCGTTGATGACTGAAGAATTAGGCAGATGCACAGACATGCCTGAAACTGAGTCAACACAACGTCACGTTGCAAACGTCTTGGTTTCAGACAAAGAGTGACCATCAGGGCATGGAATCGATACCAGACGTTAGGACCAACAACCCACCACACAGTGTGAAGACAGTTTTAGCTGATTGTAGCAAGACGTCAACACTTCGTGACTGCCTCCACACTCAGAAATCACCTGCGGAACGCTAGGGACGTTAAAATCTATTCACACACTGCGTAATCGTCTCCGTGAGGCTGGTCTCCTATCACGGAGTATATGCATTCGCATCCCACTCACCCGACATCACAGACAGACACGTTTGGATTGGGCTGAAGATCCTTTTAATCGGTGAATCAAGATATTGTCAAGACTTGTGCACAGACCGTCGTGTGTGGCGTAGACAAGGAGACAAATTTCAGGATTTCGCTCTGAACATGACCGCAATGGAGGGAGCTCAATTATGATTTGGGATGAGATCAGTGGAAATGGAAAACAAATCCCCATGTCCTACAGCGGGGCACGATGACATGTGGGCGCTACAGGGATGACATTCTGGATGTGTACGCGAGTCTGTATGCTGGTGCAATCGTACCGGACTTCATCCTCATGGACGAGAACACATGACATCATCGTGCAAGAGTCGTTGATGACGACAATTGTGGGCATGGAATGGCTTGCTCGTTTACCTGACCTCAAACCTTTCGAGCATATCAGGAACGAGCTGAAGATAGCCCTCTCGCGATGCCCTCAACTCTACAGAACAATATGCCCTTGGCAATCATCCATGGCCAGGCACTTATTGGGAGTGTGAGACGACGGTGACCAACTGTATTAGCATCACGTGGGTCACATACGCGCTACTGAGAGGTGTTGTTATTGTTGGACAACGAATATGATTCGTGATTTTTTAACGTTTCACTGTTGGTCGGATACTTTCATGTGGAGGGGAGTCGGACTGATTACTGGTCACATGTTGTTTGCTGACATTGTGTGTCACACCACAACGGACTTTGACGTATTTATTTGTAAAGTGGTGATCATAAGCAAACTTTTAGTAGTATATTTATTTTTGTGATTGCAATAAATGCACGAGGGCGTAACACTACTATATCACTCCCAACATGTAGAGGTGAAACGGGGGTAAAGAATCATTACTTTTGCTGACATTGGTAATATAAGTAGACTTACCTGCACAGCCGACCCCCCACGACGTGATCCCCTGCTGCTGCCACCTGCCGGCCTGGTAGCACACTAGAGGTCCGCCAGAATCCCCCTGATAAACATCACAACGTACAGTACAAGCCTGTTGCATGTTGGTTACATGTGAATTCTATAAGAACATGAACTTACTTGTCTTTGAATATTAGTTTGAGTGCATGTTGCCACACCCAGCAATATGACGGCGGTTCGTATATCCAGTGATTGATATAGTGAGCACGATCCACGCTGTCGCTGTAGCCTAGTGGTAAAGCGCTCTCTCGTCAAGCAAAGTTCTCTTGCTTGATTCCCAGCATTTGTTTAATATGTTAACATCCTGCATTAGTGTCCTCCAATACTATTTGGCGGGATTGCTTTTCAAAATAGGTGTGAAACCTCAATCGTCTTCACCCTCACTCATTCACTCAATGTGTGGAAAGAAACTTTTGTGTAAACTTCTTTAAAACACACTAAGCTATAGAACTAAGACAGAATGTCTTAAATCAAAGAGTGGATTGCTCTACCGAGCAACGTAAACAACGAATGATGAACGTGAACAATGAACGTGACCAATGAAGGTGAACAATGAACGTGAATACTGACCGTGAATAATGAACGAGAACATCGAACGTGAACAATAGACTTAAGCAATGAACGTAAACAATGATGACGAACAATGGCCGTGAATAATGAACGAGAACACCGAACGTGAACAATGGACTTAAGCAATGAACGTGACCAATGAAGGTGAACAATGAAAGGGAATAATGAACGAGAACACCGAACGTGAACACTGGAATTAAGCAATGAACGTGAACAATGGACTTAAGCAATGAACGTGACCAATGAAGGTGAACAATGACTGTGAATAATGAACGAGAACACCGAACGTGAACAATGGACTTAAGCAATGAACGTGAACAATGACCATGAATAATGACCGTGAACAATGAACGATAGCGGGGGTCTTACCTTGCAGCCGTCGATGCCGCCATTTGCGTAGCCGGCGCATAACATGTCGTCCAAGATCTCGTTGTGGTACCAGTCAGGTTTGTTGCACGTGGACGTCGGTAACACAGGGACAGCAGCCTGTTTCAACTCCGTCTCACAGCATGTGTCTGGAGGAGAACATACAAGTGATGGATGAACCCACATGCTGGCCGTACACAGACAGGGGCCATGCTGCCACGCACCTGCTTCTGCCTCATGCTCGTTTTCACCCGGAACGAACACAGTTTAGTAGGGTCTGTTGTACTTTAGTAATAGTGTTGTGCTTTAGTAATAGCGTGAACTGACCATTACGCACGCTTTAAACAGTTTAATATAGCGGCGTGTAACTTAACGTGAGAGGACACTGTCAGTCAAGGAAGACAATGCGAAAGGTGAGTGTAAATAAAGTTCAGTTCAGTCACTGTGACCCCTGCAGTCCAAGCCACGCCCTGACGCTGGGGGGCATTTTGTTCGACACAACAACCATCACAACAATGTTTATGTTTGTTTGGTTGGTTAACACCGCACTCCAGCTATATGACGTCTATATGTAAATAATCCACACTGAACCAGGTGTATTACTTTGGGATAGATATTAGCAACGTCCAACCGTTAACCAAGTCACCGCGCCTGACATTTACTCAATGGGTGAATGAGTAAGTGAAATTACCATGGCAACTTACTCCGTGTTTCTCCCCAACCGGTGACGTAGCACATGGTCCCAGCACGTGCTGCTTGGAGTGGAAGACACACGGGCTGCACGTGGGAAGTCATGTTGAATGGTGCGTCCAGTTTGATGAGGGCGATGTCAGAGGCTGAGGTGATGATGTCGTAGTCGAAGTTGACGTAAATACCATCCGCTTGACGTATCTGTTCTGTTGACTCGTTACCTTGTAGACGCTGTCGCCCGGCAACCACGGTCCATTCACTTGCGTCATCCGTACTACAACACAGACCAGCGTTGATACATATCTGAATGCAAAATAGAGTGACATATAACTTGCTCGTATTGACATTGGGTGAGTGGCCCAGCAGAGGTTTAACGCCACCGTGAAAGGTATATCACAGCGGGTCACATAAATTTGGAAGGAAATACAAATTATGCAGGTCTTAGTTATATTCAACTTTGATGAAACATAATCAGGGCGATTCTGGGATTTCATCCCCACGATCATAGGATTCTCACACCACAAAGGGACGCAACTCTGCACAGTGTATTGCGGCGCTTTAGACAACTGAGCCACCAGTGACATGGCCAAAGTTTGATCACCAGGGGTCAGATTCGTACCTTTCAAAACAATGGGCCGCCGTGAGGACCCACAGAGGGTGGATAATGCTCCCGCCACACTGATGAACGCTCTTCTCCTGCACCGACGTCTGCCACGGCCAACTTCCCGCAACTGCCGCCTTTCCGCCGACGATACGATGGGAATCCAAATCAGGGGAGATAACTGGTAGGCCACAGGTGGGACTGTTCGCTGTAAGAGTTTTACAATGTCTCATTATCACGCAATATACACATTACAACGTGCAGCGTACCCCTGAAGTGGAGTGGTCTCCCTTTAACCCTTCACAGCCGGGTATATTAAAGGTACACAGTGATAACCACGATATGCCAGGTTGTCGGAGTAAGAGTGACCATTGTCCACATTGGATATTATACATCTCTTTGTCATCGCCCTTCTGATGAACTCACATATTCGTTCAGATGTATATAATCCTGTGCTTCAGATGTGTATAATCCTGTGTTGACCCGTAAAAATAGTTCTTCGGAAACCCATGCTTGCCGTAAAAGGCGACTATGCTTGTCGTAAGAGACGACCAACGGGATCGGGTGGTCAGGCTCGTTGACTCGGTTGATGCATGTCATTGCATCACAATTGCTTGGATCGATGCTCATGATGTCAGTCACTGGAATGTCTGGTCCAGACTCGATTATTTACACATAGCTAGAACATTGTTGAATGCGGCGTTAAACACCAAACAAAAAAAATAATAAAACAATCCTATGCTGTGTGTTTTGTACTCTGACACTCACCACACACGAGTTCCTCGCTCCCGTCGTTGCAGTCCGGCTTGCCATCACAGACCACGGTGTTGGGTACGCAGGAGCCGTCGGAGCAGGTAAAGTCGGTCGGGGAACACGTTGCTGGTGGCGAGGGGAGACGACACAAGCGTCAGATCGAAACTCAAGTATGGCCTTCCACATAGCGATTGTTGTGATTGTAAATCAATATTAAAGTATGAGCGACTGCTATCATCATGTACGGCATGTTAGTTCGTACTTACAACACAGTTCGCGATTATCTGATATTGTTCCAACTTTACGTTTCGAAATACAGTAGGAAAGCAGTCGAGTTATAGAAAGCATGGTCTTCTCACATTATATCCCATCAGGTAGTCTCTCCTGCTTCTGTTTAGTCTGATATCTCCAAGTCCCGTTGTCTTGCATCTTCCCGAGGCAAGATGGCTTACTGACTCTTTTACCTCAGTTACCTTCCTTGCCCCATGGAAGAAGGTTGTCTAAAGTCTAAATGTTGCTTCAAAATTCAGAATTGCGCTTCGGTATTATCGTAGCTGAAAGCTATTCTTAACTTACGTATAGGATCATGGACAGTATAAGTAAGGTTGAATCCAATCCCTCCAACTGCATCATCAGAGGTGAAGGTCAGCAATACGTCACTTCCGCTAGACGTCAGATCATGCGGTTTACGGATCCCGCACAAATTACCCAAGATGCTCGAGGTTGTGTTTTCTCCGTCGTATATGACAAGGGCGTCGTAACTGCAGTTGGCTGAGAGTTCCACCTCGAACTTGTTGAAGTGTATTGTAACCGCCTGCCCTGGGGGTGCTTGTATCACCCAGCGGCAGTCGAGATGGGGGACATAGGACTCGGCGCCATCAAACCAGGGGGATGTGAGAACCCCGCCCTGACTGCCTGTCACTAACAACGTCGTGCCCCTACATCCGGGTGGTGGCGTCGTAGGTACGGGAGACGTCGTCGTATCTGAATGTACAACAGTGGATAACACACATTGATTAAACCCATTGTATTTCTGAGGTAGTGTGTACGTGAATGTTATTCACACGCGACCTTTGATTGGTTGCGTTTCTTCGAGAATTTTCACAAACATGTCTCCAGGTTCACAAACATATACCAAGGTTCACAAACATTTACCCAGGCTCAAATACAAAAGTCATGTAAACGTTTATAAGTGAAAAAATCCTTGTCACAATATTTTTTTGCTTTTGAGTATGTGAGTGAGTGAGTGAGTGAGTTTGGTTTTACGCCGCTTTTAGCAATATTCCAGCAATATCGCGGCGGGGTACACCAACATTTTGTGTTTGTAATGTTAAGTTTTCATTCATAATCACAAAACCTTCAACATGTCACCACTGTTTTCGCTCATTATGAAATGAAAGTGAAGACACTAAGCGAAAACATTGCTCACCCTTGCCGATGACAGTGTATTTGATCTTGAATCCGTGACCTTCAACGCCCTTGTCCGTGTTAAAGGTCACGTGAAGGTGATTCGATGAGGAGAGTAGCTCTCCCGGCAGCGTCTTCCCGCACAGCACACTGATGACGGTGCTATTGTCGTCCACGCCGTCGTACACAGTCACAGCATCGGCGCTGCAAAGAGAAGTGAACTCCACCTCAAAGTACATGAAGTCCAGAACAATGATTGCTCCGTGTTCTGCTGAGATGGTCCAGGCACAGTGTAGCTGCGCCGGGTAGTTGTGGTTGAGGCTGAAGTCGGGGGAGAGGATGTAACCAGAGTGTGAGGTGAGGACGACGTCGTGAGCGCATGACGATGTGTTGCCATGCCCTGGGGGTAGTAATATATCCACCGTCGGGGTAGTTGTTGCACCTACACAAGTTGTCAGGGGGAGATAAGTACACGTGGCAGTTACTTTAAAATTGACATCAGCATTTGTAACACAAACATTGGTCAAATGTATCGGTCTTTTTAAATTTCCCTTTTATTCTTTGTGCAGTGTGAAATCGCATTAAATAGTTACATTTTTCAGAGGCACGAGGCCTTCACTTAAACCAACAGCGCCAGTAGCAACAAGTACCATCTTTTAACGTCTTTTGGTATGACCCGGTCGGGGATCGAATCCCGGACCTTCCGCTCTCCGGGGACAAGATGTGAATGAGATCTGACCTGACTGAACACGTTGCCACGTGAGCTGGAAACCTTTGAAGGTATGGGAGTTGTCGCTGTGGAACTCCACTCGCACGTGCGTTCCGTCCACGGTGATGTTGCGGGGTCGGGTGTTGCCGCAGTACTGACCTGGGATGTTCAAATTGAATTATTGCTGACAAGATGATAAAGTCTTCATTTCCAAGTAGCTATTATGTGTTCTGTTCGCTTGATGGAGATTCATTCCATGCATGATAATTAGACCATGTATTTAATATGGAGGCACATGGCCCAAAATACAGACATAAAGAAGTTACATTTCTTAGCGCTGCGATACACATATATATATATACGTTCGTTATACCAATCGGCTTTTTATATATATAAAGAACTGACGGGTATAACGAACGTATTGTTTGGCCCCGACCAGTTTTTATACATATGCTGTACTTATGCTTATAACGACTACGGTTATAACGAACAAAAATTAGTGACCCCTTTGAGTTCGTTATAACCCTAGTTCACTGTATATACACATGTACTAGGATACTCTTTGTAGGAGATAAACAAATACATACAGAGATATATACACACATATAGCACAGGCACACATATCATATGTAGTATTCTTGGAAAAAAATAAGTATATTGAGTGGTATTGAACATATTTCTTACTTTTTGCATATTAAATGGGAAAAAACGTGGTGATACCGAATCTGGTTTAAACCCCAGATGGTGAGATTGACTGGCGCTTCAGACAATTGCATCAGTGACATTGACAATATTACCTATGGGTTTACTGTTTGTGACGTCGCGTATCGTCACGTAGTCATAGCGACAGTATCCATGGGGATCAGGTTCAAGGCTGAAGACGCCGGTGAAGAAAAACTCCAGATGCTTAGAGAAAGGAAATCAAGCATGACCACATATACAACATTTGTCAAACGTGTTCCCCTCCAACCCATCAATCATATACACGTGTACAACTAAGAAAAACGTACAACATTATGGATAACAAATTCTGGTTGACTGCATATGGCGACGTTTCGATGTAGATTATTACACCGTTGTCAAGCTGGAGTGACAACAACCAAGTGATGATAGATACATATGCATGACGTATTGTGATAAGCAGCAGGTTAACCTTGACAACAACGGTAATCCGTTTTTCTTACTTATTGGCTAACTTTTAGAATGCCAATCAAACAGTCACGTGTTCTTTAGTCTAATTAGTCTAATATGTGTCTCTTACGCACTTCAAGCACATACACATGTACAACATTAGTCTAGTATGTGTCTCTTACACCCATCAAGCACATACACATGCACAACGTCAGTCTAATATGTGTCTCTCACACCCTTCAAGCACATACACGTGTACATCGTCAGTCTAATATGTGTCTCTCACACCCTTCAAGCACATACACGTGTACAACATTAGTCTAATATGTGTCTCTCACACCCTTCAAGCACATACACTTGTACAACATTAGTCTAGTATGTGTCTCTTACACCCATCAAGCACATACACGTGTACAACATTAGCCTAATATGTGTCTCTTACACCCTTCAATCACATACACGTGTACATCGTCAGTCTAATATGTGTCTCTTACACTCTTCAAGCACATACACGTGTACAACATTAGTCTAATATGTGTTGCTTACACCCATCAAGCACATACATGTGTACAACATTAGTAAAATATGTGTCTCTTACGCCCTTCAAGCACATACATGTGTACAACGTCAGTCTAATAAGTGTCTCTTACACCCTTCAAGCACATACACATGTACAACATAAGTCTAATATGTGTCTCTTACGCCCTTCAAGCACATACACATGTACAACATTAGTCTAATATGTGTCTCTTAGACCCTTCAAGCACATACACATGTACAACGTCAGTCTAATATGTGTCTCTCACACCCTTCAAGCACATACACGTGTACAGCATTAGTCTAATATGTGCCTTACACCCTTCAGGGACAAACACATGTACAACATTAGTCCAATATGTGTCTCTTACACCCTTCAAGCACATACACGTGTACAGCATTAGTCTAATATGTGTCTCTTACGCCCTTCAAGCACATACACGTGTACAGCATTAGTCTAGTATGTGTCTCTTACACCCTTCAAGCAGATACACATGTACAACAGTAGTCTAATATGTGTCTCTTACACCCTTCAAGCACATACACATGTACAACATTAGTCCAATATGTGTCTCTTACGCTCTTCAAGCACATACACATGTACAACATTAGTCTAATATGTTTCTCTTACGCTCTTCAAGCACATACACATGTACAACATTAGTCTAGTATGTGTCTCTTACACCCTTCAAGCACATACACATGTACAACATTAGTCTAATATGTGTCTCTTAGACCCTTCAAGCACATACACATGTACAACGTCAGTCTAATATGTGTCTCTCACACCCTTCAAGCACATACACGTGTACAACATTAGTCTAATATGTGTCTCTTACACCCTTCAAGCACATACACATGTACAACATTAGTCTAATATGTGTCTCTTACGCCCTTCAAGCACATACACATGTACAACATTAGTCTAATATGTGTCTCTTACGCTCTTCAAGCACATACACATGTACAACATTAGCCTAATATGTGTCTCTTACGCCCTTCAAGCACATACACGTGTACAGCATTAGTCTAGTATGTGTCTCTTACACCCTTCAAGCACATACACATGTACAACATTAGTCTAATATGTGTCTCTTACGCTCTTCAAGCACATACACATGTACAACATTAGTCTAATATGTTTCTCTTACGCTCTTCAAGCACATACACATGTACAACATTAGTCTAGTATGTGTCTCTTACACCCTTCAAGCACATACACATGTACAACATTAGTCTAATATGTGTCTCTTACACCCTTCAAGCACATACACATGTACAACATTAGTATAATATGTGTCTCTTACGCCCTTCAAGCACATACACATGTACAGCATTAGTCTAATATGTGTCTCTTACACCCTTCAAGCACATACACATGTACAACATTAGTCTAATATGTGTCTCTTACGCCCTTCAAGCACATACACATGTACAACATTAGTCTAATATGTGTCTCTTACGCTCTTCAAGCACATACACATGTACAACATTAGCCTAATATGTGTCTCTTACACCCATCAAGCACAAACACATGTACAACAGTAGTCTAATATGTGTCTCTTACACCCATCAAGCACATACACGTGTACAACATTAGTCTAATATGTGTCTCTTACACCCATCAAGCACATTCACGTGTACAACATTAGTCTAATATGTGTCTCTTACACCCTTCAAGCACATTCACGTGTACAACGTTAGTCAAACGTTTCCCCGTCACACACAAACTTGCATATACATGTACATTATTTAATTAAATATCTGCTCTTACACACTAACACGTGTATAACATTGGTCAAATATCTGCTCTTACACACTAACACGTGTATAACATTGGTCAAATATCTGCTCTTACACACTAACACGCGTATAACATTGGTCAAACGAGATGTTCTATTTGGTTTATGACCGACCGCTGATGTTACAAATATTAACAAAAATTAACAGTTAAGAACATCCGTCCTTCCATCTACTCTGCTACAACTTAGAACAGACACTAACACCCTGACGACGCGAGCAATGATGTAGGAGCGCTGGCTGGATTATGTATAACTCACGGAGCCAATCGGAGAGTACAGGTCCCACGTGCAGTCGGCGTTGTTGTTGTAATCAGCCGGGTAGCTGATGCTGTGCAGGACGCCGCGAGGGGTGGAGTATATGCCCGGGTCGCCGCAACCCGACACAACTGACGAATCAAGGCAGCCATTAAACACATCGTCCACACCTTCAAGACTCCAATGTAACAAACTTCAGCGGGCCACACACGGGTGTTTCTTTCAGATAGATTCTATAATGATCTTCAAATTACATATATACAGAGACAACACACTCCGCACCTAGGTTATACAAATATCAAACAAACCGCGAACTCTTTAAACGCTCAGTGTCTACACATTTAGCAGTGCATTCCTCACTGCACGGTCTGATACTATTTAAAACAGAGCACCTACTGCAGGGTAAATATTACGTTTATGAGAAGAGGACAAGGTAAATCACAGCCTAAAGGATCCGCAGAACTTAAGAAAAAAGCTTTAATACACTTTTGTGACAAAGCAGACACAAGGTACAGAACACGACTTCTATATTTTACTGTTACAGCTTTTACAGTAAAATAACGTAACGGTTGTTTTCCATACTTTGTGTCGTCTTTGTTATCCGTCAACGTCTACGATATGCCAATCAAACAATTTAAGGTTGTGTATTGTACTCATAACAACACTTATCATTTAACTTAAGCATTTATCCATGACATAAGCTTATGACATAAAAACATGTATGTCATACCCCAATGACATAAGTATGCAAATTAGATATGCAAATTAGATAACCGGAAGAGCGAGCGGTTTGATTTGAAACTATATATTATAAGTGAAGTTACACCAGAGATATAATCAGATTACACAGAATCGTTGTTGTTACGGTTATTAAAGTTTCAATTATTCTGCAAAAGTCTGTTCAAGTATTTTGTTTAAAATAATCCGAGGAACTTTTTTTCTCAGCGAATTGTTTATTTTGGTTTACATGGCTATGGAAAACATGTATCACTACGCACGATCTATACGTAAGATTTCGACAAGTTGCTGATGTTAATGTTTAATGCAATTATTCCTTAATTTGGAAGCAAAAATGTGAAAATGATAAATAGAATTCATCACTCGTGTTTTTTAATATGGGAAATATCAACCTCGTCCCGTTTATCGGTATTTGCCTCGCCAAAGGCTCGGCAAATACCGATTAACTAAGACTCGGTTGATATTTCCCATATTAAAAAACACTCGTGATGAATCCTCTATTTAATGTATACGTGAGGGCACACAGAAGCTGCTTTAAAGTAAAACTTGCAACACGTTTTGTGGTAGACATGTGGGGGACATTTCCAAGTTTGACGCATCAGTGACAAGAATGATGTCCGATGAAATTCCCTATTTTGACTTGTACCACATGTTTCCGTGTGTGGTTTTTTTTTTAGGTGAATAGTTGACTTGCTTTTGCATGTGTTTGTAACGGATGCACCAGTGCGATATTCTCACCTTTTTGCGAACACCTGGTATCATCACTATTTGATAGTGAATCATAAACATATGCTCATGAAATAGCAATCGACTCTGCTTTTAACAGACATTTCCTATGAATATGGAAAGGATTTTGTCGCTCTTATTTTGAGTTTTTTTTATGAAGCGTCTGCTTAATGGTTGTTTTAGAAGATGAGATAAATAAAGTACAACTTTATGGCAGAACGTTCAAGTTGGGCCAGAGACTTGCTCACACGCAGATATTCGCTTGAAGTTCGAAACAGTTTCGCATATTTAGCCATTCTTGTGTACTTCAATATAATACAAAAATGGTGAGTGGTGGACAATGTGAACATATCTGATACTTTTCATACAATTATCACAACGTTTTCCTCATCTTTATATCTAAACATTGCCAGTGTGCCAACGGTCCTTATCCTCAACCCACACCCACCCCCATAATATAAACGCTGTTAGCTTAAAGATTTGTCTACCGGTCATCTAGTATTAATGCCCACCCGTCACGGGACAACTATGCTCATCCTCGCCGTCTGCACAGTCTTTTTTGCCATCACAGACGTTGACGCCGGGCACACATCGCCCCGACTGTCCACACTTTACCTCGTTGCCTGGACATTCTGAAACATGCACAACTGGTCAGTACAGTGGTCAACTCTTCAAACGGTGTGGATATTTTACACCATGCACCGTCCTTTACACATTCCAATATGTCTACATAGGCGGATCCAGCATAGGGGAGGGTGGTCAGCCCTCCCTCCCCCCCCCCCCCCCCCTCCCCTCTCCCTCCCTCTTTGAAGACTAAATGTAGTATGCTGTGGCCAGTTATGATGTCATGATATATCAAACTAATTAAGTACACTCAGTATACGCGAATGTTATGAAATATCTCAGTACCTCTGTCAACGAGTTAGTTCTACAGCTCCAACGTCATCGTTATGTATGTACCACCACCTGTAGGCTCACACAATCGCCCATGATAAAACTGACGGTGTCCCACTGTGACACAAGCCGACAGTGTTTAGTGAGATGAACTATATGGACGGAAGCATGTTGATGATTCTAAGTGAGTGTCATACGCAAATACGCACCCAGCAAGAAGCCTGTTGACGACGTGGTCAGTTGGGCCAGCAGTAGTAGAGTTAATATGTCCATCAGCGTCGACTCCAGTAGACTTTCGCGGTCATATGCTGGCGACGAGGAACGCCATGATAAGAGATAGGGAGATATTCTTCCCACCAACATGTCGGGAGTGGCGTTCTTATCAGCAGACGTATATAGCTGTGACCAGGATTCCGGAAGTATGGTTGATTTTGGTTCATCTTGAAGGATCAGTAATTTCAACGAGAACGGACATCTGTCCATATTTAGGGATTCACCATGTGATATTCAGGATTATTAATTAGTACATACAGCATGTCCAGTCAACAAGTTATTATCTACAATACATCTGTCCGACACGTTATGCTCAGTATGTCGACCTGTAAACTGTCCGACACGTTATGCTCAGTATGTCGACCTGTAATCTGTCCGACACGTTATGCTCAGTATGTCGACCTGTAATCTGTCCGACACTTTATGCTCAGTACGTCGACCTGTAAACTGTCCGACACGTTATGATCAGTATGTCGACCTGTACATCTGTCCGACACGTTATGCTCAGTATGTCGAACTGTAAACTGTCCGACACGTTATGCTCAGTATGTCGACCTGTGATCTGTCCGACACTTTATGCTCAGTATGTCGAACTGTAATCTGTCCGACATTTTATGCTCAGTATGTCGAACTGTAATCTGTCCGACACTTTATGCTCAGTATGTCGACCTGTGATCTGTCCGACACTTTATGCTCAATATGTCGATCTTTAAATCTGTCCGACACTTTAAGCTCAATATGTCGATGTGTACATCTGTCCGACACTTGATGCTCAATATGTGAATGCATGTTCATGATGTGTGGATTCATGGGTCAAAAAGAATTACTCACTGATTGACTCACCCATGAAAGAATCACCCTTTGACTGACTCACCCGTGAATGAATCACCCTCTTATTGACTCACCCATGAATGATTCACCCTCTGACTGACTCACCCATGAAAGAATCAACCTCTGACTGACTCACCCATGTAAGATCAACCTCTGATTGACTCACCCGTGAATGAATCACCCTCTTATTGACTCACCCATGAATGAATCACCCTCTGACTGACTCACCCATGAAAGAATCAACCTCTGACTGACTCACCCATGTAAGATCAACCTCTGATTGACTCACCCGTGAATGAATCACCCTCTGACTGACTCACCCATAAAGGAATCAATCTCTGATTGACTCACCCATGAAGGAATAACCCTCCGACTGACTCACCCATGAAAGGATCAACCTCTGACTGAATCACCCATGAAAGAATCAACCTCTAACTGACTCAACCATGAATGAATCACCCTCTGATTGACTCACCCATAATGAATCAACCTCTGACTGACTCACCCATGAAAGAATCACCCTCTTATTGACTCACCAATGAATGAACCACCCTCTGACTGACTCACCCATGAAAGAATCAACCTCTGACTGACTCACCCATGAAAGAATCAACCTCTGACTGACTCACCCATGAAAGAATCAACCTCTGACTGACTCACCCATGAAGGAATCAACCTCTGACTGACTCACCCATGTAAGATCAACCTCTAAATGACTCACCCGTGAATGAATCACCCTCTGACTGACTCACCCATAAAGGAATCAATCTCTGATTGACTCACCCATGAAGGAATCAACCTCTGACTGACTCACCCATGAATGAATCACCCTCTGATTGACTCACCCATGAAAGAATCAACCTCTGACTGACTCAACCATGAAGGAATCAACCTCTGCCTGACTCACCCATGAAAGAATCAACCTCTGACTGACTCAACCATGAAAGAATCAACCTCTGACTGACTCACCCATGAAAGAATCAACCTCTGACTGACTCACCAATGAAGGAATCAACCTCTGGCTGACTCACCCACGAAAGAATCAACCTCTGACTGACTCACCCATGAAGGAATCAACCTCTGACTGACTCACCCATGAAGGAATCAACCTCTGACTGACTCACCAATGAAGGAATCAACCTCTGACTGATTTACCCATGAATGAATCACCCTCTGACTGACTCACCCGTGAAAGAATCAACCTCTGATTGACTCAACCACGAATGAATCAACCTCTGATTGACTTGCCTATGAAAGAATCACCCTCTGACTGACTCACCCATGAAAGAATCAACCTCTGACTGACTCACCCATGAAGGAATCAACCTCTGACTGACTCACCCATGAATGAATCACCCTCTGATTGACTCACCCATGAAAGAATCAACCTCTGACTGACTCAACCATGAAGGAATCAACCTCTGCCTGACTCACCCATGAAAGAATCAACCTCTGACTGACTCAACCATGAAAGAATCAACCTCTGACTGACTCACCCATGAAAGAATCAACCTCTGACTGACTCACCAATGAAGGAATCAACCTCTGGCTGACTCACCCACGAAAGAATCAACCTCTGACTGACTCACCCATGAAGGAATCAACCTCTGACTGACTCACCCATGAAGGAATCAACCTCTGACTGACTCACCAATGAAGGAATCAACCTCTGACTGATTTACCCATGAATGAATCACCCTCTGACTGACTCACCCGTGAAAGAATCAACCTCTGATTGACTCAACCACGAATGAATCAACCTCTGATTGACTTGCCTATGAAAGAATCACCCTCTGACTGACTCACCCATGAAAGAATCAACCTCTGACTGACTCACCCATGAATGAATCACCCTCTGACTGACTTACCCATGAAAGAATCAACCTCTGACTGACTCACCAATGAAGGAATCAACCTCTGACTGACTCACCCATGTAAGATCAACCTCTGATTGACTCACCCGTGAATGAATCACCCTCTGACTGACTCACCCATAAAGGAATCAATCTCTGATTGACTCAACCACGAATGAATCACCCTCTGATTGACTCACCCATAAAGGAATCAATCTCTGATTGACTCAACCACGAATGAATCACCCTCTGATTGACTCAACCATGAATGAATCACCCTCTGATTGACTCAACCATGAATGAATCACCCGCTGATTGACTCAACCATGAATGAATCACCCTCTGATTGACTCAACCATAAATGAATCACCCTCTGACAGACTCAACCATGAATGAATCACCCTCTGACTGACTCACCAATAAAGGAATCAACCCCTGACTGACTCACCAAACCAAGGGTAGAACTGACGGTTACAGACGATGACCACATGGCCTATGGAAACCTCCCATGTATGTGACCTACTCGGCGAGCCTCACCTAATGATTTCCTTTTTAACACCCTGCTCCCAATGAATGTCAAAGTAGCTCCTTGTCATGGAAACATATCATTTCATAGTCCACACAAGGACTAATTGTGCATCTAGACTTTCTCCATCTCCCTTCACTCTCCCTTCATGCAAACGCCATGTGTGATTCAAACACAAGAACGTAACATCAGTTAAATACAAACATGACAAGTATTTACTGTTTCGAAACTTAACTTAAAAACAAGATAACTACAATGAAATGAGAAAGTGAATTATTGTTTTACGACCCACGGTTCTTCCATAGTCGAGGCGGCCTGTAAACCAATGGCTGATAGCTGGAGCAACTCGTCACACCTTTGGGGAACGATGGCACGCAATCAATCAGCATGTCAATATAATGACCCTCATTTTAGTCCGCTCTTGCGACAAACGTCTCTAACATCTATACCCCCACCCAAACATAGTTTACTGACCGACCTGACCAGCCCTTGTTTTAGCCCCTTAATGCGCAAGGAAGGGTAACAGCAAGTACCATCTTTTAACGTATTTTGGTATGAAGCGGCTGGGGATCGAACCCCCGACCTTCCGCTCTCCGTCAGACGCTCTACAACTAGACCACGGAGGCGATCGGTGTTAATTCAAGAACATTCAAATTAAATGCAACCAGTTTATTATTATTGTTGTATCTATGTATGTATACATCACAGGCGTATCCAGGAGTTTGAAAAAATAGGGTGCATTGTTAACTGAAAAAAAATGAGAGGTGCACAGTCACTGCATCCCACTCTAGATCCGCCAGTGTGGTGTTTTATCAAGTAATTTTAACTTCAAAATTATTTTTATGGTATTTTATCGCTCCTTCCCCTTGTGTCTGTTTCAATCACACGCGCGATCCACGCCAGGTAGGACTTGACGCGAGTGTACAGGCGGGGCTCGTCAGGCTGCTCACATCCGGTCCCCCACGAAGCCAGTCCAAACAGTCGCCATCTACCGGCCCGGAAACATACGAACGGTGCGCCGGAGTCGGCCTGTACCAAGACAGTAAACCATGTTCTTTCCTATGGATTCAGTAGTGTGAAAAATCAAAATACAAAATGTTATGACAAGTATTTTAAACAACAATGTCTTAAAAATAACGGCAACTATTGTTTTCATTTCACCGATAGACTGGCTTTTTCAAAACCTTATATCTATCTGTCCCCTACAGTATGTAGCTCACCTGACACGTGCTCCTCTTGTCTCCAGTGTTAGAGACAGCACACATGAGCCCCGGGCCACTATTCTCCTGCCATTAGCCCCGCCCCCTACAGTATATAGCTCACCTGACACGTGCTCCTCTTGTCTCCAGTTTTAGAGGCAGCACACATGAGCCCCGGGCCACTATTCTCCCGCCATTAGCCCCGCCCCCTACAGTATATAGCTCACCTGACACGTGCTCCTCTTGTCTCCAGTGTTAGAGACAGCACACATGAGCCCCAGGCCACTATTTCCTGGCATTAGCCCCGCCCCCTACAGTATATAGCTCACCTGACACTCGCTCCTCTTGTCTCCAGTTTTAGAGGCAGCGCACATGAGCCCCGGGCCAACATTCTCATGGAACCAACCCTGGCATATCAAGCTGCTTTCTACTTGCGTCTGTTCCTCCTGGAGGACCACGTGACCTCGCCCACCTGGCGGGAGTGGAAGATAAAACAGCGAACAATAATCGAGTCTAGACCTGACAAACCAGTGATTGATACTACGAGCAATGCTTCTTGCCACTGGGTCACCTCGTCCGACAAGCATGTTGCTAGGGATCTATTTTAACCAAGACTCCACACGGAGATGTGATGCAAGTAAATCTAAATATATCCGACGTACACAAGTAGCCGGAACGGATAGGAACTTAGGGCACCTGTACTCATTCATTCAGTCACCCAGTCGGTCATTGAACCACAACGTCATGATTTACTCATCTACTCTACTGTCCCACTCACTCGGCCACTCATTGTCCCACTCACTCGGCCACTCAGTCAGTCACTCATTGTCCCACTCACTCGGCCAATCATTGTCCCACTCACTCAGTCAGTCACTCATTGTCCCACTCACTCGGTCACTCAGTCAGTCACTCATTGTCCCACTCACTCGGCCACTCAGTCAGTCACTCATTGTCCCACTCACTCGGCCAATCATTGTCCCACTCACTCAGTCAGTCACTCATTGTCCCACTCACTCGGTCACTCAGTCAGTCACTCATTGTCCCACTCACTCGGCCACTCATTGTCCCACTCACTCGGCCACTCAGTCAGTCACTCATTGTCCCACTCACTCGGCCACTCAGTCAGTCACTCATTGTCCCACTCACTCGGTCACTCAGTCAGTCACTCATTGTCCCACTCACTCGGACACTCAGTCAGTCACTCATTGTCCCACTCACTCGGCCAATCATTGTCCCACTCACTCAGTCAGTCACTCATTGTCCCACTCACTCGGTCACTCAGTCAGTCACTCATTGTCCCACTCACTCGGCCACTCATTGTCCCACTCACTCGGCCACTCAGTCAGTCACTCATTGTCCCACTCACTCGGCCAATCATTGTCCCACTCACTCAGTCAGTCACTCATTGTCCCACTCACTCGGTCACTCAGTCAGTCACTCATTGTCCCACTCACTCGGCCACTCAGTCAGTCACTCATTGTCCCACTCACTCGGCCAATCATTGTCCCACTCACTCAGTCAGTCACTCATTGTCCCACTCACTCGGTCACTCAGTCAGTCACTCATTGTCCCACTCACTCGGCCACTCATTGTCCCACTCACTCGGCCACTCAGTCAGTCACTCATTGTCCCACTCACTCGGTCACTCAGTCAGTCACTCATTGTCCCACTCACTCGGCCACTCAGTCAGTCACTCATTGTCCCACTCACTCGGCCAATCATTGTCCCACTCACTCAGTCAGTCACTCATTGTCCCACTCACTCGGCCACTCATTGTCCCACTCACTCGGCCACTCAGTCAGTCACTCATTGTCCCACTCACTCGGCCAATCATTGTCCCACTCACTCAGTCAGTCACTCATTGTCCCACTCACTCGGTCACTCAGTCAGTCACTCATTGTCCCACTCACTCGGCCACTCAGTCAGTCACTCATTGTCCCACTCACTCGGCCAATCATTGTCCCACTCACTCAGTCAGTCACTCATTGTCCCACTCACTCGGTCACTCAGTCAGTCACTCATTGTCCCACTCACTCGGCCACTCATTGTCCCACTCACTCGGCCACTCAGTCAGTCACTCATTGTCCCACTCACTCGGTCACTCAGTCAGTCACTCATTGTCCCACTCACTCGGCCACTCAGTCAGTCACTCATTGTCCCACTCACTCGGCCAATCATTGTCCCACTCACTCAGTCAGTCACTCATTGTCCCACTCACTCGGTCACTCAGTCAGTCACTCATTGTCCCACTCACTCGGCCACTCATTGTCCCACTCACTCGGCCACTCAGTCAGTCACTCATTGTCCCACTCACTCGGCCAATCATTGTCCCACTCACTCAGTCAGTCACTCATTGTCCCACTCACTCGGTCACTCAGTCAGTCACTCATTGTCCCACTCACTCGGCCACTCATTGTCCCACTCACTCGGCCACTCAGTCAGTCACTCATTGTCCCACTCACTCGGTCACTCAGTCAGTCACTCATTGTCCCACTCACTCGGCCACTCAGTCAGTCACTCATTGTCCCACTCACTCGGCCAATCATTGTCCCACTCACTCAGTCAGTCACTCATTGTCCCACTCACTCGGTCACTCAGTCAGTCACTCATTGTCCCACTCACTCGGCCACTCATTGTCCCACTCACTCGGCCACTCAGTCAGTCACTCATTGTCCCACTCACTCGGCCACTCAGTCAGTCACTCATTGTCCCACTCACTCGGCCACTCATTGTCTCTCTCACTCACTCGGCCACTCATTGTCTCTCTCACTCAGTCAGTCACTCATTGTCCCACTCACTCGGCCACTCATTGTCTCTCTCACTCAGTCAGTCAGTCGCTGCCCTACTCATTACCCACCTGTACACATGTTCACTCATTCACTCAAAAGGCTCACTCACACACCGTCCCATTCACCTACGCATACCTCCACTCACTCACTCACTCACTCCTTCATTCACTGTCCAACTCACTCACCATTTTTTCCCAACTTTAACCCACTGCCACTCTCTCACCGGCACACTCACGCACCCACTGACATACTCACGCACCCACTGACATACTCACGCACCCACTGAGATACTCACGCACCCACTGACATACTCACGCACCCACTGACATACTCACGCACCCACTGACATACTCACGCACCCACTGACATACTCACGTACCCACTGACATACTCACGTACCCACTGACATACTCACGCACCCACTGCCACTCTCTCACCGGCACACTGACGCACCCACTGACATACTCACGCACCCACTGACATACTCACGCACCCACTGACATACTCACGTACCCACTGACATACTCACTCACACCTTAAATGCTCACCTCGTTTCCCCCAACCTGTGGAGACACATCGGTCCTTAGGGTCGACTTCTTCATCATCGTCGTCAGGGAGACAGATGGTGTTGATGTAGTCGCTGTTCAGGCTGACGGGATGTTGCAGTTTGACAAGAGCAAGGTCGCTCCCATGACGTTGACTGTTGGTGTCGCTATGAATATACACCCTGGAGACGGACAGATCCTGTTCCCTGCGTTCCCACACATTGATGTCATACTCCCCGAGCCGGACACGCCAAGACGCCGGGGTGGGATTCCTGCAGCATGGGGCATGTATATAGGGGCGGTTGTGTATAGAGAGGCGGGTGTGTATAGAGAGGCGGGTGTATAAAGACTGAATATAAAGAGGCGGGTGTATAAAGACTGTATATATAGAGGCGGGTGTATATAGACTGAATATATAGGGGCGGGTGTGTATAGACTGTTTATATAGAGGCGGGTGTATATAGACTGTATACATGGAGACGGGTGTATATAGACTGTATATAAAGAGGCGGGTGTATATAGACTGTATATATGGAGACGGGTGTATATAGACTGTATATAAAGAGGCGGGTGTATATAGACTGTATATATAGAGGCGGGTGTATATATAGACTGTATATATGGAGACGGGTGTATATAGACTGTATATAAAGAGGCGGGTGTATATAGACTGAATATATAGGGGCGGGTGTATATAGACTGTATATATAGGGGCGGGTGTGTATAGACTGAATATATAGAGGCGGGTGTATATAGACTGAATATATAGAGGCGGTGTATATAGACTGAATATATAGAGGCGGGTGTATATAGACTGAATATATAGGGGCGGTAGTGTATAGACTGTATATATAGAGGCGGGTGTATATATAGACTGTATATATAGAGGCGGTGTATATAGACTGTATATATAGAGGCGGGTGTATACATAGACTGTATATAAAGAGGCGGGTGTATATAGACTGTATATAAAGAGGCGGGTGTATATAGACTGAATATAAAGCGGCGGGTGTATATAGACTGAATATAAAGCGGTGGGTGTATATAGACTGAATATATAGAGGCGGTGTATATAGACTGAATATATAGAGGCGGGTGTATATAGACTGAATATATAGGGGCGGTAGTGTATAGACTGTATATATAGAGGCGGGTGTATATATAGACTGTATATATAGAGGCGGGTGTATATAACGCTCAGTGAAAGACATACACATATACATCGGATTGAGGGGACTGTTAATGAGGGATTTCAGCAATATGTTGCAAAATCGGTGTCACGGAGTCAGAGTGTGAAACTGTCGAATTAACAGGTCTAACCAGCATTTATTGTCGGATTAACGAGTGTCGGATTAACGGGTCTAACTTGCACTGATTCAATCGGTTCCCTTCGTTAATGTCGGATAAAGTCGATTTTCGGATTAACGAAACTTGACTGTATATGGTATTGATAGTGAAGGTATACCGACAAACGATGTGACATCACAATACAAGTACACACGATTCGAAAAGCTATTGCAGCAATAATCCAGCTATATGACGTCGGTTTGTAAATAGACCAGACCTACGCAACTGGGATACGATTACATGCATCAACCAAGTCAGCAACCTGGCAACCAGATCCCGTTAGTCGCCTCTTACGATAAAAATAGTCGCCTTTTACGACAAGCATGGGTTTCTGAAGACCTATTCTACCCCGGATGTTCATGGCTGCCATAAGTGTTGAGAATGAGGGGTGATGAAGAACGACGTGTATTATGGCAGTAGTAATGCAACAAACGTTTGCTAGACGTTTGACCGTCATCAAGATTAAAAAAAGAACTACTGATTGTACCTGCCATTTAGACATCCGAGAAACTACTCCAGTTTCATGGAGTTTGTAAAGGTATCGGTTACATTGCAGATCTGAAATTTACTTCTCAGGTGGCTGTCATGATAAATCGATGTAGACCTTTTTATCAGATTCCTTACCATCACCTTAAAGAATCAACCCTACGTCAATGTGCATTTGTGACGTCTACTCAAACAAGTCGGTCACCTGCTGAAGCATGTGATGTCTTCTCAAACCTGTTGGTCACCTGCTGAAGCACTGTGACGTCTACTCAAACCTGTCGGTCACCTGCTGAAGCACGTGACGTCTACTCAAACCTGAAGCACGTGATGCCTTCTCAAACCTGTCGGTCCCCTGCTGAAGCACGTGACGTCTACTCAAACAAGTCGGTCACCTGCTCAAGCACTGTGACGTCTACTCAAACCTGTCGGTCACCTGCTGAAGCACTGTGACGCCTACTCAAACCTGTCGGTCACCTGCTCAAGCACTGTGACGTCTACTCAAACCTGTCGGTCACCTGCTCAAGCACTGTGACGCCTACTCAAACCTGTCGGTCACCTGCTCAAGCACTGTGCGGCGGTGAGGACCCACTGCGGAGAGATGAGGGCACCGCTACATGCGTGATGTGTTTGGCCGTAGTCTGTTTCCTCGCGCAGTGACGCTTGCCATGGCCACGCCCCCTTCCTAGTCACGTGACCAGCTGGTACGTCAAACAGCGTCGTGGCAAATACTGACGTTCCGCACACTGCAACCATAGTGAATCGGACAGAAATACAGACAGACGGACAAATACACACCATACATACTTACATAGTATACACACATGCATGCATGCATGCATACACACGTACGTGCGTACGTACCTACATACAAACACGCACACATACATGACAGCTTGACAGAGGGAGCCAGAAAGACCGAACCACGTACATACATTTGATAAAACTATAATTAAAATACTCATTTAATATTGGAATGACAGCTGATTTAACATAAGCTATGGATAATTATAATAATTCACTTCATATTGTTATCAACGCCAACTGTGCGGCCACACTAATAAGGATGTCTCTCTGTAGGTGTGGTTTACCCAAGTACACACATCAACTGTGATAACACCGCTGTCACACCGATGGGGGAGGTGAGGTAGTCTCATGGTTAAGTCGTTCGCTCCTGAAGACCCAGGTTCGATTCCCAACATGGCTACAATATGGAAAGCCCATTTCCGGTGTCCCTTCCGTGATGTTGCTGGAATATTGCTTAAAGCGTTGTAAACCATTCTCACTCACTCATAGCGATGTTTATCAAATTACTATATGCAAGTACACATACATGTTGATTTGTACAAGACAAGAGACACAATATAAGTTGATCATAAATCAAATGCAAAAAAGAATATGTACGGACAACAGTAGTATGGCATTCACACTGTAACATCATATACTACTCCAAACAAGTTTCAGAACACCCACAATTATAAGACTGTGTTTTGCAATACACTCAGCCAAGCCTGATTAACCACAGTCAGATGAATGAATCGGTTTTCTTTAACAGAGTATTACCATGACCCGCCACGCGCTGACGGCGTGAATCAATCAATTATTTTCTGATAATTGACATATTTTAGTTCATCTCGAATATGAAACGCTTCTGGAACATAACCGCTCGCTCTATCAGCCTAATTTGAAGGATTTGGTGATAATTACACGTTTCCGATTTGTTCGGTGGATCAGTCGTCTTGCCAATAATGGCTGGGGGGGGGGGGTGTCAAGGCCACTCTGAAGCACTTATGTGATATTATGATTTTTTTCGTTTTTGTTTCAGTTGTGTCATTATGCATACCAAATGAAAGCTCTCTTCATAGGCTTTTCAGAATATAAATACTTTATCAATGCGAGATACATACATCTTGAGAAATACAAAAACAAGACCACGATTAGTCTAACAAAAATAATTACAATAATTAATTATTGTAAAAGTTTGCTATAACATTCAGAAGGAATGTTTTTGTGTTATAGTCTTTAAAAAGGTCACATTAAGTTTATCTCTCATGTTTAAATCTAAATATTCTGTACCTTTACGAAATACAACATCCAATTTAGTATCGTGTAATTATAAGTGCCACATTATCAAAAATGACCAAAAAAAGTTGAAGTGAATAACTCCAGTTTACTTTCCATTCTACCTGTCATTACCGGGGGGCGAATCAAGTGTTTCCATCTTGCACACTAAATCAGAATAAAATTCACATTATTAAGTTTCACTTAAACTTGTACAAAAGTCATTCTGAATTGTCTCTGTGCTGGAAGAAGTCTTACAGCTACATCGCTGGGAGTTGCACATGTTAGATTACCAGTTGCATTTGATGATGTTAATCAATTCTTCTGGTGCTGGTGGCATCTCTGTCTGTATGGGTATTATTTTGTTGCCAATGCCTTCCAACCCCAGTCTATACTATCAAGTCCAGCTGTTTTGCCTTTCCATTCTAGGACTTGGAAGTAAACCCGCAGAATGATACTTGATTGCAGCTGATGTTGGTGGTAGACTCTGGGGATTGACGTAGACATGGCTTGAGGCAACCTTCTCACAAAAACGCCGATGTCTTAAAATATCAAGTCTGTCACCGGGTTGACTGTTTAACAGACACACGATTGCTTTCTCTCCACTTCAATGATTTGCTCTGTTGTTATTTCCTCAACTGGATTATCAAATACTACCACTATCTCTCTGAATGATTCATTTCCTCGAAACTTCTTCAAGGAAACAGCTTTTCCAACTCCATGCACCCTCGATGTTGTGTCACATCCACAAACTGCGTGGAGGAACAACAAATTCTGACATAGAATGTTGCCAAGCTTCTTCTTTGTTTCACTGATGTTCCAGAACTTCATTGCTTTGGTAGAACTCTTCATGAACATTGAATGTAGGAAGATATCTTTTGACTCCATATTGGCATGATGACAGAGTAATACAAGGAGATCGGTATCATCGCCTATGTCAACTATAGGTGACTGTGATGCCATTGAGACAGCTGTCTGGACTATTGAGCCGTCAGCATCTCCCGTTGCATGGATTGTCTTGCATCCATCTTTCTGTAGGCATTCACTCGGCATCTTGATGAATTCTTCTATGTTTTCAACATTTGAAAGGAAGGATTCTTTTTTTGACTGCAAGATCATGCCACTGTCAACTTTCACTGGAGCTCCAACACGTCGATCTGTTATTCTTAGATGTGTAACATGTTTGGTGGATGTGCTGCTTGAGTATCCATCAAACACAACAGTGGCCTGTCCATAATGGGCTGAGACATATTTGCAATACATGTTACACAAAGGAGAATATGTGACTACACGAGGCCAAGGCAAACAGTGAAGCAACGCTCCTCCACCAAGTACATACCAAACGTTAAATGGAGGTCCAGGGGTATCAGCATCCAACAAAGTGCAGATGAATGCAGCTAATGCAGGTTTGTTGGCTTCTTTTAAGAACATAGCTGAATCAAAGAGAGCAGGTGGATAACTGCAAAGTTCAAACTTCAGCAATATTCCAAGTTCTTTTGAACGTCCAGCTGCTCTCAAAATCCCCTGGAATAATAGCACTGGGTCCACATAACTGATCTCCTCTTGGTTGTCAAAGTGCTTTGCATTCATTGTCACGACTTCTTTCTGAACGTGTGCTCTGCAGTGTTCCTGTCGGTCATAGAGTCCAGTATGTGTACGCCAACATTATATGCATCATCTGCATTTACAGATTTACTTGCTGTGACTATATTTGCAATATGTCTGAGGTCAGGATCTGGCTGAAAGGGGTCTCTGTCTTGAAGGAAGCTGAGGAGTTTACATGCATCATTTTTGTCTCGTTCTTGTCTGGCACTTGACATGTCCTAATGAAGATCAGAATTTTTGTTTCCATCATTAGTTAATTCTCCCATGGCATTACTGATCTCTGTGCATGAAGGCATTGGCATGAGCCACACCAGCCTTTGAGTTTCAGCCATTCCTGTTCCTCTAGTCTGTCCATCGCTTGTCGTGACAGTCCTTTTTAGAACTTGCTCAATGACAAGATCTGTGGAAAGGCCTCCCCAGCAGCAATCGGTGCTTCGTACATGGTGCCCAGAATGAAATAACTCGAATGTCTTTGGATGTTTTTCTTGCAGAGATGTCATCATTTGAAGATAGATTCTCACAGACTTGGTGTAGATGTAGGTTGTGACCAGCTGCCGCAAAGAATGGCAACATGTTGGACATTGACTTAAGATGTAGTTGCCAATTTCCTGTTTGTTCAGCTCTAATGAAACTGCGTAAATCATCAACCATGTTCATGTACTGGATCCACAACTGTGCAGTCCTGATGTCTCTCATGGCATTCTTCTCGATATCTACCCTTTGTTGTATACTCTGCAGAGAAGCAGATGAAGAGACCTCACTGACAGACAAAGACTCGCCCATGAGTTCATCATATAGAACTGTTGCCCTTTGTATACCCTCATCATCTGTGTCAGGAAGAGAGCTCGCATGAAGAGAGCAAGACATAAACACATCTCAAGAGTTACTCCAAAGGTTCTTGAGACCATCATTGCATTAAGGGCTGTATCGATCAGAAAGTGTGCTCGCATTCTATATTAGTTATGCATAGAGCGGCTACAAACATTATATAATCGAGCTATGTGCGACTACTGATAGAACGAGGGTCCCTATGAGCTTGACGTACCCGACCAGTTTCGCGACTTTTAATTTGATTTAACGTAAAAGGTGAAGTGTGGTGAAATGAAGTCAGTTTAAACTATCTGGACAAATATCTAGACTTAAGTTGTATTCTCCGGTTGTGCCATCAGTGTCCCCTTCGAAGCGTACTTTGTGACATTGAAGATGTTTGTTCATGAATGAACTTACACGACTGCACGACCAGATCGCTCAACGTGAACAGTTCCGATACAAATCATTCGAAAACTCCGTAGAAGTGTGCCTGACTTCTGTTATTGTGGCCAAAACATCCCATTCCACAATAACATTACATATTGATCCAGCATGAAACGCTGTGAGTACATCACGGTTGTCTTTTCTTATTCCGATGGTCACCTTGCCATTCGTTCGAAGCTGTCATTGACATACAAGCAGACTTGAGTTGGCTGATTTCCACGTCTTATTCATAGGGTCGTACAGTTACCAAAAACGTCTTTGGCGAGCACTCTGCTTTCCCTCTTCAAACATGGTACGGACATGATATAAAATCACCTGATAGATCAAGCAAACCGAACCATTTTGACTGCACAGTCGGGACCCCTTCGGTGGAAGTGACCGAGTGTTGGTCCGAGACTCAAGCGCAGAGCTAATTGACTTTTAAAGTGTTCTTACAGTTGTCCTGCATACAAACAACAATGCGCTTAAATAACCATTAATTGAAGAAATTATTTTAAAAAGAATCTTAAGTATAGATGATGTCTTGTTTGCACACGCAATAGCAGGGACATATTGTCTTTTCGTATGCCTAAATATGTAAACAATGTCCATATTTGGGCATATATCAATATTCATGAGCAACCAGATTTGCAACCGGTTTCAGTTTGGTCTGTTGATGAATGAACGTTGTCATGTATTTGCACTTAAATACATATTTAACGTGGGTAATAAATAAAATACTACACTCATTCTCGTGAGATACCATTTTTACGAAACGAGTGGACTTTCTATGGTATCTGACCGAGGGAAACCCATAGATCACTAGGGTTCATGTCAATCATGGGTAGATATACTACTGATGCTTGTCCTGGATGACTTCCATGATGAATAGCTTGCATCATGCCTGACCAGGAAGGCCTGGTAGGTTTGAGAAGCCAAACACTCTTCCATAGTTTGTCAATGCTTGATGTTGGATCCTCTGCAGCTATGTTGATGACAGGATGGTACTTCAGATGTCGAAATCCTGAGGTTGGAGGTTGGTAAAAGTGGATCTTGATCCTTCCTATGGCAGCAATAGCATCTGCTGTTACATCATTTCTTGGAAATGGTCGGAATATTCTGCTTGTCGGTGTAACAGTGGCAATAATACCGATTCCATGAAAGGTGTTAGATCCATCTAATGTTCTTACATTGTGGTCTACATTAGCAGGCGAGTACTGAACAAACTTCTCAGAATGGTTACAAAAGATGCAGTCAGTTCTAAATGAAAATCCTTTTTCTTGTTAACGCAATTATCTGTTTTCCGCCTTCAGGGTTTTTTGGGGGGCCGGCAAGAATGTCTCTTCCGGCATTTGATGTGAACAATTTGTCCTGGCTGCGCGATCAAAGACTTGTGCTTTCATTCTAAATTATTCATTTTATACATATATACAAAGGAAGTGTTATGTCTTTTAATACACAGACATTATATCTCTTCATAATCCAAGTTTACACACCTTTAATCCATGATATGTGTGATAAAACATCACAATTAGGTCATAGGTATGACCTTGTTTTGGTTTCTATGTCGTCTGCAATGGCACTTCCTGTACTACTTGTCAGACAATTTTCTTTATTTCTCAAGATGTATATATCTCACAATGACAAAGTATATATTTCTGAAAAAGCTTATGAAGAGAGCTTTCATTTGACATGCATCATGACACAATTGAAACAAAAAAACGAAAAAAATCATAATCTCACTTAATGCTTCAGAGTGGCATTCACTCCCCTGACCTTTGGGGTCAAATTTGACCGTGTTCCACCACTCAGATTTTGGTAGACTTTTTATATGTTATAAAGGGATAAATTCCGAGTGTAAATAAGTTGAAATCATTTTTGTTGCAATTTGTGGTGGGTGCCTTGTTATTTTGACTGGACTACTCATGAGTGGGTATGAACCTACGTAAGGGCTTTACTATATTTTACAACTATCAACTGAGCAATATCGCAATATCGCAATATCGCTATATCGCCATTTCGCCGTATCACAATATCGTGTCGTACTATCGCCATGGCGTTGCGTGTTATCGCTATTTCGTTTTTGGCTGTATCGCAACATCGCTATATTGTGTCGCGATATCGCAATGTTGTGTCGCACTTCGCTTTGTCGCGATATCGTGTAGCTATCTCAGGGCGATGTGGCAATGGCCTTTAGCAGCCACCATAGTTTTTGTATGTCCACGCATGAAGATATTTTAATACTCATATTGTTTTAAAGGGGGGCTCGAGTATATTTCTTTTACGTTACCTTTAGCCGACCTGGTCGGTGTGAGTACAGGTGTACTGGCCAGGGGGGAAGTGCTGTTGTCTTCACAGACGACGCTCACGTCTTCGTTGTGGCTGCAGTCGTGTGACCCAAATCTTAGATAGACAAACATCATCGTGACAGCAATCACACCAACAAAGGAGGGTCAATATTTCAGCATCACCTAAGTAGAGATTTACGCCGCTTTGGGCAATAA
This sequence comes from Haliotis rufescens, assembly GCF_023055435.1. NCBI lineage: Eukaryota > Metazoa > Mollusca > Gastropoda > Lepetellida > Haliotidae > Haliotis > Haliotis rufescens. The sequence goes on along the minus strand of NW_025963891.1, from coordinate 6,264,983 downwards.
TTCAGCAATATCACGGTAGTGGCATCCCAGAAATGGGATTCAAACATTGTACCCATGTGGGGAATCGAACCCGGGCATTAGTACCTTTAAGCCACTAGCCTACCCCACATCCCTACGTTGTCAATGCAGCCGTTGATATGAAAACTATGAACATACGGGTTCCTGGAGCAGCTGACGACGGACGTCTCTGTACCTCGACACATGACCTGGTCTAACCATATCGGGCCGCGGCCCGGGCTTCGTGTGTTGTACGACTCGGCACCCCTGTGTGGAGATGAAGGACCTTAGTAGGGGACACACCCAACAGGAGACATAGACACGAACCTCCATAGTGTCAGGTCTAACTATCTGCACACTCAGTACAGTTAAATGTGGTCTTCATACGTATACTGACAGAATAAAATAACGTGACGTAGCGGACGAGTTGTACTGTTGCGTTCAATTTAAATACAAGACATTAAGGCAACGAGGGTAAAATTACAGTAGCTGACGTCATGTCATGTCGGACAACTTCCGGATATCTTCGGGGCACATGTACTGGAGAAATCAACTAAGGGATCATCAACATTTCGGGGGATATTTTTATGAAATTGTGTCATCAGTTTTCACTACTAAAAATATCCCCCAAAATGTTCATGATACCTTACATTTTTGCTCAATATACACGTACGTCATCCGTGTAAATATATCCTTACCGCTGTATCATTTGATTCAGTATATGTTCGAGATTAATCCCACTACGGTAAACAACGAACAGTCACGTCCTGTTGACGACTGCCCCTTGTAGCTGCCATCTTGTAGGGGACACGGGTGGCCCAGTCGTCTATGGCGCCGCGATTCGCTGTTCAGAGTTACGTCCCTTGGGCACGCCAGAAATCTATGATTGTGGGTTCGAATCCCGGTTCGCCCCGATTATGTTTCTAGGTTTGTCAGCACCATACCCACGCTCGTGGGTTTCACCGAAGTGGTAAACGTCTATGACCTGCATCACTTCGGGCTTTCCTCCCACATAAAGCTGACACGCCGCGATATAACTGCAATATTGTTAAAAGCGGCGTTAACCCCAACTCACTCACTCACTTGTACCTGTAGCCCAGCTGCCTGCACACAACAGTCGCAGCTTTCAAGTCGAAGTTGTCGTCACAGACGGTACCCCAAAGTCCAGAGTAGAAGAGTTCCACTCGCCCGCTAGAGGGCGTGTTTCCATCGGCCAGACGTACACTGTGGACGCTGAGCAGCAGGTCGGTCGGAGCTGAGGACAGGAACAATGGGGACGGTGTATATCGTGGTACGCAGAGCATGGAGTCAGTCGGCCATATTCGCCATGCATATTGAACAGGCCAGTCCCGTTATGCCGCCGGCGACACGACGAGAATATGATCTGTTGAATGACGTCAAATTTGTTTTGTGTACAAGGTGTGCATTTGGAGATCCGGGGTTCGAAACCTTAGACACTTAGACACTACGACCGATGTATATTATCGGACATTCTTGAACAGTAGCAACAATTGTCTAGAGTTAGCACACAGAATATACATTAACACCCTAACAAGGTCATTTGTAGAAGCTCTTTCAATGTAGGATGACAAAATAGGACATATACATGAAGAATAAAAAGAAAGACAACCACTGACATGCGCAGATGACATCGGACTCATCCGTGTGGTCGCCACAGTCATTGTCCCCATCACACATCCACCTCCGCGGCACGCATGTATTCTTCCGCCGACACAGGAACTGGTTAGCGCTGCAGTTGCTGGCTGAGATGGAGTATGGAGAGAGATCAAAATCAGCACGACAATACAGAGAGGTTTGGCGATCCCAGTAAAGGTGCCACTGACATGGCCGACAGATGGCAGTGATTGAAATCATGCTGTGTCGAGCTAGGACAATTCAATACATTCGCTGAACTCACTTGAAGATCAGTATACATTTGACCAAATGTCCACTCTAAACATGACCTACTCTTTTTTTTAATCTATATACCTGTGGGTATGACGTAATTTAAGTCTTTCGAACTGTGAAAATGACGGAGTCTATCTACCTGTGAACATGATGTAATCTACCTACCCGTGAATATGATGTAGTCTATCTAACTGTGAACATGACGTAATCTACCTACCTGTTAACATGACGTAGTCTATCTAACTGTGAACATGATGTAATCTACCAACCTGTGAACATGATGTAATCTACCTACCTATGAACATGACGTAATCTACCTACCTGTTAACATGACGTAGTCTATCTACCTGTGAACACGATGTGTTCAATCTAACTGTGAACATGATGTAATCTACCTACCTGTGAACATGACGTAATCTATCTACCTGTGAACATGACGTAGTCTATCTACCTGTGAACATGATGTATTCTATCTAACTATGAACATGATGTAATCTACCAACCTGTGAACATGACGTAGTCTATCTACCTGTGAACATGATGCAATCTATCTACCTGTGAACACGACGTAGTCTATCTAACTGTGAACATGACGTAATCTACCTACCTGTTAACATGACGTAGTCTATCTAACTGTGAACATGATGTAATCTACCAACCTGTGAACATGATGTAATCTACCTACCTATGAACATGACGTAATATACCTACCTGTTAACATGATGTAGTCTATCTACCTGTGAACACGATGTGTTCAATCTAACTGTGAACATGATGTAATCTACCTACCTGTGAACATGACGTGATCTATCTACCTGTGAACATGACGTAGTCTATCTATCTGTGAACATGATGTATTCTATCTAACTGTGAACATGATGTAATCTACCAACCAGTGAACATGACGTAGTCTATCTACCTGTGAATATGATGCAATCTATCTACCTGTGAACACGACGTAGTCTGTCTAACCGTGAACATGACGTAATCTACCTACCTGTTAACATGACGTAGTCTATCTACCTGTGAACACGATGTGTTCAATCTAACTGTGAACATGATGTAATCTACCTACCTGTGAACACGACGTAGTCTATCTAACTGTGAACATGATGAATCTATCTACCTTTGAACATGATGTAATCTACCTACCTGTGAACATGATGTAATCTATCTACCTGTGAACATGACGTAGTCTATCTACCTGTGAATATGATGCAATCTATCTACCTGTGAACATGATGTAATCTAACAACCTGTGAACATGACGTAGTCTATCTACCTGTGAATATGATGCAATCTATCTACCTGTGAACACGACGTAGTCTATCTAACTGTGAACATGACGTAATCTACCTACCTGTTAACATGACGTAGTCTATCTACCTGTGAACACGATGTGTTCAATCTAACTGTAAACATGATGTAATCTACCAACCTGTGAACATGACGTAGTCTATCTACCTGTGAATATGATGCAATCTATCTACCTGTGAACACGACGTAGTCTATCTACCTGTGAACATGACGTAGTCTATCTACCTGTGAACATGATGTAATCTATCTACCTGTGAACATGACGTAATCTATCTACCTGTGAATATGACGTAGTCTATCTACCTGTGAACATGACGTAATCTATCTACCTGTGAACATGGGTTGAGGGGCAGTGCAGGTGAGACCAGCGTCTTCTTGGTGAGAACAGTCGATGGCCGCAGGATCTGAGGAAAAATATACTTAACACTCCCACACATCTGTATACCATATACCCGCAAACACCTTTGAACAATAACAGACGGTTCCCGGGATATAACTGTTACACTGCTGACTTCTGCACTAATTGCTGTGCACGCTCCCGGGATATAACTGATACACTGCTGACTTCTGCCCTGATTGATGTGCAGGCTGCCATGATGTAACAGTTATATTGCTGACTACAGTCCTGATTGCTGTGCAGGCTACCATGATATAACTGTTACATTGCTGACTACAGCCCTGATTGCTGTGAAGGCTGCCATGATATAACTGTTATATTGCTGACTACAGCACTGATTGCTGTGCAGGCTGTCATGATATAACTGTAATATTGCTGACGTCTGCCCTGATTGCTGTGCAGGCTGCCATGATAAAACTGTTATATTTCTGACTACAGCCCTGATTGCTGTGCAGGCTGCCATGATATAACAGTTATATTGCTGACAACAGCCCTGATTGCTGTGCAGTCTGCCATGATATAACTGTTATATTGCAGACAACAGCCCTGATTGCTGTGCAGGATGCCGTGAAATAACTGTTATATTTCTGACTACAACCCTGATTGCTGTGCATGCTGCCGTGATATAACTGTAATATTTCAAACTACAGCCCTGATTGCTGTGCAGGCTGCCATGATATAACAGTTATATTGCTGACAACAGCCCTGATTGCTGTGCAGTCTGCCATGATATAACTGTTTTATTGCTGACAACAGCCCTGATTGCTGTGCAGGCTGCAGTGATATGACGGTTATATTGCTTATCGTAATGTTAGTTCACTGACATGTATCGTACTAAATATCTAATCTGATAAAATCAGTAATGCCATACCATGCTGCCCTGGACAGTCGGACAAGCTGGACTCGACGCCCGTACATTTGAGGTTGCTGTGGAAGACTGGACCGGTCCCCTCGCCGTACGTACCCTATGAGGGACTTACATACTTGTAATTACGGTGTAGTAAACAAATAACAAGCGAGGATGGTGAGAAAGGTAAATCGGTAAATTGTTGCTATACATCCGTATAACGGTAACTAATGCCTGGACGAGAACCTGAAGTACAATATATTGAACATTTAAACTACCAGAGTATGGAGACTTTCAATGTTTGGAATGTAAACTGGGCAGCAAAAGAAAGTATAGGTCGAGTTGCATGATCGATAAAAAAAATAACAAGAAGAGGTTTTGTTGTGAATTACAATATTACAAGGTAAATAATGATGGGGTAAGAAGTTTCATTTTCAAAAGTTGTCTGAAATGACACCAAAAAATTGTCAGACACACTACAAGTCCATTGTCGACACAGTTGCCTTCAATAGCGTGTATGACCTCCAGCTGCCTCAATGCATGCTGTGATACGCCGCCTCATCGATGACGTCAGTCTTCTGATGACGTTGACTGGAATCCGTTGCCACTCGTCTCTCAGGGCATGCTGCAATTCTTGTCTGTTGACGGGAGGCTGATGGCGTTCCCTAATCTGTCTGTCAAGATGGTCCCACAGATGTTCAAAAGGATTCATATCGGGTGAGTGGGCAGGCCAGGGCAAAACCGTCAACGTTCTGCTGGTTTAGAACGTTCCGAGTCAGTCTTGCAGTATGGGGCCTGGCATTGTCGTGTTGAAACAATGTCCCCGGCCAATGTCTCACTTGCCAGCGTCGAACCTGCCTCGCCTATCGCAGTCTCAGGCGTCGATGTTGAGCAGTCAGTACCATTCCTCGGAAAGGACGATACGCTCAGATTCCAGCAGCACGAAGTCGTCGTAGTACTGTACGTTGGCTAAAGGGATGTCCCAGCGCTGTTGCTGCCGTCGCTGTCGCCGTTACGAATCTGTTTCTCAGGTGAATGAGCCGTATCTGACCGTCTTCCAGTGGTGTTGTCACGCGGGGTCGTCCGGTTCTAGGCCTGTCCTGTGTTCTCCCTGTCTGGCTCCTGTCAATGGTGTAAAACCAAACCTTCTGGCAATTTGGACTTGTGTTGCCCCCATTTCGGCCATACCGATGGCTCTCTCTCTCTCTCTGCTCCTGTGACAGTGGTGGCATTTCTTTTTTGTGCTTTCATCACGTGTGGTTTTACCCTGCAGACGAACGCATTTGTGCAGCTAACATGCGGGAAACCTGTTTCAACATTTTTTTGTCACCGCACGAGCGCCGTCAAAGGTGGTGCGTTCGGGTGAGGTGTTTTTTGGTACCTGTTCCTGGGCAGTCATATTCCCAATACCCACTTTCCACTAGTTATCGCTGTTTTTAGGAAAATTACAAATTGCCAACCTATACTTTCTTTTGCCGCTTAGTTTAGATGAACGGACACTTACAGTATTTAACATCTGAAAAGTTAGAGTTTTTAGACGCTCTGAAAGTTCAATTTGAACCGTCTTCACCTGCTGCCATTACACATGGTCGTTTTTAGCAAATGTGGTTTGGTCCTGTTTTTAAGCTGGCGCGACATTAAAATGTTTTTCAGAAATTATGTTTGGTCAGATTAATAAAAGCCAAAAGGCTCTATCATGCATAACATGGAACGAGTAATTAAACAATTATATGATTACAAAGACTACATTGTTTCCGTTTCCTTGCACGCAAACACCCTACCAGATTGAACAGAGTGTTTGACATACCCCAGGTTGTGCCTCTGCGTTACCGGTGAAGCCCAGCTGACGACACGCCACCACGGCATCATAGATGGACCAGTCGTCGTCACAGATGCTACCCCAACTGCCGTTCACCTTGACCTCGATACGCCCCTTGTACGGACTTCGCGCCCCCACCAACCGGATGTCATGCCAGTCTAGTTGGAACAAAGGCATTGTGGGATACAGTAAACTTCGTGGAGTGATGCTGGGTGTCATACGATACATCTTTCCAAGACAAGGGAGTTAAGACTTTAAAAGTTCAGTTTCCTCCCTTGCCGAACTACGATGGAATACCGGAGTTACATTTTGGCTGGACCAATGAGTCCATTCAACACCGCGTAGCGAACTAGACATCCTGTTCGAGAACAACATGGATTTCAACGTGCATGTGTCGGTCGACTGCAGGATGTGCAAAATATGTAAAATGTCAACTGGCCGTTAACAGTTTTTTTGCAAATCGTTTCATGATTTTAATTAAGGTGTTCAAGTGGTTTGATGCACTTCGCAGGGTCAGACCCGTTTCATTACAATATAGATCTTGATTATCCATCAGATCGTCTTGACCGGGCGCCGTCATTTTGTTTGAAGCAAATGCAAGTGATATGGTGAGATGGAATCTGATTGGTCAATAGGAGGGATACAGAGGTGACGTTACTCGTAATAGCCACTGGTGGCGCTACGATCGAACCTTGAAATTCCAGCGTAGTTCGGCAAGGGTGGAAGCTGGACTTTTAAAGTCAGTAAATGTCCATGCCTCGGTAAGATGCATATGCCACTGCCTCATTTACCGCCAGATATGCCATTGTCAAATAATCTGTCAAATATGTCTGTATCAGACCTCACTCATGTTTGAGTCAAATATATCTCAGTCATGTTTGAGTCAAATATATCTCACTCATGTTTGGGTCAGATATATCTTACCGATGTTAATGTCAAATATGTCTCAGAGATACGTATGTCAGCAATTTCAAAAATAAAACAAATATAACACATTTATGTGTGTCTCAAAACTATCACACAGATGTACATGGACATGACCAAAATATCTCAGGTGTAAGTGTCTAAAATATTTCAGGTGTAGGTGTCCAAAATATTTCAGGTATAGATGTCCAAAATATCTCCAAGATGGAAGCGACACAGTTTATTATATGATTGTCATAAATGCAAATAAATCTTGCGTGTCTCTGTGTCACATATACATCTCCACATGTATATACTCGTCCCATAAATCCGATTACAAATTGTGTTGGGTGTGTGCATAACAAGAAGACTAGATCTTGTCATAAGGAAACCCTGACCCAGGATATATGTACATGGCCGTGGAGCCAGCTTAGATACTGGTCAAGGGCCCTGAGTGACCTGACCAGCTAGGCGTGGTGCCGTCTTGTACTTACCTGTATAAGACAAAGATGTTCGTCATCACATGGTTGAGCTTGGTTAGTAAGTAGTGATGGCCAGCTGACCTCTCACTTGCATGTAAACGCCTTGCTAATACACACGTCAGTGTACGTGTCACACAAAAATCAAGTTAATACCCTGGTCGATTTCCGTAATAAGAGCATATTTCCATAGAGGAAATATTCTCTATTAGTAGTGTACTCGTGTTTGTCTTGTATACCAGTGAGTGAGTGAGTATGGTTTTACGCCGCTTTTAGCAGAATTCCAGCAACATCACGGCGGGGGACACCGGAAATGGGCTTCACACATTGTCCCCACGTCGGGAATCGAACCCGGGTCTTTGGCGTGACGAGCGAACGCTTTAACCACTAGGCTACCCGAGCGCCCGTCTTGTATACCAACTGGGTTTACATATTACATAAATACATAATGGTTAATGTTGGAAGGAAGGGACATGGACGTCAGTTGGCGTCAGCATCTTGAACATCACCTACCTTCGCCCTTCTGAGGCCGCACACCGCCCACGAGGACGGTCAAGGTGACAATCAGAGCAGCGGGATGCATGTTGCACGTGAAACTGAGAGTGTGCTAGTATCTGCGCCTGCAGTGCTCCTCTCCCGGGTTTAGACACAGTCTGTACGTCTACGGTCATGTTACACTGGGACTGAACGATGGATAAATTCTTTTTTGATGAGAGTGTTTGAAGGCCTTGGTGATTGCAGACTGACACCGATGTTAAAACATAGCAAAGTAGACCTACCTCCAACTATGTCTGTATGGGGGATACGTGGGTGGGTGGTGATGTGTGTCGCTTGTGACGTATGTGTAATGTTTTTTGGGGGGTGAGTAGTGTTATGTAACGGCGCACCCTACACACCAACATTAACACCCTATCAAGCGGCCACAACAACTGTACACAAGTTTATACCTTTTGGGTATGTTAGGCCTGACATCTAATCCCATGGTTTACGACTTCAACGGATAATTTGTGGCATGTGTTAGTGCGTGTGTGTTTGTGCGTGTGTTTGTGCGTGAAGATGTGTGTGTGTGTATCTGTGTGTGTTTGCGTGTGTATGTGGTGTGTATATGTATGTATGTGTGTAGTATATATGTGTGCTTACATGTGAATGTGTGTATATATGTTTATGTGTGTGTATGTGGTGTGTGTATGTGTATGCATGTGTTATGTGGGTGCATGTGTGTGAGTATGTATGTGTGAGTGTGTAGTATGTGCATGTGTGAATGGTTATTTATATATAATGTGGGTGCTTGGGTTGTGTGGGTGTGCATGTGTGTGAGTTTGTATGTGTGAGTGTGTAGTATGTGCATGTGTGAATGGTTATAAATATATAATGTGGGTGCATGTGTTATGTGTACCTATAATTTTATGGTAAACATGGAAGTTTGCGGATTATATATTTATCCACCTTTTATTTTGGGGGGTCAGCGGATCCGCAAACCAAGTTTTGAAAACAGCATGAGGTAGCTGAGAACATTCCCCTGCAACTAAAACTACATCGTGTACCCGCTGCCGTGTGTATGTGTCTGCTGGCTCCCGTGGCGGGTTCATCAACAGGTTACGATAACGTCGTCACGTATCTAAGCTGATAGAATATTCACCTCCGGGGTAGAATGGGTCTTCGGCAACCCATGCTTGCGACTATGCTTGTCGTAAAAGTCGACTAACGGGATCGGGATGTCAGACTCGCTGACTTGGTTGATGCATGTCATCGTATCCAGATTGCGTAGATTGATGCTCATGATGTCAAACGTTGGATTGTCTGGTCCATACTGGATTATTTACAGACGGGCGTCATATAGCTTGAATATTGCTGAGTGTGGCGTTAAACAAACAAACAAACAAACAACAAACAAAAGCCTATTCACCTGAGTCATTGCATCCACACCTGGCGGTGACAGACCGGTGGTGTCACGTGACAAGAGATGGCAGTAACAGGCTCTTCCTTCAGAATTAGGTCTTCGACCCAAACAATGCTTTTATGTGAGACAAGTTTATGTTGCTTAAGATTATATTAAGTAAATGTCAATAAATGTTATTTTAAAAACCAATCAAATAAACTGCTATTCATCCGGTTTATGGCCTAAACTATCAGAAAGCAATATCACTTGACACTGAATTGATAAAAGGCTCCGCATCACATGCCCGTGGGACTGCAATGTTATTCGCGCACACTTCGGTGCTTGTGAACATGCACATGGCGTTAAACCATGCATTCTGTAATGGCGGATACACACAGAGCCAGGTGATACCCACTAGGGCTGGGACGGGTAACTCGGGTACTCGGATCGGGTGGGTATTGAGTAGGATCCGGGTACCCACCGGACTACCCGGAACCGTGGATAGTCATGTGATATATTGTTGAATGACAAAAATATTTAGAACTCCATGGTTACACTACAAGTCACTAATGTTCGCATTTCTTTCTGACTATGTACGCATGCCTTCTGACTTTTATATGTTTAAATAAAGATAAAACTTCATTCAACTTCAGTGTATTCATGAAAATATCATTTTAAACGTGTATCTGAATAAAAAAATTCCAGGGCAACGGTCAAACTATTCCTAATCGGATATTTGTACCAGTCTCTTGAGACCTGCAACAGATACCCGGGTAGGGTAGGGCAATAGGGGGTTGGGTACCTGGGTAGTAAATTTGGACTTGTCCCAGCTCTAGAACCAACAATGTGAGATATAGGACATGTTGTATAGGGAAACAAGGCGGTGGTGTGTGGTTTGTGAAGTAGTAAATGAGATACTCAAATGAAGAATGTTCTTAAATGGTAACGACTTGTAACTTACACACACACACACACACACACACACACACACACATACCCAGGGAGTTAGTCCCCAGTGAGCTGCCTCCTGACCGCCGTATGAACGGACTAACATGAGGTCTGGTTACTCCGTGGTACGTGGTTTGTTGGTGTGTCATCCCGCCCCACGGTACTGGAAAACCTGGAAAACATATGTATGAGTTGGACTGACTGCTGAGTTCGAGAGGTTGTTTATTTGATTTGTGATTTGTTTAGTTTTGCGGCATGGTTAAGTTTATTTCTTTTCTTTTTGAGGGGGGTTTTGGAGGAGCTTTTGTGTGTTTTTTTACATTTTTGCGATGTATTGGAACTTAGTAATGATGTAGAAACAGAAGTGCAGCCTGGGTTAACACACTTCCTGCATGGAACACATCACATAGAAAATAATGACTTGAAGCCATAGCTTTTCGCGAGTTATTTAACAAATTGAAACATTCTTATGCACAAGAGTTGTTATTTCTACTTCTATCGTTTATTGAATTTGGAACTGAAAATTCAGATTCATTAACTGTTTGCAAGACAGATAACATTTTGCAATCTCATAACTTCTCATTGCCCATCTCCCATACAAATACTACAGCAAGTCTCCGCCGTACCAGACACTAACTTCTCATTGCCCATCTCCCATACAAATACTACAGCAAGACTCCGCCGTACCCAGACACAAACTTCTCATTGCCCATCTCCCATACAAATACTACAGCAAGTCTCCGCCGTACCAGACACTAACTTATCATTGCCCATCTCCCATACAAATACTACAGCAAGTCTCCGCCGTACCCAGACACAAAGTTCTCATTGCCCATCTCCCATACAAATACTACAGCAAGTCTCCGCCGTACCCAGACACAAACTTCTCATTGCCCATCTCCCATACAAATACTACAGAAAGACTCCGCCGTACCAGACACAAACTTCTCATTGCCCATCTCCCATACAAATACTACAGCAAGTCTCCGCCGTACCCAGACACAAACTTATCATTGCCCATCTCCCATACAAATACTACAGCAAGACTCCGCCGTACCCAGACACAAACTTCTCATTGCCCATCTCCCATACAAATACTACAGCAAGTCTCCGCCGTACCAGACACAAACTTCTCATTGCCCATCTCCCATCCAAATACTACAGCAAGTCTCCACCGTACCCAGACACTAACTTCTCATTGCCCATCTCCCATACAAATACTACAGCAAGACTCCGCCGTACCCAGACACAAACTTCTCATTGCCCATCTCCCATACAAATACTACAGCAAGACTCCGCCGTACCCAGACACAAACTTCTCATTGCCCATCTCCCATACAAATACTACAGCAAGACTCCGCCGTACCCAGACACAAACTTCTCATTGCCCATCTCCCATACAAATACTACAGCAAGTCTCCACCGTACCCAGACACAAACTTATCATTGCCCATCTCCCATACAAATACTACAGCAAGTCTCCGCCATATGAAGGCTACACGGGTCTTTATGCCATCAGTCTCTGGTTGGCCTCCATTATGTTGAGGTCGTCCCGATATACTTGACTGATGTACCTAGTACACTGTGTACCGTAAACAACAAACAAGCACAGCAAGAAGCGGTCTGTTTAGGAAGGTGTCATGCGGATGTGAGAGGCACGGGTGACACAGTTGTCTAAGGCGCCGTAGAGTTGCGTTCAAGATATCTATGATCGTGGTTCCAGATTAACGTTTCCAGATGTAGCCGCACCATACAAATCCTGGGGGTGGGGGTGGGGGGGTGGGGGGTGGGGGGTGTGGGGGTGGGGGTGGGTGGTGGAGTGTCACAAAGGTGACAAAGGTCTAAGACATGTATCCCTTTGGACTTTCCCCCCAGCTCAATGTGAGAAACTGAAATACTGTTCAAAGCACTGTTAAACTCAGTTAACAGACTCACTGACTCACTGTTTGACTGTTATATGTAAATATGGCACTTTAGGCTGCTTCAAAAGTATATCAACGACAACAAAACGAATCTCATTACACATACGTATGTAAAACTGTAGTTAATAGTTTCTAAACTTCGCATACACTTCGTAATGAAAATATTGAACCTAAGATCACCACATTCATGTTCCTCTTTAACAAACCTATTTATATCAAATATTATGATATTGTCATCCACATGGAATTGTAAACTAAACTGTCGAGCAAAAGAAAGAATACATTTGGGATTTGACCATACAATTACAAACGTTATCAAAATGTTACTAGGATGAGTGAGTGAGTGAGTATGGTTTTACGCCGCTTTTAGCAATATCCCAGCAATATCACGGCGGGTACTAGGATGAAGACAGTCGCATAAACACTTGAAAACGCAAGGTCCAAAAAACTCGTCAACCCGTATCAAATACATCATCATCGATTAACTATTTCTTGTTTGTTTCATTGTTAGCCACCATCAAAAATGGGTGTGTACTTTCTTTTACCCGCCGGTATATGTTATTATCGTGGATGATGATGGGGCCATGAAAGGGTGAATTGGGCTCATGCTCAGACAGTCCCTGAAATAAGACTGAAATCCCTTTAGACCACTTCGTCTCTCTGTTGGTTCGCGATGTATTATCATATCAATTTACAGTTAACGACTGCCTTAATTAAACAGTGACAGTGTCAAAGTTTCACACGTGACATCAGTTACAATGTCTGGCACGAGGCACCATGGACACCAGAACCTGTAGCAGAATCTCTCTTGAACTAAAAGACAACATTGATGGAAATATTTCGGTGAGAGTTTACAAAGTTTAAATATTTCTGTTGTATTGCTAAATTACAACGTTTCTTTTGATTTGCTACAGTGTTCAACTTCTTCCCAATGTAATAAGTACTGTGTGGGGATTTCCATGTGTCCGCTGTCCTTCATACCTGATCCTAGTGGTGGCCTAGTGGTCCGGGTTCGACTCCCCACGTGGCTACAATGTGTAAAGCACATTGCTGGTGTTCCCCGCCGTGATATTGCTGGAATATTGCTAAAAGATAACTCACTCACTTATACATTACCGATAACATTTCACACAAAAATGGATCATTCAAATTTTGTTTTTCCCACCTATTCATATAAACACACACACAAAAATTCAATAGTCCAAATTAATTTAATTTCGACCACCAACCAAAGGTTTTGAGACAGAAATCTGTAAACCAAAACTAATTCAAAAGAGTGAGAGAGTGAGTGAGTATGGTTTTATGCCTCTTTTAGCAATATTCCAGCAATATCACGGCGGAGGACACCAGAAATGGGCTTCTCACAGTGTACCCATGTCAGGAATCGAACCCAGGTCTTCGGCGTGACGAGTGAACGCTTTAACCACTAGGCTACCCGATCGCCTAATTTCAAAAGAGAGGCGACAGAGATGACAGCAGGCACTTAACAAACACGACACATCATGCACGTGCATAAGTAGCTAGATGCATTGTACTACCCAGTTCAAACAGTGAACGATTGTAAAGAGAGAATATACCCAGAATTGATTTCGTTGAGACATTTTAGTCATCCGCTGTGTATATCATAATGTCCCACGCCTGTGTCTACGTGAGGCTACGAACAGCAGCACATCGTGTGGGACCCGTGAAGATCCGGGATAGAATAGGTCTTCAGCAATTCATGCCCGCCTTATAAGGCGACTACGCTTGTCGTAAGAGGCGACTAACGGTGTCGGGTGATCAGGCTCGGTGACTTGGTTGATGCACGTCATCGTATTCCAACTATGTGGATCGATGCTCATGCTGTCATTGACTGGATTGTCTGGTCCGATTATTTCAGACCACCGTCATATAGCTGGAATATTGCAGAGTGCGGCGTTAAACAACAAAGAAACAAACAAACAGCATCTTGTGGAACAAGCGATTCACATCTTGGCTGAGGTCGTATAGGTCACATAAGTCAGTGGAAACCATTAGTCAAGGCCCCCGTTAATACGGACACCCCGCTATCATGATGATTACTTTTGGAATGTTCATGGAAGTACAAATGGCCATTACACCGTGTTCTTTAATCCGGAACCACGTTAAACTGGGCCAATTATAAGAACGATACAGATGAGATTAACAAGGTTGGACTTTATCTAAAACATTCTCACAGTCTTTGAGGATAGGTCCAGGTGTGTTACTAGCACGTGTGTTGGGACACTTAATAATATACAGTTCCACCCTAATAAACCTCTGACCTTAATCACGGATGTTTGTAAACATTCACCTCAGTGAGGGTCTCCACGCATGCGCTAAACAAACATCCTGCAAAAACATACCTAATTCAATTCAGTAATCATGACTCTCACCGAAACGTGGTCGGTAATTGAAGCATATATGACATTATAACAATAAAAAAAAACGTGATAACCTTTCCATTTATCACCTGTAAAATATGAGTATTATTAACATCCATTTCAATAAAGATCATGAGTTGTCGAGCCTCATACATGGCATGAATCCTGCGGCCGAAGAGGGCTGCGACATTAATTTGTGTTGATCAGTTGAATCGAGGCAATCCTCTTATGAGGGCGGAGGCGAGGCGAGGGTAACGTGGCTCCGACACGCGAGCTGGACTCGGGACTGGGGATCCCGCCTAATTAAGTCCATTGAACAATACTTTCTTCAGCTAAAGGTATATAAGACAAGAGGAGACGCAACAACACTGTCGGCATTTGCTCAGACCACAAGCACAGACGGGAGAAGGGAGATCTCGCCAGATAGGTAAGCAAAGTTGATTATACTGATCGTGGTGTTAAACAACATTCACTCAATACCAGGTCTATATGACCATCTTGAAGATTCAGAAACCAAACTTGAATAACCATAGAGAAAGCTGGGTCGGGTGGCAAGCCAGCCCTCACCGTGTATAACACAGAGGTTTAAGTCAGAACATTAAACATGAACGTTACAAGGTTTTTATCTCATGGAGCAGTTTCTCTTAATGTTCTACATCCCCGTCTTGGTGTAGATGGTAACAATCACCCCCTGCGTCTTGTGCTAAAGGTCGCCAGTTCGAGGTAAACATACCAGATAATAATGATGAGTAATAACAGTTTTTATTACTTGTTTCAAATCTGACTCTTGACTCAACCTTCAAGCCGCAGGTCCAGCGCTGGTTCAAGGGTATGTGAGATACATCGTATGTACCACCCTTCACATCTGCAGGTTATATCATACTTCATAGGAAAGGACACATGCATTTCTCAATTTGGCTAATGACGTTCAGTAATCGTGTGATATTGTTAAAACTATATAACCAAATGAGGAGTCATAGTGATGTTAAACTCGTCCTGGGGCAGATTCGCCGATGAAAAGAAATATAAACTCCAGACAGACTCATTAACCATTTATCCATGCCGACATTCCGACATCGACAACTGACTCGGTAGTGCATCCTTTAGCTTAGCAGTATTGTTGCATAATGAGTGTGAATATATCTGCATGTTATAAGTATTGTATTGTCCTGGGGAGGTTTTAAAATAGGAACAGTTTGCTTGTTAACGGGTCGAGTTGCTTGTAAATTATGAAAAAACAAACATGTTTAAATATATCTAATGACAATCGTATTTGGGCTTCAATTAATGACATAATCTTGTCGACGACAAAAAGCAAATGCTGAGTCTAATCACCAAAATTTTGGAAAGAACAAGTTAAACACGACGGGTTCAAACAGAAAACATTCATGTTATCAAAAGCTACTAACTCCCGGCATGTAAACTGATGAAGACTCTATATGGACTATGACATCCGGTTATAACAATGGTGTGGTCTCCCGTCGCCTGGACGTAACCGTGAGGCTAGGTTAGAACCAACTGGAAGCTCTAGATAGCATGATTCAGGTAAACGCAACTTTGCCCGCCAGTCCGTTGATTAGTATGTCTAAAGGTTTAACGCTCGTTGATTAGTATGTCTAAAGGTTTAATGCTCGTACTCTATAATGAGACTGCATCGTACAGAACGCTAATGACAACGCTAACTACAACAGTTATGTCGACGATAACGTCAGCTGTAATGACAACGCTAAAGACAACAATTATGACGACGCTAACGACAACATAAGCCCAATACAAACTAGGTGCATAGTCGCCATTTAGGAGGGTGTCAACCGTTTGGTATGGCGGATGACGAGCCCTGTTAAAGGACAAGGAAAGTCAACTTATCAACTTTGCAGATTTTAATAATCTAGTGCATACAGAATCACAAATGCTTGACGAAAATTAAATTGAAAAACGGAAATTGCGTAAAACAGACGATAAAAACGACAGGAGAAATCGTACCCCAAACGAAAAAATCAGCCACTGAGGGGATTCCCCTTTCTGGGTTAAACATAACGATCTGGCTGACGTCCAGTCTGCCTGTTTCCGCCTCGAATATTTTTTTTTTTTATATTTTTTTTCTGTCTGCTCATCCATTTGATTACAGTGTCCACAACTTACCCCACAGTATGTCTTATTATTAACACTGGATATTACTTTAGTGGTTTATTCTGGGGATTAATACCTGACAAGCATTTATTGTCTGGAGTAGGAACTGAGGACAGTTGGTGGTTTATTTCCCAAACAGAATGTTAGTAATAAAAAACAAGTTACCGACTGTTAATTGTTATTCAATCTAATTTCAATCAGACCTCAGTTCTCGCTACCGCTTAACAAAGATCTGAGGACATCCCAGTAGAGGTCACGTCAGAACGACCTTTCATCCGACCAATCAGAGCATCGCTTACCAGATTGTGAAAGTGACAGTCGGAATGTGATTTCTAATCATGCAACCTCGAAAACTTTAACTTCGAACGATATTTACGGGTTTAACCACTGAGTCAATACAATCTAGATCATCCATTAGCCATTCCAGAATGTTCTTTTGTTCAGGTTTCAAATTTGTAATCGGGAATTTGTCAAAATATTGTTCGAAGCGTAGTCGCCAATTTGAAATTAGTGCCGTAAAGCACGAGAAAGCTGCCTTCTGATTGGTCATTCCATTGGTCGGTCAAAGTTCGCGCAAGGTCGGTCTGACGTGACCCGTAATGGGATGTCCTCAGATCTTTGTTAAGCCGTAGCGAGAACTTAGATCTTATTTTAATGAGATTGATTGTTGTTTTAATTATTCTCAATGTCAAGATCCAAGATCGTTTCACACCTTCAACAAGGTATAAAATGTTGTTATTTTTAACAGATATAGCAGAAACAGTGTATGTATAACGGCTAAGAATCACACGATGGATAAACGTTATCACCCATGGAAAATGTTTGCCACACTTCGCTGCACGGCTGCGCCGGTAGCTTTTGGACACGGCCCTAAATAGGTTTGTTTGGAATCCGATTGCGGAGCGTGAGATTTTAGCACTTTCACTTCATTTCAAAACAAATATTATGATTTTTTTCTCTCTCGGGAATTGACTAAATGTATCTTGGAAAATTGACAGTCGCAACAAAATTGCAATATATGTTTGCCCTTTCCGTATTCCGTATTCCGTATTCCGTATTCCGAATGCCACAGTGCAGAACGTGGCATGTCTAGAAATATGTATGTGGTACGCGGATGCCAACATTTGAATATGTGTTTCATCTTTCATTTTGGCAATGAGTGACAAATCAATAAATATTGAGCCCTAACCTTATGCGCGCGCACGGTCATGCATTCTATGTGAAAGACCGAGTTTAATTTACTGAACCACTCATAAATAACTCAAGAGTTCTGAAATTGGACGCCAAGTAAAATTAAGTGGGAAAAGGGGACGATAACGACTTCGACAAAGAGAGTGTGCGTGGAAATATGTAGTATTCGAGTCATCCAGTTCGACTTGGCGAGTGTTAGCTGTGTTTTGTAACGTGTGTGTCCCTGACCTGTGGATGTGACATGACGTGACGTGACGGTCACTATTAAGTTGCAGTAAGAGGATTATTCTGGCACTGATCACCTGTGGCAGGTAGGAAAAGCCAATGACATTGCGTGCATGTTGATATCATTGCGATGTCACTACAGGAATAGATGCTGATGATAAACACTAGGCCCCAACAGTGTCGCAGTGTCAGATGCTGGGTCGCGCATCTGCAGTGTGTATGATCATTCACACCTTCTATCTCGTGTGAGTTCATTCTATTCGTGTAAGTTCATTCTATTCATGTGAGGTCATCATTCTATTCATGTGAGTTCATTGTATTCGCGTGATTTCATTCTATTCGGACCGCCTCAGTGGTTTAGTGGTAGAACGTCCACCCAGGGAGCGGAAGGTCAGGGGTTCGATCCCTGGCCCCGTCTTACAAAAGAAAATATGGTACTTGTTGGTTCCCTGTCTGGCGCTAGGCATTAAGGGGCTAAAACAAGGACTGTTCGGCTCGGAGCCAGTATACTGTGTCTGAGTGTGGTAGTTATGTTAAACTGTGGCATGATATCGCAGTGGGCCTTCCCTTGCACACGCGCGTGTGTGTATGCAAGTCGTCATATGAGTCATGAGTTTATTCTATTAGTGTGAGTTCCGGTATATTACCACCGAAATGCAAATGACTGACAGTGGGTAAAGTCTTTAATCTGCACTGTTGCACGAGTGATAGTATAGGACTGAGGAGCGATTGGGCTTAGCTCGTAGTTGGGGCGGATGAGGATGTACATGGTCCAGGTTACACCTGTCAAATATTTTACCTTTCCATCATTACTCAAGGGCAACATGTGCTCCTTGTAGCCTCATCTAGGGTGAAGCAAGTCAATGCAGAGTTACCTCCATTAGGCGTGTCAGGATACACTGATGTTTGGTTCCACATCTAGATTGCTCGAATTATGATCCTTGGTTCGTCAGCACCTTACACACGCTCGTGGGTGTCACTAAGGTGGTAAGACCTAAAGGGCTTTTGGTGGCATTATGCCGACAGACCGTCGTATAATGGAAATACTGTTCAAACGGGGTTACATCAAACTGACTCGGGTGATGTTGTGGCGCTTATCACAGAGTGAAATGTTTCAGGAGAGCATCATGGCTGCGATGACAACTGAAGTCACGGCGGTGGAGGGAACGACAAGTTTCCATGACAACGTAACCCACCTGTACGATTCGTGGGAGGATTTATTCATCCACCCTCACTGGAAGAGCTTCCCCCCAATCCCTGATGTGTGGCACTACACCATCGGCGTCTACATCACCGCTGTCGGCATCACCGGCGTCATCGGTAACCTCATTGTCATCTACATCTTCAGCAAGTAAGTATCTTGTAATTTGTAATTTGTTTGTCACGACTGTCCTCCAGTTAGACGATAACGCAACGAAATCGTTAGGCACAACAAATTAAAGGCGGCCTGGACTCGGGCCGATTGGCAGCCCCAGCCAGTTGGAATCATGTCATTATAACCCACGCTGTCTGCAAACCCAAATTTCATTCAAGCCGTTGGAACCCAAATTAAACCATGCTTAACAAGTTATCTGTCTTGTAACAGTGCAGTTAATGTTTATATTTACAAAGGTTATGACCTCCCTTTTTCGACCTGGGTTCGAATCCTCCATCCATGACGTCTATTAACTATTTTCAAGTTTAGCATTTTAGCCTGCAAGGAAATAAGCTGCATTATGTCAGCCCTCCATCGTTGTGATCCCTAGCTGCTCTCCATCGATACTGATGTAAGTACTTATCACGTCTCATTATCTCCAGGACCAAGGGCCTGAGGACCCCGTCCAACATGTTCGTCGTCAACCTGGCGTTATCTGACCTCATCTTCTCGGCAGTCAACGGATTCCCCCTCCTCTCTATCTCCGCCTTCAACAAGAGATGGATGTTCGGAAAGATAGGTAGGCACGTTCTCACCCTGAAGTCGACTCACACCGCCTCGCCATGGCTTCTGTTTCCGAAGTTTTCTTTCTTTCTTTGTGTTTAACGCCGCACTCAGCAATATTCCAGCTATATGATGGCGGTTTGTAAATAATCGAGTCTGGACCAGACAATCCAGTCATTGACATTATGAGCATCGATCCACGCAATTGGAATACGATGACATGCATCAACCAAGTCAGCGACCATGACCACCCGATCCCGTTAGTCGCCTCTTACGACAAGCATAGTCGTCTGAATCCTTGACTTTGTGGCCGTAGGGTCGGACATCTTCAGGTAATGGCGTCTGTGAACCCTTTCGGGTTAATTTGACTTTAACTGTATCAGATGGATAATTTACATAATATAATAGAATTGCACCTTATCCAGGCCTATTTTAATGAACCGTTTACTCTTGTACCAGGGCCAGCGTCTTTCGCGATTATGGATTTTTAAAAAAAGTGAGTGAGTGAGTATGGTTTTACGCCGTTTTAGCACTATTCCAGTAATATCACGGCGGGAAGAATAAGTGATGTTACATATAAAACTTGATGCTGCACGGCCACCGTGTGCCAAACGTGATTGTACTGTAGGGCGGCTCGTGTGGTGGGGTCGCCCAGTAGATAAAGCGTTCGAGTCAGTACGAGTCCCCAAATGTATATAATGTGTAAATTGTATTCCTGTTGTCGCCAACCCATTTATCACCAACCGTGCTTGTATCCAGACTCATCTTCACTTCTTCTCTCCTCAGCCTGTGAACTCTACGGTCTCACGGGTGGCATATTCGGCTTGATGTCCATCAACACGTTGGCAATGATCTCCATTGACCGGTATTTCGTCATCACTCGTCCCTTCTCCGCCATGAGGAACATGACGCAACGTCGCGCCTTCCTCATGATCGTAGGCGTGTGGATCTGGTCGATAATCTGGGCTGTCCCACCAATCTTCGGCTGGGGCGCATACATCCCAGAGGGCTTCCAGACATCCTGCACTTTCGACTACCTCACTAGGGGCGACCACTTCACCTCCTACTTCATCTGCCTCTACGTCTGCGGCTTCTGCGTGCCAGTCCTCATCATTCTTTTCTGCTACACGTTCATCATCCGTGCAGTTTCCAACCACAGCAAAGAGATGGTCAAGATGGGCAAGAACCTGGGCGCTAACGACCCCCGCAACTCACAGAGTGATAACGAGACCAGCGCCGAGATGAAGATCGCCAAGGTCAGTCTGATGATCTTCTGCATGTTCATGCTGTCTTGGACGCCATATGCAACCGTGGGCCTGATCGCACAGTTCGGCAACCCGATGCTGGTTACTCCGTATGTGTCGGAGATCCCCGTCATGTTCGCCAAGGCATCTGCTATGCACAACCCAATCATCTACGCCTTGAGCCATCCCAAGTTCCGGAATGCGCTGAACAAGCTGTTCCCTTGGATGATGTGCTGTTGCCAACAGACGGAGAAGGAACTTGCCCAGAGCATGGCTAACAGGAAACACACCGGTGCGACCGGAAGCACCAACAGCAACGCCTACGGTGGCAGCGTCAGCGACATGTCCAGCTGCGTAAGCAATATCAGCGACTCTGCCATCGAAATGAGCCAGCGTGGAAACAGCAAACGAATCAGGGACCGCGACATCCAGGAGACCGTCCTAGCAGGCCAGGAGGCGAATGGCGCCCTCATCCGTGACATCCTTCAAGCCTTCGTCGCAGTCAGTGGACCAGGAAGTCGTCCCCAGGTACCTCTCGCCTACATGGCCCCGCAGTACTATCAATACGGTGTAAACCAGGAGGGAGGGGCCCCAGCCCCAGCCGCAGCTCCAGCCCCTGCCCCAGTAGCAGGCGCACCTGCACCCCAGCTTCCTGACATCTACTCCATCACCCAGAGTGCCGCTCTCGGCGTCCCCGCAGCAGCAGCCCCAAGTCCCGCAGTGACTGGGGACCAGCCCGCGGCGCCAGCCAAGGTCGACGTCAGCAACGAAGCCCCTGCAGACAGCGAGAACAAAACCGCAGTAACCATTGACACAAAAGCTGAAGTGACGGGTCACGACAACCAAACATTCGAGAAAGAGTGAACAGATCGAGGTATCTAGACACTGGCTTCCGAGGGTAGAGATAAGCTATCATGTACGACGAACAGCAAGAGTCTGATTGGTCCTTCAAATATACCCAATGACCTTGCAAGACGCGCGAATAAAGTGCGCATGGGACTCTGAAAGCAAATGCCTTCCAACTGATTGGTTACTTTGTCTCCGCCCGAAATTACAGCTACGATTTTGACAAGCAACGTTACAAACAAGAAGTGAAAAGCATGAGGTTGAGACAGAGTAAGCAATCCTAAAACAACGTGTCGTAAATGATTCCATATTGTCGTAGCACCCTTGTTGTAGGTCTAACCCATGATACACCGTATAACGTAGTCGGCTCATCCACGGTCAAGGTCACCAAAGCACGTACGTTGCCTCGCAGCAACACCGTCAACAATCACACAATGGTGTCATGTGCCAGTACAAGCAGTTGTAGCCTCTTCAAAATTATGTTTAGAAATGTTTATTAAATTAAATTTTCCTCTTAAACTACAGTGTACCTGATTGTGGATAAGCCGAATTTGTCAACCATACATGGCCTTTTATAATTTACACTAAACATGTGCAATCGTTTTCGTTTAATTTTCGCCAACGAGATGGATCTGTGACTGACGCAGATAAAGAGGACATGCCTGCAGGAAGGGACCGGAGTAAGCGCATTAACTGCCGGACTGAGGCATGACAACCTCCACAGACGCAAACAACATCGTCTGACAAACCTCGCCAGCACAGGCGGCGCTCGTTCAATACAATTTCCGCTTTTGTTACATTTCCTGAATTTATTTTTTTTCAATTTACTTATTTGTTTGTTTTTATTTTGTAACAATGTCACTTTGTATGTTTTTTACAGAAAGAAAGGATATTATCAAAGAGAATGTGTTCATGAAAGGTTGTGTGAAACAACGGGTCGTTGAGAATTGTGTAATAAACCCTTTCACAAATCTGCTGCTTGTGTTTGTCCTGTCTGTTGTTGGCGTCCACCCTGGCGCTGTGGATGTCGCTGTGGATGTCGTCACGGAGTAGTCAGTGGTCAGTTAGGGTTTTTTCTGGAACAGGAATGTTTTTAGTCTAGACTAAAAGCTGTTTAATGTTGAAAGATGATGTGAAGGAAAAACGTCTGTGGCCTAATAGTTCTAGTCTAGTTGGAATGATGAGCTTTGAGCTGCCGACTGATCTGAGACATCTTGATGGTGCATATTCCCACACCAAGCGTGATAGGTATGACGGAGCTGACCCGTTAAGACATCAGTAGGTGATACTTGGAATCTTATAGTCGATGCTTGCTGATACTGGAAACCAGTCGGGGCGAATGAACGCTTTGCACTCAGCAATATGACAAATACATGACGATTTTGTAAATAGTCGAGTATGACATCATGATTATCCATCAACGCAATTGGGATACGATGACATGAATCAGCCAAGTCAGCGAGCCTGACCTCCAGACCTAGTTAGTGGCCTCTTTACAAGCATGGGTCGCTGAAGACCATTTCCACACATTTCCGCATATCACAGAAGTCATGACAGGACAGCACCATTAACCTTTCTTAGTGATCTGTTGCCTCAGATGTCAAGAGATGACACACATTTGAGATGTTCCTCACATTGTAGTAGCATGTTCTACATATATACTGACTAAAGTAGTTAGGGATCTTGAATATGTTTTGGATATTTCTATGAAATTTTGTGAATCCATGATCCCAACTATACTTGTTGGGTGTGCATTGTTTACATTGGTTTCAAATGAAAGCCTTGAATCCATACACACTCCCAGATGTTGCAGACAGCACTGACAAGCTGAGGATGTCTTGAGGGGCAGGATACACTCACCTTTTTGCGAACACCTGGTGTCATCACTATTTGATAGTGATTCATAAACACATGAACATGCTAAAGTCGGAATCGTACCAGTGACTCTGCTTTCTGCAGAGATTTCTATTGGATGTGGAAAGGGTTTTTTGGCTTTGTTTGCAGAAGAGACAACTGTGTACAAGAGAATTTTAATGTCACCCTGAACATATATTTGGCAAATCTCACATCAACATTTGTAGTAGAAAGTACTTGGATCCACAGATGAACACTGGGACACTTCCATGCCATATGAACATTGGCTATGAGTAGGTGAGCTTACACTGCAACACCCATCCCACCCCACCCTTCCCTAAAAACAGCGCGACAAGGACCACGGGCAGGTAAACCAGCTTTATTTCATCCCATCATTACATCGACAGGGAGTGACAAACTGGACATGTTGTAGAAGGCAATATCACCACTGTCAACCACTGCCCAGTTGACCGGCACGTTGTCATGGTAACAGTTCACTGCCTCTGATATATCAGCCATTGTAGGATAGGGGTCACAGCTTCTGGAAAACAGAAAGATGTATTTATGTAAGACTACGAATGCTTGGACTTTGTTGCAGGACACAGGTACATGGTAAACTTTGAGGGGCGGTGGATTTGAGTGAGTGAGTGAGTGAGCAAGTCACTGAGTGAGTGAGTGAGTTAGTCACTGAGTGAGTGAGTGAGTCACTGAGTGAGTGAGCAAGTCACTGAGTGAGTGAGCAAGTCACTGAGTGAGTGAGTCACTGAGTGAGTGAGTCACTGAGTGAGTGAGTGAGTCACTGAGTGAGTGAGCAAGTCACTGAGTGAGTGAGTCACTGAGTGAGTGAGTGAGTCACTGAGTGAGTGAGTAAGTCACTGAGTGAGTGAGGGAGTCACTGAGTGAGTGAGGAATCACTGAGTGAGTGAGTGAGTCACTGAGTGAGTGAGTGAGTCACTGAGTGAGTTGGGTTTAACACTGACCAGTATTTCAGTGTTATCATTCCATGTCATCTTAATATGTGTTGAGCTCAAAACGAAACCCATAACATGGACATGATACTGGTAAGGTGGACAGAATATATTTCCAGATTGCTTTTCAAGACATATCATTGGTACTCAGAAAGAAGAAGCCAACATATTTTGGTGAAACAACATTATCTTTTTTAACATCCAGCATGTCCAGTGAAATGTTGTAGTTCTAAAGTAGTAGTTCCAGAAGCAGTTGGAGTATCAATAAACTAACGATAAGATGGACAATCTACTTCTTCATCAGAGTTGTAGCAACATTTGGTGGAGACTGTCATTATGAGGGCAAGTTTGTGAGTGAGTGGGTGAGTGAACGAGTGAGTGAGTGAGGGAGGGAGGGAAGAGGTGACTGAGGGAGGGAGGTTTTAGCCATATTCCAGCAATTTCATGGAAGGGCCACCAAAAATGAACCCAGGCATTTGGCAGGACAGCGAACACATTAACCACTAGGCTACTCCATCACACAGACTGAGAGGCCGAGGAACAGCTGGCTAACAGATATTTCTACACAGACTCACAAACTGGGGAGTCTGTGGCAGGAACAGTAACCATGGAGACGAAGGTGACCTACCTGACAACACAGACTCTGTGATTGGGGAGTCCAGGGCGAGTTTTCTTGAACTTGGCATTAGGAAGGTGGACATCAAAGGATATTTTCATAGAATGTCTCTCAATTTTGCTGGAACAGATCAGATAGGGCATTTTTATACATTTTAATACAAATTAAATGAGGGTACAAATGAAACCATGGCAGCCTCTTACTGTGTGGTGTTTCAAGCACTGTTTATTAAAAAATAATTATGTGTCAGTACCTGAGCTCCAAGGCTATTTACTATGGAAAGTATGCATTCCTGAGCTCTGTGGGAACCACCATCATATCCCCAGGCATGCAACACCCATTCTGCGTCATCCTTCCTTCCCAGTTAAGTAATCTGTTGCCATGGTTACCTGACTAGTTTGGGCAGGTCCACACTCTGTATCACTTGTAGCCGACTCAGCAGTTCTCCTGCAGGAACAACAGCAAACTGTAAAACACTGACAGGGTAACACTGACAGGGTAACGCTGATGGGGTAACACTGACAGGGTAACGCTGATGGGGTAACACTGACAGGGTAACGCTGATGGGGTAACACTGATTAGGTACCTCTGTTTGGGTAACACTGATGGGGTAACTGATGGGGTAACACTGTTTGGGTAACTGATTGGGTAATGCTAATTGGGTAACACTGACAGGGTAATGCTGATGGGGTAACACCAATGGGGTAACTGGCGGGGTTACACTGATGGGGTAACGCTGACAGGGTAATGCTGATGGGGTAACGCTAAGTGGGTAACACTGACAGGGTAACGCTGATGGGGCCATGCTGACAGGGTAACATTGATTGGGAAAACACTGATGGGGTAACCCTGACTGGGTAACACTGACAGGGTAACACAGATGGGGTAACGCTGATGGGGCCATGCTGACAGGGTAACGCTGATGGGGCCATGCTGACAGGGTAACATTGATTGGGAAAACACTGAGGGGGTAACTCTGAGTGGACAATGCTGACTGGGTAACACTCATGGGGTAACACTGGCTGTCTACCACTCATGGAGGAACACTGGCAGTCTACCACTCATGGAGGAACACTGGCAGGGTAACACTCATGGGGTAACACTGGCTGTCTACCACTCATGGAGGAACACTGGCAGTCTACCACTCATGGAGGAACACTGGCAGGGTAACACTCATGGAGGAACACTGGCGGTCTACCACTCATGGAGGAACACTGGAGGTCTACCACTCATGGAGGAACACTGGCAGGGTAACACTCATGGGGTAACACTGGAGGTCTACCACTCATGGAGGAACACTGGCAGTCTACCACTCATGGAGGAACACTGGCAGGGTAACACTCATGGGGTAACACTGGAGGTCTACCACTCATGGAGGAACACTGGCAGTCTACCACTCATGGAGGAACACTGGCAGGGTAACACTCATGGGGTAACACTGGAGGTCTACCACTCATGGAGGAACACTGGAGGTCTACCACTCATGGAGGAACACTGGCAGGGTAACACTCATGGGGTAACACTGGAGGTCTACCACTCATGGAGGAACACTGGCAGTCTACCACTCATGGAGGAACACTGGCAGGGTAACACTCATGGGGTAACACTGACGGTCTACCACTCATGGAGGAACACTGGCAGGGTAACACTCATGGAGGAACACTGGAGGTCTACCACTCATGGAGGAACACTGGCAGGGTAACACTCATGGGGTAACACTGGCGGTCTGCCACTCATGGAGGAACACTGGCGGTCTACCACTCATGGAGGAACACTGGCAGGGTAACACTCATGGGGTAACACTGGAGGTCTACCACTCATGGCAAGATAAAAAAATCCACATATTAGACCCACGATCTTCTATATAATAAATCATGCATTCATAGGAACTTGCGCAAATTAAAGCTTTTCAAAGTTTGCTTTTGTATGTCAAGAATAATGACAGTAACAATTTCTTAAGTATCTTACTGGTTGATGTGGCGTCTTGTGGTTTCACTAGTGGAGTTACCTCCCCCTGCCAGAGATGATCAACTGGAGAGGGCGCTGCCCCATCATGCTGAGATTCCCTCAGTTTTAGTTTGTATTCTGTCCAGTTAGCTGCCACAATGTTCTTCCGACTGCGAGCCCAGGCAGAGTAGGAAAAGTTTAGGTCAAACACGTAATTGTCAGCCTCCCGTCTCCGCTGGGGGCGCTGAGACGCCTGTTGTTGTCGATACTCAGTCACATCAAACAAACACAGGTCCTCATATTCCTCATCCAGAGTTACATTCGGAGGCAGATGTTTAGTCTGAGGAATATTCAACACCACTGTCTCCTTGTCCCCTATATCTGGGAAGCCAAGTGTCTCAAAGTCCCACTCAGTGTGTCGAACTGATAACTTCCCTTCACTCTCCGTGGGTAGATTCCATGGATTTGCTAATTTCGCAAATGATGGTTGATTATTTTGTAGCCTATCAACATCCCTGCCATCCATCTGTTCCCTGTCCATCTCCATCTTCACATCGTCTTCTGGTTCTTTAAACTCGGAGTCTTTTCCGGACCCTGTATCCATCTCATCCTCCCGATCTCCTGACGTCTCATCCGTCTCGTCTTCCGCTGGGTCAAGTCTCGGTTTCTTAACCTCCATGTCATCTGCAGACACCCCCTGCGCCTGTCTGCTTCTATCTCGGTGCCGCCTCCTCGACTCCTTCACATGTTGGTCCAACTTAATCTGACGCTCGTACTTCGTGATTTGGGAACTACAGAAGAACATTGTAGCCAGTGTTATTTCATGCCTCAATACAATCTTACTTAAATATTTTTTCCAACGTAGAATTAGGCAACATAAAATACATAAAATGCCTGTCATGTTTTGCAGCTTACATTAAGTTTACATGTGACCTACCCTCCAACGTGTCGCAGCACGACGTATCCAAGTCGGCGCAGGTGGGCGTATGTCTGATACTCCTCCACAGAAATATCCACTCCCAGGAGTCGGACGTACGCCTCTTGGATGCTGAGAGGAACGCCACCATAGTACACCTCAAGGACAGTCTGCAACCAATATCAATACCATCATGTGTCCCGTCCATACCATCATGTGCCCCATCAATACTATAATGTGTCACATCAATGCTATCATGTGCCCCATCAATGCCATCATGTGCCCCATCAATGCTACCATGTACCCCATCAATGCCACCATGTGCCCCATCAATACCACCATGTACCCCATCAATACCATCATGTGCCCCTTCAATACCATCATGTGACCCATCAATACCATCATGTGCCCTCTCAATACCACCATGTGCCCCATCAATACCACCATGTGCCACATCAATACTATAATGTGCCACATCAATGCTATCATGTGCCCCATCAATGCCACCATGTGCCCCATCAATACTACCATGTACCCCATCAATGCCACCATGTACCCCATCAATACCACCATGTGCCCCATCAATGCTACCATGTACCCCTTCAATACCACCATGTACCCCATGAATACCACCATGTGCCCCATCAATACCATCATGTGACCCATCAATACCACAATGTACCCCATCAATACCACCATGTACCCCATCAATACCACCATGTGCCCCATCAATGCCATCATGTGCCCCATCAATACCACCATGTACCCCATCAATACCACCATGTACCCCATCAATACCACCATGTGTCCCATCAATACCACTATGTACCCCATCAATACCACCATGTGCCCCATCAATGCCATCATGTGCCCCATCAATGCCACCATGTGCCCCATCAATACCACCATGTACCCCATCAATACCACCATGTGCCCCATCAATGCCACCATGTGCCCCATCAATGCTACCATGTACCCCTTCAATACCACCATGTACCCCATCAATACCACCATGTGCCCCATCAATACCATGATGTGACCCATCAATACCATCATGTGCCCTCTCAATGCCAGCATGTGCCCCATCAATACCACCATGTACCCTATCAATGACTCCATGTGCCCCATCAGAAATACCATGTACCCCATCAATACCACCATGTGCCCTTTCAGTACCATCATGTGACCAATCAATACCATCATGTACCCCATCAATACCACCATGTACCCCATCAATACCACCATGTGCCCCATCAATACCATCATGTGACCCATCAATACCACCATGTACTCAATCAATGCCATCATGTACCCCATCAATACCACCATTTACCCCATCAATACCACCATGTGCCCCATCAGAAACACCATGTACCCCATCAATACCACCATGTGCCCCATCAATACCATCATGTGACCCATCAATACCATCATGTACCCCATCAATGCCATCACGTACCCCATCAATACCATCATGTGCCCCTTCAATACCATCATGTGACCCATCAATACCACCATGTACCCCATCAATGCCATGATGTGACCCATCAATACCATCATGTGCCCTCTCAATACCAGCATGTGCCCCATCAATACCACCATGTGCCCCATCAATACCACCATGTGCCCCATCAGAAACACCATGTACCTCATCAATACCACCATGTGCCCCATCAATACCATCATGTGACCCATCAATACCACCACGTACCCCATCAATGCCATCATGTGACCCATCAATACCATCATGTACCCCATCAGAAACACCATGTACCCCATCAATACCACCATTTGCCCCATCAGAAACACCATGTACCCCATCAATACCACCATGTGCCCCATCAATACCATCATGTACCCCATCAGAAACACCATGTACCCCATCAATACCACCATTTGCCCCATCAGAAACACCATGTACCCCATCAATACCACCATGTGCCCCATCAATACCATTATGTGACCCATCAATACCACCATGTACTCCATCAATGCCATCATGTACCCCATCAATACCACCATGTACCCCATCAATACCACCATGTGCCCCTTCAATACCACCATGTACCCCATCAATACTATCATGTGCCCCATCAATACCATCATGTGCCCCATCAATACCACCATGTACCCCATCAGTACCACCATGTGCCCCTTCAATCCCACCATGTACCCCATCAATACCACCATGTGCCCCATCAATACCATCATGTGCCCCATCAATACCACTATGTGCCCCATCAATGCCACCATGTGCCCTCTCAATACCACCATGTGCCCCATCAATGCCACCATATGCCCTCTCACTACCACCATGTGCCCTCTCAATACCACCATGTACCCCATCAATACCACCATGTGCCCTCTCACTACCACCATGTACACTCTCAATACCATCATGTACCCCATCAATACCACCATGTACCCCATCAATACCACCATGTACCCCATCAATACCACTATGTATCCCATCAATACCACCATGTACCCCATCAATACCATCATGTACCCCATCAATACCACCATGTACCCTATCAATACCACCATGTGCCCTCTCACTACCACCATGTACCCTATCAATACCATCATGTACCCTATCAATACCACCATGTACCCCATCAATACCACCATGTGCCCTCTCACTACCACCATGTACCCTCTCAATACCATCATGTACCCCATCAATACCACCATGTACCCCATCAATACCACCATGTACCCCATCAATACCACTATGTATCCCATCAATACCACCATGTACCCCATCAATACCATCATGTACCCCATCAATACCACCATGTACTCCATCAATACCACCATGTACCCCATCAATACCACTATGTACCCCATCAATGCCAGCATGTGCCCCATCAATACCATCATGTGCCCTCTCACTACCACCATGTCCACCATCAATGCCACCATGTGCCCCATCAATACCACCATGTACCCCATCAATACCACCATGTACCCCATCAATACCACCATGTACCCTATCAATACCACCATGTACTCTATCAATACCACCATGTACCCCATCAATACCATCATGTGACCCATCAATACCACCATGTACCCCATCAATACCACCATGTACCCTATCAATACCAACATGTACCCTATCAATACCACCATGTACCCTATCAATACCATCATGTACCCTCTCAATACCACCATGTACCCTATCAATACCACCATGTACCCTATCAATACCACCATGTACCCCATCAATACCATCATGTGACCCATCAATACCACCATGTACCCCATCAATACCACCATGTTCCCTATCAATACCACCATGTACCCTATCAATACCACCATGTACCCCATCAATACCATCATGTACCCTATCAATACCACCATGTACCCCATCAATACCATCATGTGACCCATCAATACCACCATGTACCCCATCAATACCACCATGTACCCTATCAATACCACCATGTACCCCATCAATGCCATCATGTACCCCACCAATACCACCATGTACCCCATCAATACCACCATGTACCCCATCAATACCACCATGTACCCTATCAATACCACCATGTACCCCATCAATGCCATCATGTACCCCACCAATACCACCATGTACCCCATCAATACCATCATGTACCCCATCAATACCACCATGTACCCTATCAATACCACCATGTACCCCACCAATACCACCATGTACCCCATCAATACCATCATGTGACCCATCAATACCACCATGTACCCTATCAATACCATCATGTACCCCATCAATACCATCATGTACCCCATCAATGCCATTATGTACCCCATCAATACCACCATGTACCCCATCAATACCACCATGTACCCCACCAATACCACCATGTACCCCATCAATACCACCATGTACCCCATCAATGCCATCATGTACCCTACCAATACCACCATGTACCCCATCAATACCACCATGTACCGCCATCAATGCCATCATGTACCCCACCAATACCATCATGTTCCTCATCAATGTGTTCATGTGCACTTACAGTTTCCGTGAGAAATAGTGCTTCTTCAGGGAACAACCATTTTCTACTCTCATCCACAAAGCCCATGTGACTCCAGAACTTGCCCTGCAAAAACATGTCTTCATGTAAAAACTATTTCAAACCATCATGTGAACACCTTCAAAGGTTATGACTAAGTATTTTCAACTTTAACCGCAACATGTGAGTAATCTCCTTTGAACAGCCGTGACAGCACAGAACCCAAATCAGGTGAAGTTGAGCACCATAAAGCCAGTGGCTGGTAACAGAGCTCAAAAAGCTTGACTCCTGGCAATTGCTAAGATTTCAGTCTCCAAGAAACACAATCTTTGAGTTTCACCACTGCAGTGGAATCCACCAGTGTGGTGCTGACAAACCACAAAACATACAAAATGTAACTATCTTACACCCTCTGTATCCTAGGCTTGGGAAAGAGAGTTGCTTACATAATGACTTTGATATTGCCTCGATAGGTTCAAATCAAGGTTCTCAGTAAATTCCTCCACCTTTCTTCAACATACCATTTCCTTCTTGAACTCAACCAGTTTCTTGCTAGGGTTCCATGTCCCTTGCACAAGGCCACCCCTGCAACAGAATCACACCCTGTTGTCATATACACAAGATTTATACAGCCTCCACCAAAACAAATGAGATTGTAAGCTCTCTCAAATGTCTAATCTACCTGCAGGTACCACTCTACACCACACCCCACACATCCTATACACACTCACAGGTGTTCTACCACTCTACACCACACCCTACACATCCCATAAACACTCACAGGTGTTCTACCACTCTACTTCACACCCTACACATCCTATACACACTCACAGGTGTTCTACCACTCTACACCACACCCTTCACATCCTATACACACTCACAGGTGTTCTACCACTCTACACCACACCCTACACATCCTATACACACTCACAGGTGTTCTACCACTCTACACCACACCCTACACATTCTATACACACTCACAGCTGTTCTACCACTCTACACCACACCCTACACATTCTATACACACTCACAGGTGTTCTACCACTCTACACCACGACCTACACATCCTATACACACTCACAGCTGTTCTACCACTCTACACCACACCCTACACATTCTATACACACTCACAGGTGTTCTACCACTCTACACCACACCCTACACATCCTATACACACTCACAGCTGTTCTACCACTCTACTTCACACCCTACACATCCTATACACACTCACAGGTGTTCTTCCGCTCTACTTCACACCCTACACATCCCATAAACACTCACAGGTGTTCTGCCACTCTACTTCACACCCTACACATCCTATACACACTCACAGGTTTTCTGCCACTCTACTTCACACCCTACACATCCCATAAACACTCACAGGTGTTCTGCCACTCTACTTCACACCCTACACATCCCATAAACACACACAAGTGTTCCACCAATCTACTTCACAACCTACACATCCCATAAACACTCACAGGTGTTCTACCACTCTACTTCACACCCTACACATCCCATAAACACTCACAGGTGTTCTACCACTCTACACCACACCCTACACATCCCATAAACACACACAGGTGTTCTACCACTCTACACCACACCCTACACATCCCATAAACACTCACAGGTGTTCTACCAATTTACACCACACCCTACACATCCTATAAACACACACAGGTGTTCTACCACTCTACTTCACACCCTACACATCCCATAAACACACACAGGTGTTCTACCACTCTACTTCACACCCTACACATCCTATACACACTCACAGGTGTTCTACCACTCTACACCACACCCTTCACATCCTATACACACTCACAGGTGTTCTACCACTCTACACCACACCCTACACATCCTATACACACTCACAGGTGTTCTACCACTCTACACCACGACCTACACATCCTATACACACTCACAGGTGTTCTACCACTCTACACCACACCCTACACATCCTATACACACTCACAGGTGTTCTACCACTCTACTTCACACCCTACACATCCCATAAACACACACAGGTGTTCTACCACTCTATACCACACCCTACACATCCCATACACACACACACACACACAGGTGTTCTACCAATCTACACCACACCCCACACATCCCATAAACACACACAGGTGTTCTACCACTCTACTTCACACCCTACACATCCCATAAACACTCACAGGTGTTCTACCAACTACACCACACCCTACACATCCCATAAACACTCACAGGTGTTCTACCAATCTACACTTACAAGCGTTCTACCCTTGGCTCTGACAATACTGCTGTTCTCTCCTGGTGGAATGCTTCGAGTCGCTTGTCCTGGAGCCATGATCCATCTGGAGCATAGTCTTTGGCTCCACCTTTCTGAGGCACAGACTTGTCTTGTTGGCGTCGACACTTGAACAGCTCGTCTGCACTGCGAACAAAACAATTTGATTAATACAGTGAACAAGCTGAGGAGTCCATTTGTCTACTTGGCTCACCCGCTGATGCACAGCTCATTATGTTAAACAGTCATCTAAAAACTCACGTGCAAACGTTTGAAAGAATCCGCTATATAGATTCATACAGTTTGCGCATACATCAATGAACCGAATAAAAATACACTGTCAATCCTCTTATTCAATTTCAACAATAAAACATGTGTTATCAACAATAGTTATAAACAATTATATAAATCAGAACAGACAAATAGGATGATATTGATAAACATTCTAGGTGAAAGAATACATACAGTGGCATGACATGAATCAGGTGATTGTATAATTTAAGAACATAGCTAGACAATCAACTGAGTCTAACAAAGTTTATAGAACATTCAAGGCAAGTGGCGAGGAGAATGACACCACCGCGATGATTCTACAATCATTTGATCCTGGCATGCCAAAGGGAGGCAACTCCGCAAAGCGAATTGAGGCGCCTCAAACAATTGGACCTGTGTCCCTTGGACATGTTTCACAAGGGTTATAGCGAAAACGGCACCTCAGCAAAACGTCACCGGGCGAAAACGGCACCGATTGGCGAAAACGGCACCTTGACTCAAGCGAAAACAGCTACTATTGCCTGGCGAAAACGGCACCTTATTTTTTTACACCTTGGTCAAATAAATGACAATAAACTTACATAAAACAAGTAAGAAATTAGACCCCTTCTCCAATTTACTTGCTGACTCTGATTGGTAGGCGCAGTTAACTTATTGTGAAAACACTATACGCTTTGAAGTTTTAAGTACTTTTACTCAATTTAAGCTGAAACTGTATTGAAGAGGCCAAACATGGTCCTGTCAGATCACAATTATTCATAATGGCCTTTCGATGTGTTGCATGCGAGAAGAATGTCAGAAAAAATCAACATGCTGTATCATGTGATAACTGTGGCCCGTAAAAAAAGAAATTTGCCGGACAGAAGAAGACTTCCCTTTCCGCTGTTTGAGATGTGTAGATCCCATCATTGAAAAGGTGATCGGTAACTTTGATGTCAGTTTCCAATCAGAAGATGCAGAAGAAATGAGAGTACCAAACCAGGTACCAGGACAGTGTTGACAGCAATTCAAGTCCGAGTTGAGGTATTAATATTGTTGTTATAACTGATTGGTGTAATTGTCCCAGTAATTTACAATAAGCTCTCAATTACATGTTGAATAGTTTATTGTAACAGTAGAGTAATTGAACTTATTATGTTTTAGGTAAAGGAACAAGCTGTTGAAAACATCTACAAATCGGGCGCCAGTATCAACCCTCATTCGCATGGCAAACTGAACCCGGGGAACTGTTGCGCCCCAAAGAGTCGGGGACTTTGGACTTCGAGGTACTAATAATAATAAAATAAACTACATAATGCTATTGTATAAATTCTCATAATAACCACAATTTTGTAACAGAACGAATATTGTATTTTAACTTTTATTCATATTTTCAGATTGCCGAGGACTTCTTACCTGTCCGTGTAAATACATCACATACATCCAATAACATGTAAATACATCAAATACCATGTAAATAAACCATATATATTACGACGAAAATCGTTGTTATCATTATTAAAAATAGAGGTGCCGTTTTCGCCCGACACATAGTAGCCGTTTTCGCCAAATGCGGTGCCGTTTTCGCCAGAGAAATCGGTGACGTTTTGCTGAGGTGCCGTTTTAGCCTGCACCCTTTCACAAGATAGGTTTGGACAAACTACCAACCACATAGAAAATTAAGTTCATCTCACGCATACTATTTACAGCTGCACTGGCCGTTCAGTTGAAAGCTCGGTGACACACCTCCCCCCTGCCCCCTCTCATATTTTATTTTTAAAAAACTAAATAAATTTACGATTTGATGATTGACAAACGTATTTGCTCACCATAAGGCCTTCTCCTTGCAGAACATCTTTAGTGTTTTTTAATTTATCATGACAACATAGTAGTCGTTACGTTTTTCAGTCAGATTTCATCATGACAAGTTGTGTTGACGATTTCAGTGTCCGCACTGTGTATGGGCGCAGCCATGTTGAAAATGCCCGGATATTGCGCATGTGCGCAAACCATCATTTTCATGGAGGAATGTCAATGTAAACTGACGATAACAGCAACAACAACAACATACATGCACACGAAGCTACTGTTAGAAACACCAATAATAAGGACTGTGATGGAAATATACGTGTAATGCATACGTTGACCTGACCTAAAATTATGGAAAGTAAGTTCCTTAGTTATTATTTTACTCAATATCAATAGCTCAGACAGATAAACTTTTTTCTTAGCCGATTGTTCTGTTTTCGATCACTTGAAGTTTATTCAGCTGTACAATTGTTTTAACGGTTCACTACTAACAAGTAAATGCTTGCTGTAATTAACTCTCATTTCTTTATCAATAAGCCAATTTCTCTCTGTAATTGCAAAAGGCAATATGTGTAATAATAAGGTGTTTAGTTTATCTTATCCACAAGCTAGTGTAGCACGATCGCATAATTTTGTCCGTAATTTTTGATGGTGAATGATTTAACATCATTCACAGGTTACAATGGCATTGAACAAAAATAAAGAGTTTTTTTCCAAGTTGATAATTTCTGCTGTTCATATGATTGCATGGTAGAGGCCAGTGTTTGGTGTCTCAGTGGTCTCTGGTTGTTTTGCAAACGACACAAGTCAGGAAAGGAACCTGTTATGTGCATTGTACAATAGACTGTGGTTCCAGTGCCATGTTATTCCAAACTGAAGCACATTTCTGCTTTTTGGTTAGAGTGCATGTTTAAGATACAGAAAGGTGCATGGGGTACATATCCATCTGATCTCTGTTGTACCCTTTATGTCAACAACTGTTGAGCATGTTCAGTTCCAGTAACTTGTGGATACTCCACTGTTTTAGCATTGTGTCAATTAATTATGCATTTCCTTTATTGTGATTGCCTTGTTATTAAATGATAATCTTGTATTTCATGACTATAAGGCCAGTAATGTGTATGAACGCACGAAGTATACCATGTATATGAACAGCTGCCATTAACTAAGAGTTCTGTGTTTTATTGCAGCCAGCAAGTCAAGGAAGAAATGGGGCAAGGGTGATCCAGACATCCAAGTGCCTATTGATGTAAGTTTTGAGTAGTTTAAGAAAATACAAAAAAGTCCCATTAATCCGACATGGTTGGTTGCATATGATTATGATGGATTAACGAGTATGTTGGATAAACAAATTAAGCAGTATCAACGTTCGTGATTAAAAATCGGACAACTACACGATAGATAACGATACAAACACGTAATAAAAATATGAAATTGAAATATTCATATTGTTATGTTACATTGTTAGCCGAATTTGTTTATTATCATGCAACCTCTAAAGCTCGACCCAAAACAACTGTTAAGGACTGTACGACATATTCAAAATACTTTAAAGAGCATAGTCTGGAATGGAAGTCGCAACTTTGAAACTTACTTACAAGAGCTGCTTTCTAAGTGGCTAACGTTGACTTCCTGTTAGTCCTGTCGGATTAACAAGACTGATTAATGAGTGATTTCCGTAATTCGTTGCAAATTAGATGTGTCAGAGTGTGAGACTGTCGGATTAACGGTCTAAATAGCACTGATTTAATCGGTTCCCGTCATTAGTGTCAGATAAAACCGATTGTCGGATTAACAAGACTTGACTGTAGTATTTAATGAAGGTGAATTTTACATAACTGATCTAGAACTTTATATTATTTTGGTTATAGTATACAGGTTATGTATGTATACAGTGGTCACAAGAATTCATCACTGATAATATGGCAGCCATTTGTTTACAAACAATTTAATTTTTTCTGAAACTATCTGAATTTTACAACTTTCAATTACATCTACATTTATATATATAAATAAAGAATCAATTATCTTAAAAATTATCAATCCAATCATCTTAAAACTTTTTAAGATTATGAACAGAATGTCCATGAATTATCTATTCAATAAACAAAACTATAAATATGACTGAATTTTTCATCCAAAAATGATAAGTAAAATTGTGTTTATCTTGCATTGAACTCTTAGATATGAGTTCATCAAACATACCAGAAAACAGAAAAAAAACATTGTGTCAAGTAACAAAATTTTCATCAAATGAAAATTATAGTATCTAAAAACGTAAGTAGATCAAAGTAAGTTACTTTACTTCATTAATATTTCTGCCTGATCAGCTAACCTTGCAGAGACTGGCTTCAGTGGACAATGGTGGAGTGCGCATCACTGTTCATCCTGGTCCACAAAACGAGTGTTTGTAATCACAACATAAACACTTTAATAATGCACAAAAAGCTTATTCCATTTAAAACTGTGCTCAACAACATTAAAGTTATTAAAAGATTATTTTTGTCACCTAAATCCCCTCAGAAATCAAGAAAACATACAATAAGGGGTCAAATTTAAAAATGCATGCAAAACACTTGACATTGGCAGGGCGTGGCCTGAAGGTCAAAACACCAACAATGTCCTAAAAATCCAATTATCGAAGGGATTTTGGAAAGATACCAAAGACAAACTGTATGGATATACACACAACACTTTCTCCTTCTTACCATGCTTACCATGAACATTTCAGATCACAAACAATCGTACCCAAAGAAGTTAAGAGATGGTACTTGTTGTTACCCTGTCTGGTAAACAAGGATTGGTCGACTCAGAGTCAGTATACTATGACTGAGTGGGGTATTTTCATGTTGAACTGTGGCATGGTATCTCTGTGGGCTATAAAATCAACATGAGTCCAGACTAGTACAAGCAGCCAAACACACATATCTGTGCACATCGCTATATATAAGTGCCATAATCTTGAATGCAACGTTAAACCCCATTTCACCTCACCACAAACGACCCTATTTTAGATGATAATCGCCTTTAGAAAAGGCACCACTGTTGGAAGAGTTTTCACAAATGTACCCATCTGCAAGAATCCCCACTATGCAAGAATTACAGATTCTGAACAATTTTAGTGGCCAAACAGTAAGTTGGATTTAAAGTTTAGAATATGCTACAGTACTTTATTTTCCAGATTTTCCCCTAAAATTTGAAAAATGTGAATTATTCATTCAAATGTAATTCATAAAAATTGTGAACGTCATTAGCCTTTTCAACTTCCTGTTACTCATCCACATCTTCTGGCTGCAGCACATGGCAAGCACACTGCCTTCTGATGGAAATAAAAGACTTAATTGTTGCTAATTAACAAAGAGTGATCCAGGACCAATACTCATTATTTAATTGATATATGATGAACTGTCACCACTAATTAAATGTTAATTGAACAATATTTCTAGATGTTCCATAAAATATCTTCGAAAGAATATAATATATTTTTTGCCAGTCAAACTGTAATCCCCTATACAACAGTTGCTATTTCATGTCTTATCACTTTGAATATTTAATTACTATCAAAACATGTAAAAATTTGAAGACCTAGAAAACTGATAACGCACACTGTTGTCTCCCGCATGCCAACAAAATCAACAGCTGATCACAAATAATTCCTGCAAAAGTTGACAATGTAAAGAAATAAATATATATTAAATGAAGTGTTATTACCTTTCAACTGACATTACTAATTATCCAATAATATACACACATTTTAAAGTATTTTTGGAGGAATCAGATGTTAAGGGTATCGGGAATCCTGTTGAGCAAGCTGTTGAGGGGTCATGATTTCTGTTCCATGGGGTACCAAATTCAAAGAAGTTATTTCCAGTTTTGTTACCAGCCTATTAGTTTAAAATTCATTAAAACATTTTGTTCAGTTTATTTACTGAATACATCTGAGACTTCTATTACCATGATTACGATTTAGGCGTCATTTGGGTTTACTTTGAACATCTTCAAAATTCACGTGACCCAACAATTTGTTTACATTTAACAACCAAGTTGGAAGTTCTAAAAATCATGAAACGATCTGCAAGCTGTCCTCATAGTTATATGAAAAGTTCACTGTTTGTACATATGGCCAGTATTATGTTTTTTAACATGACCTGTGCATGTTGCACTGATGCCAAAACGGCAGCCATTTTCAATAAGCCATACTTCCGTAAGTAACTGTAATTTTCTATCTGCGATATCTCGATGAAAAATCCACTAAATTTAGGTATTTTTGTATCGTATATGTCGAATATCAGAATATGTCGTTATGTCGAAATTAACCCGTCACGGACGGTGGAACAAGCTATTATTTGCAACTCTGTGAATATACTCCAAACCAGTATTGATCCAAACGTCTTTGATAGTTGTTAAATGTTCAGCAGAGTTACTGTTAGTTGCGCCCTGTGTTTGAGGACTTCTTTTGATTTTTAACCAAATGTTCTCCATGATATTGAGATCCATAGACTGCGCCGACCATTCACTCACAATACTTGCTGATTTGCAACCCCTAACTCCCGCCTCCGACTGTGTAATAACTAGGGCAAGCAGACGACATCAGCTGACTGTCACGTGACTTGCATGTTCTAAATATAGCACATGATTAAGCTGGGATGTACTAGTGTTTCACACTTCGCGGCACAACGGCAAAGGAGTGTTTCGTCACAGATTTTGCTGAGTGTTCTGTGTCCACTAACTGTATATATATTATTTGATTAGTTTTAACTTAGGCATGTATCATGCTGTATATTTGATGTTTCAGGCACCAGCAGTTCGGGAAGAAATCTTTCCCCACCATGAGGAGTACCTCATGTTACTCCAGGAAAAGAACAGGTAAGCCGGAGAGTTTATGGTTATGGTTATAACAGGTAATCTTGATAATACATGGTTATAACGGGTAAACTGAAGAATGTATGATTATAACAGGTAATTTGGAAAATGTATGGTTAATGAAGGTAAAATGGAGAACGTATGGTTGTGACAGGTAAACTGGAGAATGTATGGTTATAATGGGTCAAGTGGAGAATGTCTGATTATTACAGGTTATTTGGAGAATATGTCATTATTACAAGTAGACTGAAGATTGTATGGTTATAACAGGTAAACTGGAGAGTGTATGGTTGTAACAGATAAATTGGAGAAGAGTATATGGTTATATGGTAAGGCAGCCCAAGGCGATTGGAGGCAGGATGAGTCTCCAGTACCCTACGTCTTGAGAGCCCTCTAAAATGAGGACCGGGTACACACAATGGCTATACAGACTGATAGTGTGTTAGTCTCTCCCATTTACACAGATCCATGCTTGCTGTGCAAGGAGACGATGCTTGTCGTAAGAGACAACTAACAGGATCGGGTGGTCAGGCTCGCTAACTTGGTTGATGCGTGTCATCGTATCCCAATTGTGTAGATCGATGCTCATGATTTAAATCGCTGGATTGTCTGGTTCAGACTCGATTATTTACAGACAGCTGTCATGTAGCTGGAATATTGCCGAGTGCAGGGTTAAACTAGTACGTCAATCAATTGCTGCCACTGACAAGTACTACAAATACATTTACACAGTTTCTACTGCCACACAACAATGTAGATACATAAGTTAGGTTTCAGTATGGGAACTAAATACATTGATCATGTCCCACACAAGTAGAACTGCATGTTGTGCACACAGGCTGATTAAGAAGCTCCGGGAGAAGAACTCCCGCCAGATCCAGATAGAGCGGAAGGAACAAGGCTTCGCTCTGTACGTGAATGGCGCCAACGCCGAGCGGGACCTGCCCATCGCACAACCAACAGGGAAAAGTGTCGGCAAGGTCAAGTTGCCCAAAACAGCTGGAGGTGGGTCTGCTACATGTCTGAATGGCTGTCAGGATGTTGTGTTGGACAGTGCATGGTAGTTCAGTTCTTGGTATGCAGGTGTTGAAATTAAGTTCCAGAAGAACCAGGAGTTCCATGCGACCAGCATAGTACCTCTGCCACAGGCTAGCGCCATGTGACGATTGGTCACATCTTGCACAGTCCATTCAAGATATTGCATATGTTTTTCATCTGTTTCACTTTTTGACAAGTCTACATATCTAGATAAACATATGTCATAGAATGGTTAACTTTCATTGAGAAAATATCCTAAATCGTGAAAAACTCTTTCCATTTGCGTAATTATCCTATGTTTACATTGGTTGTACGGTTCCACGTGCTGTCATCGAAGCCCAACGGAGAACTAGCGATACGGTCACTTTGATGTGTAAATATGTATCGTCATGCAACTCACTCTCACAGTTGTAGGAGCATATCTATATAATTACCAAGTATAAAGTATGCAAAACAATATATAAAGCGCCCCAAAATACTTGCATTAGTCTGTTCTGATTTCTGAAAAAGCGCGTTTGTTTACAAACAAGAGAAAAGTCCGGTCACGTGATATGCAAATTAGCCCGTGGCAGTGGTGTTATGCTAAGTCACCACTGCGTCAGAGTGTGAAATTAAGCATGAAAATCAATGGATGCTTGTCATAACCCTGATGTTAACAGTTAAGGTTTTAGCAGGTCACAGCAGCAAATGTCAAGGATCCCAGGGTCACCTTTAAGTATGAGTGAGTTTGGTTTTACGCCGCTTTAGCAATATTCCAGCAGTATCATGGCGGGGGACATCAGAAATGGGCTTCACACATTGTACCCATGTCGGGAATCGAACCCGGTCTTCGGCGTGACAAGCAAACACTTTAACCACTAGGCTACCTGACCGCCCCCTTTAAATATGAGCTCGT
This sequence comes from Haliotis rufescens, assembly GCF_023055435.1. Lineage (NCBI taxonomy): Eukaryota > Metazoa > Mollusca > Gastropoda > Lepetellida > Haliotidae > Haliotis > Haliotis rufescens. The sequence goes on along the minus strand of NW_025963891.1, from coordinate 6,221,189 downwards.
GAAGAGGGATGTAGAGGACAGTAGGTGTGAAATGATACAGCAAGGTCACAATACGATACGTATCACGATATAAAGGTCACAATATGATATGTACCGCGGTACACATATTTACATCAAATTATGTGGAAACGTCTTGACTTTGAATATTTCGAAGCATAGGTATGAATCTAAGACAGTGTATGGGTGTAATGCATGCCAGAATGATGTACGCAGTGCCATTAAGTTTACAGACAAACAATGTGGGTTTTGAATTAGTTCAATCAAGTAGACTGCGACGGCCCGAGACAAGCACCCATTTAAGGAGAGTCAGATGACAGGGTGCTAAGCAAGAATGTATCAGTGTAATGTGCAGGTACAAGGTGATGTCCACCACATGAAGCTTAGGATATGAAATAAAACATGTTCTGTAGTCACTTTCTGTAGTCATGTTCTGTAGTCACTTTAGGTAGTCACGTTCTGTAGTCACTTTCTGTAGTCACGTTCTGTAGTCACTTTCTGTAGTCATGTTCTGTAGTCACTTTCTGTAGTCACTTTCTGTTGTCACTTTCTGTATTCATGTTCTGTAGTCACTTTCTGTAGTCACGTTCTGTGGTCACTTTCTGTAGTCACGTTCTGTAGTCACTTTCTGTAGTCACTTTCTGTAGTCACGTTCTGTAGTCACTTTCTGTTGTCACTTTCTGTATTCATGTTCTGTAGTCACTTTCTGTAGTCACTTTCTGTAGTCACGTTCTGTGGTCACTTTCTGTAGTCACGTTCTGTAGTCACTTTCTGTAGTCACTTTCTGTAGTCATATTCTGTAGTCACTTTCTGTAGTCACTTTCTGTAGTCATATTCTGTTCTCACGTTATGTAGCCACATCCTTTCGTCTCATGTAATCAGCTGATCGTGATTCAGTGTAAGCTGGGTCAAAGATCACCCAATAATGGCCCAGTTAAACAGAGGCCCGGAAGTATGTGTAGTGTTGATTGCTGATGCTGTTGCCACAGAGATGCGGCGGAACATCTACCTGAACGCGAAGGACCTGGTGGAGCTGGGAGCTGAGGAGCGCCGTATTCAGGAGGAGAAGCAGCGAGCTCGCACCGCTCCCTCCAAGACTCGCAGGAAAGGCTGGAATGTGGGCTCTGTGGACATCACCACTGCTTCGGGAGACAAGAGAAAAGTCAGGGCGCCAAGTGCGTACTTCTCATATCTATACTGGCATGAGGAACTGAAATATTTCATTTGACTGGGACACATTTTTACTTTTTCTAAGCTTACAAATTTTGTTAATGGAGGCTTGATGATAGATGAAAATAAGATGATTAGAAGGGTGCTTTCATGTGACCACTTTTAGTATGTATTGATATCATTTTGGTATGGATGGTCATAGGTGGCCCTGTTGTGGTGTCACAATTCGATAAGTAGAGTTGCATCCCTTAGCTGTATCAGGATATGTTGATCATGGGTTTGACTTGGCCCTTCAATCAAGTCATGTCATATTCTTCAGCATCCCACGTTCCCTATTTTGCCCCAATTATGATCCAGGCTTTGTTACCACCATGCTTGTGGGTTTCACCAAAGTGGTAACCATGGTAATGTCTATGACCTCTAACATTATGCTTAAACTATGTCATAGAACTGAAATATTGTTTGAAGCAGCGATGATCCCCCCTCACTCACTGTGTAATTAAAAGTTATACCAATAGTATGAAAAAGTTGTCCTGTTTCAAGTTAGAAAAGGGGACACATGTCTACTAAGGCCCCACGATTCCCTGTGCAGAGTTGCTTCCCTTGGTAGTACCAGGAACCACAGCTTATAGGTTTGAATTGTCCCGGTTATGATCTTTGGTTAGTTGTGCCCCTTCTGTTAACTTGGTGATACATGTCCGCAATGAGAATACTCACCCAGTACCATGGTTGTTTACTCATGGTGTGATTCGATGTCAGATATTATGACGGGCAACTACGAGGACGACTTCGAGATGGACGACAGTGGCGACTACCGCAGCTCCGGAGATGAGAGAGACCAGGTGGGTCCCTTTTTTTTGTCTTCTGTATATAGATTGTAAAGATGGTACTGCAAGGTCGGCATTCAGGTTTTTTGATTCCATAACCATTACAATCGCATTACTTCTCTGAAATGTTAGATAACCAATATGCAGAAAACTCTTGTATAAAGTTGAATAATCATTATCAAAAGAATGGATAACACGTTTCCATGGTGTGGCTTTATGTGGAGCAGAGGTATGACTCGGACAGTGACCTGGAGATAGACGCTCGTGGCCATGACGGCAGCCGTCCCACCAGCAGCAGCAGCAGGCCGGGCAGCAGCCGCAAGACGAGCTACCTCAAGCGGAAGGCGGCCCAGATACGCCAGGAGGAGGAGCTCAACGACCGTCTGACGCTCACACTGGCAGACGTTAGGGTAAGGAGCTGTGTCTGACTCTCACTGGCAGACATTAGGATAAAGAGCTGTGTCTGACTCTCAAACTGGTAGACATTAGGGTAAGGAACTGTGTCTGACTCTCACACTGGCAGAAGTTAGGGTAAGGTGCTGTGTAGGACTCTCACACTAGCATTAGGGTAAGGAGTTACAGCTGACTCAAACACTGGCAGACATCAGGGTAAGGAGCTGTGTCTGACTCTCACTGGCAGACGTCAGGGTAAGGAGCTGTGTCTGACTCACACTGGCAGACGTCAGGGTAAAGAGTTACAGCTGACTCAAACACTGGCAGACGTCATGGTAAGGAGCTGTGTCTGACTCACACTGGCAGACATTAGGGTAAAGAGCTGTGTCTGATTCTCACACTGGCTGATGTCAGGGTAAGGAGCTGTGTCTGACTCACACTGGCAGACATTAGGATAAAGAGCTGTGTCTGATTCTCACACTGGCAGACGTTAGGGTAAAGAGTTACAGCTGACTCAAACACTAGCAGACATTAGGGTAAGGAGCTGTGTCTGACGCTCACACTGGCAGACTTCAGGATAAGGAGCTGTGTCTGATTCTCTTACTGGCAGACTTCAGGATAAGGAGCTGTGTCTGATTCTCACACTGGCAGACGTTAGGGTAAAGAGTTACAGCTGACTCAAACACTGGCAGACGTCATGGTAAGGAGCTGTGTCTGACTCACACTGGCAGACATTAGGGTAAAGAGCTGTGTCTGATTCTCACACTGGCTGATGTCAGGGTAAGGAGCTGTGTCTGACTCACACTGGCAGACATTAGGATAAAGAGCTGTGTCTGATTCTCACACTGGCAGACGTTAGGGTAAAGAGTTACAGCTGACTCAAACACTAGCAGACATTAGGGTAAGGAGCTGTGTCTGACGCTCACACTGGCAGACTTCAGGATAAGGAGCTGTGTCTGATTCTCTTACTGGCAGACTTCAGGATAAGGAGCTGTGTCTGATTCTCTTACTGGCAGACTTCAGGATAAGGAGCTGTGTCTGATTCTCTTACTGGCAGACTTCAGGATAAGGAGCTGTGTCTGATTCTCTTACTGGCAGACTTCAGGATAAGGAGCTGTGTCTGATTCTCTTACTGGCAGACTTCAGGATAAGGAGCTGTGTCTGATTCTCTTACTGGCAGACTTCAGGATAAGGAGCTGTGTCTGATTCTCTTACTGGCAGACTTCAGGGTAAGGAGCTGTGTCTGATTCTCTTACTGGCAGACATCAGGGTAAGGAGCTATGTCTGACTCTCACACTGGCAGACGTTAGGGTAAGGTGCTGTGTCTGACTCTCTCACTGGCAGAATCTAGGGTAAGGAGTTGTGTCTGACTCTCTCACTGGCAGAATCTAGGGTAAGGAGTTGTGTGCCTACACTTTCTACCCCCCTCCTACATAAGCTGGCTCACTGTGACTTGCTGCATCAGCTCCTGATCGTGTGTGTACTCCATGTGGTTCTGGCTACAAGCTCTGTGATCGGAATTAGGCAACACTGTTCACACAAGAGGTCAATAGATATTATGACTGTAGTAATGCAGCAGGGCAGAACCTGCATCCTGTTCATATATGCACCTTCCATGGTGTTGCGTGTGATGTCTGACGCATATTCTTGTCTTTATTTTAGCGGTTGCGGCAGAGCCTGGAGATGAACGCCAGCATCAGACAGAGTCTGGCCAAGGAGGTGAGCTCGGTAAGTGCCCATAGTTCCTTCAATCCACTCACACCATCCACCACACTGTCATACTGAAGTGTGTAGTTCTCATTTCATTCTCTAATCTGTGTGATGTGTTCTTCTCAGCACCATTGGGATTATTTTACTTTTTTCACAGTCAGACATTTTTCTTCAAACTAATTCACCCTTTCATGTAGCATAACGACTTGAATATATTTGTATCAACCTGATTAAGATATGTACATCTGTTTAGAAATAACAAGTGTTGATGATGTAAACTTTTAGCTTTTTTCCTACCTTACATTTTATAGGACATTCTATTTCTCTGTACTATTTAATGACCTGTCTGCCTATCAGGGCCTCCCCCAATTGTCCACCAACCCATACAGGGCCCCTCCACGACGCCAGGAGTTGATACAGCTGAAGGTTTGATGTTGATGTTGGCATGCTGGGGCTGTTGGTGTTACTGACATTGCTGCTGTTACTGACATTGCTAGTTGTATTACTCAAATGAGAATGTTCTAAGACATACTTACGTTTATGAAGAAGATTAAAGAAAAGCTCTTACTAATCTAAACAAATTACCCAAACGTAATGCGTCAATTGCTATTTGGACTGGTGCATACATTCTTGTCCTAGATTACGGCATGTTGTATTATGTATGACTTGTTCCTGATGTTAGTGCTCCACAGTGGTACAGTGATATAGCGATAGATGAAACAACCCTTTCTCCATTTAACACATCATTTACTTTAAACATGTATTTCTGACATTCTATTCACTGTTGCTAACATCTACAATCACTGTCAGGGCCCTGTGGTCTTGGAGTATGTGAGTAAGGTTTTACGCCGCTTTTAGCAATATTCCAGCAATATCACAGTGGGAGACACCAGAAATGGGCTTCATACAATGTACCCATGTGGGGAAACGAACCCTGGTCTTCAGCATGACAAGCGAATGACAATAATCTAAGCACTCCGACTGTCGCAAGTCTGTGTTAAAGTATTAGAGTTACGATCGCCTCAGCAGTACAAATGTTGTAAGTCTATGTTAAAGTATGAGAGTTACGATTGTCTTAACATTGAGATTCTCATAAGTTTTTGTTAAGGTATAGGTGTTACGATCATGTAAACACTAAGACTGTCTCAAGTCTTTGTTAAAGTATGGGTGTTACGATCATCTAAACACTAAGACTGTCTCAAGTCTTTGTTAAAGTATGGGAGTTACGATCGTCTAAGCTTACCGGCTGTCATAAGTCGATGTTCAAGTAGAGGAGTTGCGATCTTCTAAGCTGTATGATTTGCTTTGGTCATCCAGAGAGCATTGAGGTCAAGGCGTGTAAGACGTTCAAATGTATGCGGTTCTAACCTCCTTGTTGCCTCCTAGTTAACAGATCAGACTAACCTACTGACTAACAATGGGGAACCTGTGCTTAATTAGAATTGGTTAGTGTCAGGGCTGTAACAATCCACAGAGAGGTGCACGCCAGACTTTGTGCCTCAATCATATCGCTGAGTCGATTAGTTTGTAAGGAGAGTGTCTTCTCCCCTTCAAGTGTATGGTTACAGCCCTTGTAGTTTGCATGAACTTATATTAGTCTCAGGTGATGCACATGGGGTGGTCAGCTGTGATGTTGAGATGTGTGGTGAGAACCTAGGGTTGCTGTAGATTGAGTTACAAACACGCATGAGAGTCTCCTTGCTTTGAGGATCAGTTGGAATCATGTCATTCACAGTTGCTACAAATCGTGATGTGTGTTATAACTCTTGCACTCAGGAGTTAATGAAGATTTGCTGACTCCCCAACTGGGATTCCGAGGTAGAACTGGTCTGCCTCCCCTATATTTTGTTTGTTGTTTAATGCTGCACTCAGGAATATTCCAGCTATATCAAGACACCCTGTACATAATCAAATCCGGGTCAGACAATCCAGTGATTGATCATAAGCATCAATCCAGACAATTGGGATTCAATGAGATGCAAACAGCCTATCAGCATAGGTTATTGGGGACCTCTTCTAACCTGAACGGTCCCCATGCTTAAAAAGCTGACTAATGACTGCCGGTCAGTGTGTGGCCTGGCTAATTGTGTATCCTTGTGCCCCCAACAATGAGGGCCATTGCTCATGACATCAGCAACAGGTTTGCCTGGCCTGAAGTAATCATTTCCCACAAGCTGTGATAATGAAATAGCTGGAATGTTGCTGTGGCAAATAACAACATTCACTTTGTAAATATACCAGAGCCACACGTACGTCCTGCACGGGAGAACATTTGGGGATCAGGTTTGTTTGTGTTTGTTGCCATGGATACTTGGTGTCATGTTCGTACACACACAGCTTATAGCTTATTGCAGCACTGTTCGAACAAGACTGGGAAGGGAAATTACCTACCATGCCTTTATTGTCATAAGTTCCTCCGGTGGCCCAATCATGGTTGTGGTGCTTGACATTGGTTGGAAGAAGGACTTTGTGCTATATTGCATCATCACCCAGTTGCCTGTGTTCATCACGCTCTCGATTATGGCCAAAACAAACTGTATGTTCAATGTGCAGAAATGTTCGTCAGTACGCCATATTACCGGAATAGGTTTCTTATTTTTTCTCAAAAATTGAATTGAAAGAATTTGAATTAATTAATAACTTGCTGCCAAGAATGTCGAATATTTTGTTCATGTTTTAGATTTATGCCATCCATTTGTTGTATAATAATTTTCATGCCATCAGATCAGAGTCAAAAGTAAATGTTTCCTTAGCATCGTTGTTGAGCTATTGAGTTTTACCCATATGGACATCTGCCAGCGCATTGGTTTGTTGCAACATGTCTATAGAGTCTTGTCTTGTAGGAGGAGGAGGACATGGACCATGCATCCACCATCGATGAAGAAGACGAGGAGATTGAGGAGGACTTGTCGCCAGGGGGCAGCACCGGCCCAGACAGCCCGACCAGCCCCATCAACAATATCATGAAACCTAATGAGACAATCGTACTGGAATTTGCTGCACTGCCAAGTAAAGGTAGACAGGCAGTTTTGTGTGGCAATTTGGAACATGGAAATGAGAGAGTATATCAGCACCTTGTGCAATGTTTGGTGGTGTTTCCCATACAGTGATTATGATAAGTAACTGTCCCTATTCATAGTTATAGTAACAAGAAGAGTAGGTCAATATCTCATATATGCTTGCCGTAAAAGGCGACTATGCTTGTCGTAAGAGGCGACTAACGGGATCGGGTGGTCAGGCTCGCTGACTTGGTTGATGCGTGTCATCGTATCCCTACTGCGTGGATTGATGCTCATGATGTCAATCAATGGATTGTCTGATCCAGACTTGATTATTTACAGAACGCCGTCATATAGCTGGAATATTGCTGAGTGCGGCGTTAAACAACAAACAAACAAACAAAACCCCATATACATTTGAATGATTTGAACTGTTAGGTGGAGACTCTGTAGCCCAGTGGTTAAAGCACTTGCTCATCATGTCAACCACCCTGGTTCAGTCCCCACATGGGTTCAAAGTGTCCAACCAATGTGTGGTGTCAGTTGAGATTCTGCTGGATTATTATTGAAACGGGCAAGTCACCCCCTCAGAGAAAAAGTCTGTAACAAGGGTTGCTGTTCAAGTTCGAAGTAAAATAAGGTCAAATGGACACATGTAACTTGTGTTCCAGGAAATCTTGAAAGAAATTTGTCTGCTGCACGAAAGAAAAATACAGATACTGACAGCTCCCTCACTGCTCGGCAAAAGTCACGCCCTCTCCCGAGCCCCAAAGGCACCCCATCCTCAACCCCCAGGGATTTGCAGCTTCGGTCAGGTAAGTGTAGGACATGGTGTATGTTGTCTTACAGTGTTCAACAGTTGGATCCCTTCACTCAGTATGCCAAGACCCTGTTTATGCCGTGAGACATGCTACCAGCTCCCTTAGACTCTGTTTATGCCGTGAGACATGCTACCAGCTCCCTAAGAGCCTGTTTATGGTGTGAGACATGCTACCAGCTCCCTTAGACCTTGTTTATGCCGTGAGACATGCTACCAGGTCCCTAAGAGCCTGTTTATGGTGTGAGACATGCTACCAGCTCCCTTAGACCCTGTTTATGCCGTGAGACATGCTGCCAGCTCCCTAAGAGCCTGTTTGTGGTGTGAGACATGCTACCAGCTCCCTTAGACCCTGTTTATGGTGTGAGACATGCTACCAGCTCCCTTAGACCCTGTTTATGCCGTGAGACATGCTACCAGCTCCCTTAGCTCCGTTTATGCCGTGAGACATGCTGCCAGCTCCCTTAGACCCTGTTTATGCCGTGAGACATGCTACCAGCTCCCTTAGACCCTATTTATGCTGCGAGACATGCTGCAAGCTCACTTAGACCCTATTTATGCTGCGAGACATGCCACCATCCCCCTAAGACCCTGTTCATGCTTGAGACATTTCTGGTCACATTTATGGTTTTCTTAAAACAGAGTTTGTATCATGTGTATCTACAAATCAGTGTTCGACAGTGACAGTGTGTTACGATTCTGTATGACTACACTGATGAATAACATCTCCCGACAGTGCCACCATCCAAGAAGAAGTCACTACAGCCTCTGTCGGCCAACAGGAAGAGTGATGACAACCACCTAGACTCGCGGGAGGAAGCCTCGGCCGTGTTGCGAGCCCTGCAGGAGGAGAACTCGAGAGCTGCCCGCTTCAACAAAGATGTCAGTAAAAGTCCTCGGCCAGAGGTGAGTCTTCTGATAAATCCTTGGAGTAAGCATGTTCCCTTAGTCTTTTACAGGCTCAGCTGATGTGCAGTTGGCTTCCTTAGCCATGCCAGGATTCGCTTGTAAGTAACATACCAGCTGTGTGTTTCATCAAGGAAGTCCTTAGATCAAGCAGATTCCTCTCGCCAATTGGGCACAGCTGTTTCAGTTGTCTGAGTTGCTGCAACTTGCTTAGTAGAGTTACCTCCCTTACCAATGATCTGATTTTGGTCTGATTGACCAGGGTAACACTTTCAGCATTCTTTCAACATTAAGATGACATTTCATGATTAAGAAGAACTACAAGTGAAGTGTTTGCCAAGCTATGAATGTGTCTGAGTCTCTGCCTGTGCTTTTATTGCAGCTGCGGCCTAGTTCCGGTGACCCTCAGCGCTCCAAATCCCGACTGTCATCTCACGGGTCAGCGGACAAGTTGTCACCCACCAAAACCCACACCACTGGGTCAGCGGACCCTCAGGCCCTCACTGACGAGCGAGTGTCAGAAATAGTCACCAAGGTCATGGTCATGCCACCAAAGTAAGTAACCGAGTAAAGTATAGGTTGTTGTTGTTGTTTGTTGTTTGGTAGCAATATTCAAGCATCGATCCACGCAATTGGGACACGATGCCATGCATCAACCAAGTCAGCAAGCCTGACCACCAAATCCCGTTAGTTGCTTCTTACGACAAGCATAGTCGCCTTTTACGGCAAGCATGGGTTGCTGAAGACCTATTCTACCCCGGATCTTCACAGGTCGTAAAGTACAGGTAAACACTTATGTTTTCTGTACAGTGGGTTAGCCTAGTGTTTTAAGCATTCGCTCGTCATGCCGAGGACCTGGGTTCGATTCCCCACATGGGTGCAATGTGTGATGCCCATTTCTGGTGTACCCCGCCATGATCTTGCTGAACTATTTCTAAAAGGGGCGTAAAACCATACTTACTTGCTCACTCCCTCATACATGTGGGGGGCATGTGGTCCTGTGTACACCATGCAGGTCATGCATCAGGTAAAGCTAAGCCAGCTGATCACAGAGGATAGTTGGGTTGGTGACTGTTAGGCAGCTTGCATCCTGAGAGTTTCTAGGGCTTTGGTTCCTGTCCCACACTGGAGCACATATATCACATGTGGTCTCCTTAGCAAGTGACAGTGAATTGGTACAAAGTAGGATAGTAGGTAATGTGACTGTTGTTTAACTTCTAGCACCTCACAGGCAGCACCTTCCCTGCCCACCCCTCCAGCACCTTCCCTCCCAATCTCTCCCCACCCCCCCAGCACCTTCCCTGCCCACCCCTCCAGCACCTTCCCTCCCCACCCCTCCAGCACCTTCCCTTCCCACCCATCCAGCACCTTCCCTGCCCACCCCTCCAGCACCTTCCCTCCCCACCCCTCCAGCACCTTCCCTGCCCACCCCTCCAGCACCTTCTCTCCCACCCCTCCAGCACCTTCCCTGCCCACCCCTCCAGCACCTTCCCTGCCCACCCCTCCAGCACCTTCCCTTCCCACCCCTCCAGCACCTTCCCTTCCCACCTATCCAGCACCTTCCCTCCCCATCCCTCCAGCACCTTCCCTCCCTACCCATCTAGCACCTTCCCTGCCCACCCATCCAGCACCTTCCCTGCCCGCCCATCCAGCACCTTCCCTGCCCCCCCACCTCCAGCACCTTCCTTGCCAACCCCTCCAGCACCTTCCCTTCCCACCCCTCCAGCACCTTCCCTTCCCACCCATCCAGGACCTTCCCTGCCCACCCCTCCAGCACCTTCCCTCCCTACCCATCTAGCACCTTCCCTGCCCACCCCTCCAGCACCTTCCCTCCCCACCCCTCCAGCACCTTCCCTGCCCACCCCTCCAGCACCTTCCCTGCCCACCCCTCCAGCACCTTCCCTCCCTACCCATCTAGCACCTTCCCTGCCCACCCATCCAGCACCTTCCCTGCCCACCCCTCCAGCACCTTCCCTCCCTACCCATCTAGCACCTTCCCTGCCCACCCCTCCAGCACCTTCCCTCCCCACCCCTCCAGCACCTTCCCTTCCCACCCATCCAGCACCTTCCCTTTCCACCCCTCCAGCACCTTCCCTCCCTACCCATCTAGCACCTTCCCTGCCCACCCATCCAGCACCTTCCCTGCCCACCCCTCCAGCACCTTCCCTCCCCTCCCCTCCAGCACCTTCCCTTCCCACCCCTCCAGGACCTTCCCTTCCCACCCCTCCAGCACCTTCCCTGTCCACCCCTCCAGCACCTTCCCTCCCTACCCCTCCAGCACCTTCCCTTCCCTGCCCCCAACCACCAGCACCTTCCCTGCTCACCCCACCAGCACCTTCCTTGCCTTCCACCACAGCACCTTCCCTGCCCACAGCTCCAACACCATCCCTGCCCACCTATCAAGCACCTTCCCTGCCCCCCCACCTCCAGCACCTTCCTTGCCAACCCCTCCAGCACCTCCCCTGCCCACCCATCCAGCACCTTCCCTGCCACCAACCACCAGCACCATCCCTGCCCCCCAGCACCTTCCCTGCCCCATCAGCACCTTCCCTGCCCCCAACCACCAGCACCTTCCCTGCTCACCCCACCAGCACCTTCCTTGCCTTCCACCACAGCACCTTTCCTGCCCACCGCTCCAACACCATCCCTGCCCACCCCTCCAGCACCTTCCCTGCCCACCCCTCCAGCACCTTCCCTCCCTACCCATCTAGCACCTTCCCTGCCCACCCATCCAGCACCTTCCCTGCCCACCCCTCCAGCACCTTCCCTCCCTACCCATCTAGCACCTTCCCTGCCCACCCCTCCAGCACCTTCCCTCCCCACCCCTCCAGCACCTTCCCTTCCCACCCATCCAGCACCTTCCCTGTCCACCCCTCCAGCACCTTCCCTCCCTACCCATCTAGCACCTTCCCTGCCCACCCATCCAGCACCTTCCCTGCCCACCCCTCCAGCACCTTCCCTCCCCTCCCCTCCAGCACCTTCCCTTCCCACCCCTCCAGGACCTTCCCTTCCCACCCCTCCAGCACCTTCCCCTGTCCATCCCTCCAGCACCTTCCCTCCCTACCCCTCCAGCACCTTCCCTTCCCACCCATCCAGCACCTTCCCTGCCCCCAACCACCAGCACCTTCCCTGCTCACCCCACCAGCACCTTCCTTGCCTTCCACCACAGCACCTTCCCTGCCCACAGCTCCAACACCATCCCTGCCCACCTATCAAGCACCTTCCCTGCCAACCCCTCCAGCACCTTCCCTGCCCACCCATCCAGCACCTTCCCTGCCACCAACCACCAGCACCATCCCTGCCCCCCAGCACCTTCCCTGCCCCATCAGCACCTTCCCTGCCCCCAACCACCAGCACCTTCCTTGCCTTCCACCACCAGCACCTTCCCTGCTCACCCCACCAGCACCTTCCTTGCCTTCCACCACAGCACCTTTCCTGCCCACCGCTCCAACACCATCCCTGCCCACCTATCAAGCACCTTCCCTGCCCCCCACCTCCAGCACCTTCCCTGCCCTGCATCTCCAGCACCTTCCCTGCCCACCCATCCAGCACCTTCCCTGCCACCAACCACCAGCACCATCCCTGCCCCCCAGCACCTTCCCTGCCCCATCAGCACCTTCCCTGCCCCCAACCACCAGCACCTTCCCTGCCCACCCCTCCAGCACCTTCCCTGCCTCATCAGCACCTTCCCTGCCCTACCATCAGCACCTTCCCTGCCCTACCATCAGCACCTTCCCTGCCAAATCAGCACCTTCCCTGCCACCAACCACCAGCACCATCCCTGCCCCCCAGCACCTTCCCTGCCCCATCAGCACCTTCCCTGCCCCCAACCACCAGCACCTTCCCTGCCCACCCCTCCAGCACCTTCCCTGCCTCATCAGCACCTTCCCTGCCCTACCATCAGCACCTTCCCTGCCCAATCAGCACCTTCCCTGCCCTACCACCAGCACCTTCCCTGCCCCACCATCAGCACCTTCCCTGCCCCACCATCAGCACCTTCCCTGCCCCCCACCACCAGCACCTTCTCTGCCCACCATCAGCTGTGGGTGTGCTGACCATGTGTCCTTGCTCTTCACAGGCAGCAGAGACGACTCATAAAAATACTGGGCAAGTTGGATGAAGGCTCTTCATCTGTGCATTCCCCCACGTCACCCAGTAAATCTGCCAAGTTGAGTGCCTCTCGCTCACACACGTCTAACAAACAGGTGAGTGATCGGAGTTTTTAAGTGTTAACTTCGCAGAGTTCGAAAGTAGATGATAAACACTGATGCCCTTCCTGTGGTAGGTGATATACACTGATGCCCTTCCTGTGGTAGGTGATATACCCTGATACCCTTCCTGTGGTAGGTGATATACCCTGATACCCTACTTGTGGTGGGTGATATACCCTGATACCCTTCCTGTGGTAGGTGATATACCCTAATACCCTACCTGTGGTGGGTGATACACCCTGATACCCTTCCTGTGGTAGGTGATATACCCTGATACCCTACCTGTGGTGGGTGATATACCCTGATACCCTTCCTGTGGTAGGTGATAAACACAGATGCCCTTCCTGTGGTAGGTGATATACTAATGGAACAAAAGCTGTGTTTATGTCGTCTAAAACTAAAATTGTCTACTGCTTCAGAAGTCCTCTGGTGGCCATCTTGAAGTGTTGGAGGTGAACATGGAGATCCTATCTAACTGGGGACACCCAGATCGGGTGGGACTCACAGAAATACAGTTCTTCAACTCGGACAAGCAGCTCATTCCAGTCCGCATGTCTGATGTCAGTGTACATGGGGCTACTGGCTGCCGGACCTCGCTCGATGTGCTGTTTAATGGAAAACCCAAGGTACCACTACTGCATATTTACAACCATTCAAAGTGTCGTCACCATAGAGGCAGAGCTCATGAAGTGATGCAACAACAGTAGTAGAACAAGTGTGTTAGACTGAGTTTTTCATATCCAAGCTAGAAATGTCAGATTCTATCACTCTGTCCTTTTTGTGGTGTCAACATTAGGTCATCATGTAGTGAGAGTTGCTCTGTGTTGATTTAGAAAATTGGAAGGGCACAGGTGGTCCAGTCATCTACAGAGCCACAGTTAGCTATGCAGAGTTGTGTGTTTAAGATATGTTAGAAACCTTTCATATTGGATTCAAATACGAACTGAGGGGTGGTTGGGTAGCCTAGTGGTAAATGTGTTCACTCGTCATGCCGAAGACCCGGGTTCAATTCCCGACATGGGTACAATGTGTGAAGTCCATTTCTGGTGTCCCCTGCCGTGATATTGCTGAAATATTGCGAAAAGCGGCGTAAAACCCTACTCACTCACTCACTCAAATCTGATTCACCATGAATTGGCCAGCAAGATGCACCATGTCAAAGTGGTAAATGTCTAGACACTTACTTCCCTTCAGGTTTCCACCCACATCAACCTACACGCTGTGATCTAAATGAGATACTGTTCAAAGCAGAGTTCAACCCAAACTCTCTCACACTGATATGTAAGAGGTTCTATCTAGGTTGTATATTATCTGTTTCCCAGACAACGAAGGAGAGGTACATGTGGAGCTGTGAATATGAGGACGGGCTGTCTGTGGAATTTGTCATCACTCTTCACAACCCCTCACCCAACAAGCCTTTCTGTCTCTCTGCCATAAAGCTGTGGAACTTCAACAAGAGTCTTAATGTAAGTCACTCCACTATCCTACAAGCCTCTCTTTCTCAGCCATCAAGCTGTGGAACGTCAACAATAAATATCTTAACACCCCTGTCACTTTGTGGAGAATCATATTTAGAAGTTTTCCCCAGTAACCAATGCTTGTTGTAAGCAAAGTAAGAGGCCATTTAATGGATCAGGCGGTCAGGCTCAGTGACTTGAAGTGTGTCATTGTACCACGATGTGAAATATTACAGTAACAATCTCTGGTTGGTTGGGTTCAGATTTTTTTTACAGGCTGTTAAACAACAAACAAACAAAAAACAACTGTCAGTTTCTGTAACAAAATTACCTCAACTGGAATATGAAGGTCGATAAAGCATAGTATTTTATCAAGATCACGTGGACCAATCAGATCTCATCATTCTGACATGGAGGTATGATAAAGCAGTTTATTTCCTTGACACTTTGAGATTAATTATTGTATTTGTTCCTTCCAGGATTTGAATATTGGTGCTCGACATACCCGGATCTTCGTGGGGGGAGAACTAGTGTTTGATGGGGACATTGATAAGGGCTGTGGTAACCAAGCCTTTGACTACAGCAAGGTCGTTGACCTCAGTAACTCAGGGACAGACAACTCTGTCAGGAAACATTCCTCCAAGGGAGATAAGTCTGTTAATGGGCATAACAAACCCTCAGGAACGCACTCCTCCCCTTCACCAAGGCCCCCGTCAGGTCGACATGAGTCAAGGCATGTACGCAGTGAGACCCGGACTTTACATCACAGCAGTGGGGATCTGCGGCGGCCATCGGTGGGGTCGGACAGATCAGAGTCGAGCCCAGAAACTGAGGAGGGTGAGTTACAGCTTGAGACACTTGTGTAGACTTGAGACAATGTATGATATCAAGATACTGTCATGAGTTCTCAATTTGTCTTAGAGAACAGCCAAATACTTGAGTTCCATGAAATCCACATCTGTGCATAAAGTAAATAGTTCATGCCAATGTCACTTTCCACTACCACAAGATAGTGGAACAAATGTCATAAAAGTAATGGTGAAACTCAAGAAAAAGGAGAGAAAAGGTCTAGGAAACCAGAAAGACACATGTGGGGGGCTAACTTGTCTTCATATCATAGGGGCCACCCATACATAGATATATCCTATAGCAAAAAAGCGGCCATGCATACAAAGATGTGCCCCATCCATACAGGGGCCACCAATACACAGTTGCCACCCATACATAAGATGTGCCCCATCCATACAGGGGCCACCAATACACAGGTGCCACCCATACACAGTTACCACCCATACAAAGATGTGCCCCATCCTTACAGGGGCCACCAATACACAGGTGCCACCCATACATAAGATGTGCTCCATCCATACAGGGGCCACCCATACACAGTTACCACCCATACATAAGATGTGCTCCATCAATACAGGGGCCACCAATACACAGGTGCCACCCATACATAAGATGTGCCCCATCCATACAGGGGCCACCCATACACAGTTGCCACCCATACATAAGATGTGCCCCATCCTTACAGGGGCCACCAATACACAGGTGCCACCCACACATAGATGTGCCCCATCCATACAGGGGCCACCAATACACAGGTGCCACCCATACATAGATGTGCCCCATCCATACAGGGGCCACCCATACACAGTTGCCACCCATACATAAGATGTGCCCCATCCATACAGGGGCCACCCATACACAGTTGCCACCCATACATAAGATGTGCCCCATCCATACAGGGGCCACCAATACACAGTTGCCACCCATACATAAGATGTGCCCCATCCTTACAGGGGCCACCAATACACAGGTGCCACCCATACACAGTTACCACCCATACATAGATGTGCCCCATCCATACAGGGGCCACCCATACACAGGTGCCACCCATTCATAGATGTGCCCCATCCATACAGGGGCCACTCATACATAGATGTGCCCCATCCCTACAGGGGCCACTCATACACCGGGGCCACCCATACATAGATGTGCCCCATCCATACAGGGGCCACTCATACACCGGGGCCACCCAAACATAGATGTGCCCCATCCATACAGGGGCCACTCATACACCAGGGTCACCCATACATAGATGTGCTCCATCCTTACAGGGGCCACTCATACACCGGGGCCACCCATACATAGATGTGCCCCATCCATACAGGGGCCTACCATACACAGATGCCACCCAAACATAGATGTGCCCCATCCATACAGGGGCCACTCATACACCAGGGTCACCCATACATAGATGTGCTCCATCCTTACAGGGGCCACTCATACACTGGGGCCACCCATACATAGATGTGCCCCATCCATACAGGGGCCATCTATACACAGTTACCACCCATACATAGATGTGCCCCATCCATACAGGGGCCACCCATACACTGGGGCCACTCATACACTGGGGCCACCCATACATAGATGTGCCCCATCCATACTGGGGCCACCCATACACAGGTGCCACCCATACATAGATGTGCCCCATCCTTACTGGGGCCACCCATACCGGGTGCCACCCATACATAGATGTGCCCCATCCTTACAGGGGCCACCCATACACAGGTGCCACCCATACATAGATGTGCCCCATCCATACAGGGGCCACCCATACACAGGGCCACCCATACATAGATCTGCCCCATCCATACAGGGGCCACCAATACATAGATGTGCCCCATCAATACAGGGGCCACTCATACACAGGTGCCACCCATACATAGATGTGCCCCATCCTTACAGGGGCCACCCATACACAGGTGCCACCCATACATAGATGTGCCCCATCCTTACAGGGGCCACCCATACACAGGTGCCACCCATACATAGATGTGCCCCATCCATACAGGGGCCACCCATACACAGGTGCCACCCACACATAGATGTGCCCCATCCATACAGGGGCCACCAATACATAGATGTGCCCCATCAATACAGGGGCCACTCATACACCGGGGCCACCCATACATAGTTGTGCCCCATCCTTACAGGGGCCACCCATACACAGGTGCCACCCATACATAGATGTGCCCCATCCATACAGGGGCCACCCATACACAGGTGCCACCCATACATAGATGTGCCCCATCCATACAGGGGCCACCAATACATAGATGTGCCCCATCCATACAGGGGCCACCCATACACTGGGGCGACCAATACGTAGATGTGCCCCATCCATACAGGGGCCACCCATACACTGGGGCCACCCATACATAGATGTGCCCCATCCATACAGGGGCCACCCATACACTGGGGCCACCCATACATAGATGTGCCCCATCCATACAGGGGCCACCCATACATAAATATGCCCCATCCATACAGGGGCCACCCATACACTGGGGCCACATATACACAGGTGCCACCCATACATAGATGTGCCCCATCCATACAGGGGCCACCCATACACAGGTGCCACCCATACATACAGGGGCCACCCATACATAGATGTGCCCCATCCATACAGGTGCCACCCATACATAGATGTGCCCCATCCATACAGGGGCCACCCATACATAGATGTACCCCATCCATACAGCAGCCACCCATACATAGATGTGCCCCATCAATACAGGGGCCACCATACACTGGGGCCACCATACACTGGGGCCACCATACACAGGGGCCAGCCAAACACAGGGGCCACCCATGAACTTGCATCATGATAATGTTCTTCGACTAACACACTGAACACACCAGCATCATTAAAGCTCTTTGTAACTTACACAACCTCACTGGTAGTTGTTGGGCCTTGTTATTGCAGTGGTAGTGGTCTAGATGTGGTAGTGGGGATAAGATAGCTATGTGATAAATCGCAAAGAACAATGAAGAACGAGGCATTGTTTATTTCACAATAAAACATTGTTCTATCTTGATGTCATTTCTGGAGATTCAAACATATGTTCTTAACTTGATGACATCGTAATTTGGACAGCACTATTTTTCAGGGGGTAGTGAGTTGTTCCCCTTTCATGTAGCTGGGGGCCCGTGAAGATCTTGGGTAGAATTGGTCTTCAGCAACCCATGCTTGCCGTAAAAGGCGACTATGCTTGTCGTAAGAGGCGACTAACAGGAACGGGTGGTCAGGCTCGCTGACTTGGTTGATGCATGTCATTGATCCCAATAGCGTGGATCGAGACGAGTGGTCCAGACTCAATTATTTACAGACCGCCGTCATATAGCTGGAATATTGCTGTGTGTGGCGTTAAACAACAAACAACCAAACAAACAAATCATGTAGCTGGGGGAACAGATAAACACAATGGCCGAAAAATCGCATCCAAAAGTGGTTGTTGATACATGATAATCTGTAATGGGAGGAATAGTGCAGATAATGGCCATGAGAATTGGGAAAATATTCAGGACCTACCAAACCCCCCTATTCATAAAATGGACTTGTCGAACATTGCTAAGATCGTATTGTATTCCGGGAGTCATCATTATTTAGCCTCACTATTTGACGTCCATTAGACTGTCTGATCATGTTTTGGCAAATGTTTGGAGTTATCTCAAGAAAACATATATAGCCATGTTTTCATGCACAATGTATTGTCACACCTATTATGAATATTTTAGTGACTGCGACTCTTCATCTTGTAACCTATAAGTAAACATGTCATGATTTCAAAATGACTGCGAAAGAAGTACTTTTCTAATATTTGATGTGCCCGTCAAACCAGCTATTTCAACCAGAGGTTGTTATTATAATATAAAACCTCTCAATGACCAATCCTAATCAAAGCTTTGCAAATCCATTGTAGACTACAGGATAAAGTACACAAATAAAGATGTATTGCATCATCTGATTTCCATGGTTCACAGCAACTATCAATAGCTAGGAAAATACATTCTAATACTATATACCTGGAAATTAATGTGTCTCTAAATTAATACGACTGCTGATCCCTAGCCAAATATGCGACTCAATATCAATGTGATTCCCCCCACCCTATTCCCAGTGGAATGATACATATTCTTACCGTAATCCAATCAGACAGCAAATAGAGAACTTCCCTAAAAACAATTAACAGTGTTTTCCTAAAAACAACACACAGTTTATATGTTTACTCTGTTGACTGGCATTAAGTTCAAAGGCAATAAAATAATTGAACCAACAACAGTTCACTGACTGGTATGAGGAGAAAGTGTCAACAAGCTTGACATGAGTGGGTAGAACTCTTGTCCCCAGAAGTGATAACTCACTGGATGCCCATTGTGTAATTCCTATTCTTTGAATGACATTGTTATATACTTGTTACAACTGCTGCTCAATAAACCGTGTTTGTCTTTGAAAGGCATTTAGAAGTGATACACATAAGGAAGAGAATTTATGGATGTCACCAAACGCTATCGGACCAATGTCCCCTAGAAAATGGCACTCTCCAGGGCAGTATCCTCAGCCCCACACTCTTCAATATAATGATAAATGATCTATTCGAGGGCCTATCCCCTAAAATAAACACATCTATCAGAGCTCCAGATAAGCTTTTGGTGTTGTGGGTATTTTACCCATGCATTTTAAAATCATTGGGTATCAGTAATTCTATCTGCGTATTCAAATTTCTGTTACCCACTACTTTTTTACACATGTGGGTATTTAAGTTAAATATATATTTAAAAACACTATTCATCTAGTCCCTGCAAACTGGTGTCGTGTGGGTTTGAGAGCTTTATAGGACTCAAAAATACCACGATACTTCCACATGAAAGTGTGATGGCAAATGATCATGATGTGACTGTCATCGTGGAGTTTGGCAAGGTTGACGGAATGCCCGTTTATAATTTCAAAATAAGTTGCTGATTTGCTAATCGAATATGCAGGGTTACTTCACAATATTTTGATGATACGCACAATTTTTTTTTTGTAGCGTATCTGTAATGTTCGATGCGTATTTGATACGCTTGGATTATATTTTACTGCGTATTTCTGCATTTCTGATGCGTATTTCACACATATACTCAGCTTATCTGGAGCTCTGATCTATATTTGCCGATTATGGAGTCCTCTGGATCCGCACAAAAAGCATTAAAATGGACCAAAACCTACTTCAAAAATCTCTAAACAAAATACAGCAATGGGCTGACAAATGGGGTTTCTCCCTTAACTCGGAAAAAACTACAGGAATAGTATTTAAACACAAAAACATGAAACCCGCCTCCCCAAAACTCCAGCTAAACAACAAACCAATCCAATTCCTAAAACAAACCAAATTCTTAGGACTAATTTTCGATGAACATCTCTCCTGGGACACTCACATAAATAATCTAATAACTAAATGTAGCAAAGATCTAAATACGCTAAGATGCCTAACTGGCTCAAACTAGGGGGCCTCCAAAGACACCCTCCTCTCACTCTATATATCACTAATAAGATCTAAAATAGACTACAGATGTGCCATATACGACACCCTGAACCAATCCCTAAACAAAAAACTAGACTCAATCCAATATCAGGCTCTAAAACTAATAACACGCACTCAACATGGCACCTCCTACACTTCACTCCAGGCCTTAACAGGAGAAATGCCACTAAATCTACGTAGGGAACAATTAACCCTAAATTTCTGGGCCGCGTCTCAATCCAACCCCCTAATCCCAAACCTAATATACAAAAATATCAGCCTCCAAAACCAAGCCCTAGCTCGAAAACACCCTCTACTTACTCCAATATCCCAAAGAATAACCAATTACTTAAATGGCCTCAGCCCTTCATAATCAACAATCTAAAAAACAACAAAAAATCCTAATACTTACCGACTCGCTCAGTGGACTACAAGCCCTCCAAAATAAAAACACCAAAAACCGCCCTGAATTAATAAATCAAATACTAAAAAGCTCAAACGATTTGACTAAGGCAGGCAAACAAATAGTATTCATTTGGATCCCCGCCCACGTAAGAATATACGGCAATGAAAAGGCCGATAAAGCAGCTAAACTATCCCTTAAAATCCATGAAATAAGCTTAAACCTACCCATCTCCAAATCAGAAATTAAAAGTGTCAACAAACAAAAAATCACCAAAAAATGGCATAACCTATATCTAAACTCAAATAGCCAAATCAAAAAGGTTCTAAAAAAAAACACTAAACCAATCACAAAACTCCAAACAGGACATACCAACCTAAATAGCCACCTCAAAATAATAAGAAAACACACAACAGGAACCTGCCCACATTGCAAACAACAAGAAACCCCAGAACACGCACTCATACACTGCGCCCACTACCTAACACATCAAACTACACTACAAACCACCCTAAATCTAAATAAGGCTCCTACTCAAGAAGCAATCCTAAACCCACAAAATAAAATAGAAAAATTCAAAGCCTTAGGCGTATACTTAATCAAAACAGGACTAATAATTCGCATTTAAAACCCCAATTTAAAATACCAAAACCAAACCACATAATCAAACTATCGAACTTCCATACTCAGCTCCCTTAGTTCGCCACACACCCCCACACCCCCCCAACCCTCTTTGCATTTTTTCCAAATCTCAAAATTTCCAAAATTCTATATAAGCGTCCACTAAAACACCCCAACTGGATTGCCAAACAACTTTTTCCCCTTTTCGGAAACATTTAATGGCCTGGCCGGGCCCGTGTGCGAAATACGCTGCAGTCGGAAAGCAGACACGTAAAATCTCCAATATAAGTAAGTAAGTAAGTAAGTGGATGTCATCTCGGCTTGGACACTCGCCCTGTGCTGACGTGTCCTCCTAAGCTCGCAAACCCACGCTACAATGAGAGACCTCTCCAAGTCACTCCCAAGAGAGCTAGTTGCCATCCTGGAGCCCCTGCTGGCTTACCGGGTTGGCGACTACTCTCTCAAGTCATACAAGTCGAAGACCGCCACCCTCTCCATCTCCTTTGACCTAGGTCAAAGGAAGAGGCCTCTGGGCATAGCTTCGGCTAAGCCTAAGCCTCAGGAGGCACTAACTCCGGCCCCAACCCTTCCCGCACACCACCCAGTGCAGAAGGCAGGCCACCAAGAAAGAAGAAATCCCCTCCAGTCCTCCATATGGAGACAGAGGAGACACTTCCCTCCACCCCTCCGCCCCCAGAAGCAGCGTTGGATTTACATTTAATCAGGTACCAAATAACCTTGGTCAAGTTTTTCCAAATATTATGATCCATGACGACAGATGTCTCAGTGACATTTGTATCAATGAAGACAGGATTAACTTGATTTCTACTTTAACTGTCAGTACACACCGGAGGTGACAGGACATAACTAGGGTCAAATCTACACAGACATTAACAGACCCGTGAAGATCTGGGGTAGAACAGGTCTTCAGCAACCCATGCTTGCCATAAAAGGCGACTATGCTTGTCGTATGAGGTGTCTAACGGGATTAGGTGGTCAGGCTCGCTGACTTGGTTGATGCATATCATCGTACCCTAATTGCGTAGATCGATGCTCATGATATCAATCACTGGATTATCTGGTCCAGACTCGATTATTTACAGACCACTGTCATATAGCTGGAATATTGCTGAGTATGGCGTTAAACAACAAACGTCACGTCTCAGAGATTAACAACAGCTCACAGGAGAGCAGATGAACCTTTATGCGAACATAGAAGTGTTTGTATGTCCATTGTTGTCACAGGGCACATGTAAAGATGTTCTGCGATGCAGGTGTGCCAACAATAACCATCCTTCATCTGTTGTCCAACTCAGTGACTGTCACCATGAGCTTCCATATAAGGAATTGTACCTTACCCCTGCCTTTTCATAGCTGTATATGGCTTTGAAAATCTAAGAATTTACCAGATGCAAAATCTAAGCCACAGAAATTGGAAACAGATGTAAAGTAAACACAACATGCATCCACTGGGATGCAGACAGTTTGTATTGTTTTTGAATGAATGATTTGAACTATGTAAAATGAATGTCCTTATGTAAAGGATACAATACACAGTTGCATTCTTCAGTCTTGTAGCGCTTGCATTTGTAGTTTCATGTCATTGGGTATGTTCCCTGTCAGTGTTTAACTACCAACCACTGATCCACAATCTTATGTCACCTGTGGTAGTGTGCTGTCTAAGATAGGTTGGAGCAAGTATGTGTTCACAAGCATGGCAACACAACAAGATTTGAGAATGAGTTTTGGTGGGGCCAGTTCGAGTGTGTCTCCGAGTGCATCTTCATCAAACACTGAGGATAATGAGGAATATAGCTGTTTATTTGAATCAATATTCTTTGATACAAATTATGACATTTCTCTGGGACCCCCATTCTCTGTTTGTTGTTTAATGCCACACTCAGCAATATCCCAGCTTCGGGCTCTCATTTACAAACTTAGGACCCCTTCAATTAACGACAGTGAGTCCCCTTGACCCCCTAAATAAATAACCCATGTCTATCAAAACTTGACATATTAAATTTGACACATTAAATTTGAAATGTTAAATTTGAAATATAAAGTTTGAAATACCTCCCAAAAGCTCAGCAGCTCATAATGCAGCTGATGAAGGTTGAGAAATGAAACTTGTAGTCTCCCTCAGCATAAGTATATACTATGAAAGTTCGGGACACAGAAGAGGACTTTAGACATGTCATGTATAGTACTTTTTGTTTATAACTTTCATCCCCATGAACTCTAGTATGCATGGTATAAGTGTCTTATACAGAGTGATGGTGTCGTGATGGAGATTGGGTTGATTCAGGTTTCTGGGTTTCCAGTTTGTAGGTTTGTGTGAGGTAGGACTGAAGGGCTGTGACAGTGGAGTCTCCGAGTCACCTCTGTTAGAACAAAATCCATGAACCATTTCTAATGATTAATTTACGACCTACAAAGTGTCCCTCAAGCGTCAATAAGATGAAGGACAGATAACCTACACCTCTGGAGGTTTGAGCAAAGTCAACATGTCCCTCCCTTAGTGTGGGTGCTCATGGGTAACCTAAGACCTGCTTCACTTCAGGCTTTCCTCCCACATCACGGTGACCTGGTGGATATAACTGAAATACTGTTATACTGTTATAAAGTGTTAAACCAAACTCACTTTTTGTGTAGGGCACAGAGAATACAAATTAATGTTCTCTTGTTATAGAAATCAAGGATTAAACTACCTGTAGCAGGAAAATTTAGGAAAAACATTACTTTTCCCAAATTGGGATGTTTCTTTAAGATCCTTAATTTCCTAACTTCAGAGATATATTTTATGTATAATTGGAAGTATTGAAGCCTTTTTCTCTTTATTGATCTTGTTAGCACTGACATACAAGTCATGTTTACACAACTAAAACATGATTATAATATGAATCGGGAGATTGTTACGGACACTTGTGATATCAGCCAGTGATGATGACTTGACGAGTCCCAGGAAATGTGTTGAGTTGTTCACCTTGACCCTGTACAGTTAATGGATGGAACCGATGTTCCAGGTTATCAGTGGAAATGAGAAACAGCAGACTTTTGGACCTTTCATTTTCTAGTCCACCATGATCTGTCACACAGATTTATTCAGAGGCTTTAGAGGCTGTTATGGAGTTCAAACCAATATGTTTGTATCACAAAGAATATATTTGATATCTTGAAAATATACTTGACTATTTTTGGATATAAAAATAAAATCTAACCAGTTGATTGAAGGAGCAATATTCAGAATAATATGCATCCGCAATGAATGTGGATAAAAATAAATTGAAAGAATCATTTACAATGCATACAATTTTTCTTTGTCAGCTTTTATGATGTGATTTGTTGTCAAGACAATTGTGAGACTAGGTGTTATCTGACATGGCATCAGGGTGTACAGTACCTTCTCGAGGGTGTACAGTACCTCCTCGAGGGTGCAGACTTAATTCACATGGGTCAGGTTGACCCTAAGCTCTAGGTTCACAACACACCAATACCACACACGCCAGTGTACACACTGCCACCGTGCTATCAGTGTCGCCTGGCATTATGCCAGAGATAGCTCTGTCTATTGAACACTGTCTAGTTAGAAAGTCATTTATCACGGCTGACTGACTCCAACGATACCTTCAATCAGACTTCTTGTGTGGACATGACAAAGTGTGCATGTCAGTCCGTCACATTTGTAATCTGTGGATTTTGTCCTGGATTGTCCTGCCAGAGCTGAAGGGGCTTCTGCTGTAAGTTGTATATATACATGTTATAGCATGACCAGGGGATACAGTCTCTGTCACTCATGGAAACAGATTGTTACTGTAGTCATTACGAATGTTTTACTGGTTGATAATCTTAAAATATACAGTTTGTTGTGTTAACATCATGGTCAGGGTGCCGTTACACAAAGCGATCTTAGCGCTAAGATGATTGTAATTCCCATACTTTAACATGGACCGACGACAATCGTAGCTAAGGTTGTTTTTTACAACGACACCCAGGTCATGTTTATCAGTAGTTTGTCAGGGAGAGTGCTTGTGAGTGTAGTGGCTGTCGATGTTCTTGATGTCCTCATGTTGGCATGAAGAATTCATGTGGAGTTAACACATCAGTGATCTCTGACAGTGGTCACTGACTGTCACAGTGGAGCCGGTCTGTGAGTGGCATTGGGAGAACACATCATTCTTTCAATGTATCTCCTGGGTCAGTGAGTGGCATTGGTCTTGACTATCACTGTATGTCTTCAATATTTGATCCTTTGTGTGTACATAATCATGTCAAAGGAACCATTGTTTGGTGATCGGTGTTAGTTATCTGGGCGATGCAGATAATGAGATGGCTACCATGAGGAACTGTGGCCACACTGTCCAGACTGTCCCTGCTGTGTCATCCATTGTCTCACACAGCTGCTAGCTACAGTCTCACCCACTGTCTCACACAGCTGCTAGCTACAGTCTCACCCACTGTCTCACACAGCTGCTAGCTACAGTCTCACCCACTGTCACACAACTGCTAGCTACAGTCTCACCCACTGTCTCACACAGCTGCTAGCTACAGTCTCACCCACTGTCTCACACAGCTGCTAGCTACAGCCTCACCCACTGTCACACAACTGCTAGCTACAGTCTCACCCACTGTGTCACACAGCTGTTAGCTACAGTCTCACCCACTGTCTCACACAGCTGCTAGCTACAGTCTCACCCACTGTCTCACACAGCTGCTAGCTACAGTCTCACCCACTGTCTCACAGAGCTGCTAGCTACAGTCTCACCCACTGTGTCACACAGCTGCTAGCTACAGTCTCACCCACTGTCTCACACAGCTGCTAGCTACAGTCTCACCCACTGTCTCACACAGCTGCTAGCTACAGTCTCACCCACTGTCTCACACAGCTGCTAGCTACAGTCTCACCCACTGTCTCACAGCTGCTAGCTACTGTCTGACCCACTGTCACACAGCTGCACGCTACTCAGGTACTGTCTCATCCACTGTTTCACACAGCTGCTAGCTACAATCTCACCAACTATCTCACAGCTGCAAGCTACAATCTCACCAACTGTCGCTCACAGTTTCAATCTACAGTCTCACCTACTGTCTCACAGCTGCAAGCTACAATCTCGCCAACTGTTGCTCACAGTTTCAAGCTACAGTCTCACCTACTGTCTCACAGCTGCAAGCTACAATCTCGCCAACTGTCGCTCACAGTTTCAAGCTACAATCTCACCTACTGTCTCACACAGCTGTCAGCTACAGTCTTGCCCACTGTATCACACAGCTTCTGGCTACAGTTTCACCTCCTGTCGCACAAAGCTGCTAGCTACAGTCTCATCCACTGTTTTTTCTATTCAAATTTCATTAACTGACCTAAACATAGTGTGAGTAGCATCAATCTTTGCATTAATGACAGTTACGCAACATGTAACATATGTTCCTATGTCCTCTGTTGGGATTCTAAGGGTAGAGTAGGTCCCAAGGAACCCATGCTTTTCTCCATGATCCTACCTCACCACCCCCATCCACCCTCATCCACCCTCATCCACCCCCATCCACCCTCATCCACCCCCATCCACTCTCATCCACTCCCATCCATCCCTCAGATCCAGATAATATCCAGGTGATGTGACTTAAGTTAAAGTGCCTCAGCAAGGGTATGCACACAAGCCAAAATAGCTAAGAGCATGTCTGGGTTTACCATTGTACCGTCTGTAGCACACACCGTGAGCACCAACTCTTATATTCCCCAGATGGGCTAAAGATGCCTGAGAAGGGGCGTGTGAAGACTCCGCGGAAGCCAAAACGACTGGCAGCCCGCCTGGATGGCCACAACTCCGAGACTGACACATCCCGGTCTGTCAGCGACAGGTGAGATGTGGCTCCTCCATCTGAAAAGTTTACCTGTCTTTGATTACGTTCTTACTTTATTCCATCATCTGTGTGTAAAGTTACCAGAACATGTACAATACCTGTATAAAGCACTTTCCTAGAACGAGTGGTCGTGATCTTAATCCCCAACAATAGTGAGATATCGAGAGTTACTGTATATAATAAAACAACAATTATATTACAGCCTTTCTAATAAAGAAATAAAAGAAAATATTGTAACATGTATTTCACCAAATGTGTGATGCTTAACCCTGATATAATGTCCTGCACTGATGTTTTAGTTACTGTTACTAATGAGAATCTTATATTTTCCAGCTTGGACCCGAAAAGTCCCCTTGGGCCCATCAAGAAGACCCCAAACATGTCTGCAGAACAACCTCCACCAGCCAGACCCAAGTCTCTTGCCCCCCTAGAGGATGGGCGGGGAGGGACGTCGCCCTCTCCCCGGAGGGCCACGCCCAGCAAAACTCCCCTCCCTCGAGACAGTGATGACACCCCAATGTTACAGAAGCTGAAGGACATGAACATCAGGTAAGGATGCTGGTGCAGGATGTCCTATAATGATCTCATGGGATCGGAGGCTGGCATTGTCCTGAACATCAGGTAAGGATGCTGGTGCAGGATGTCCTATAGTGATCTCATGGGACCGGAGGCTGGCATTGTCTTGAACCCACTTGTAGCTGCTGTTAGAATGTGATGCTGTCATAGCTGATTATGTTGGTGTAGGATGTTGTGTTTTTGAAAGTTTCTGAAAGTTTTTGAAAGACTTTTTCTGTGGTTTCTCTCACTCCTACCTTTCTCTCTCTCTCCCCTTTCTTTACTTACTTTCTCCTACCTTTCTCTCTCCTTTCTTTCTCTCCTTCCCCCCTCCTTTCACTCTCTCCCCTTTCTCTCCTTCCTCATTTTGCTATTACCCTTTCTCTCTCCTTTCTTTCTCTCATTTCCCCCTCTCCTTACTCTCCATCCTTCACTCTTTCCTTTCACTCTCTCCCCTTTCTCTCCTTCCCCATTTTTCTCTTGATCTTTCTCTCTCATTTCTCCCCCCTCCCTTACTCTCCCCTCTCCCTCTTTCACTCTCTCCCCTTTCTTGCCCTCCCCTTCCTCTCCCTCTTTCCTCCCTTCTCTTCTCAGTTCACTCCCTCCTCTCCAACACACTCTCTCTGGCCCTGTCTTGACGACCTTCAGGTGCATCTATTCCAGTGACAGCAGTGATGACCCCTATAGCTCCCCCGATGAAGAGTCGGCCCTCATCAACCAGTGCGTCCTACCTCCAGATCCCCGCAGACCAAAGTGGTTACATAACATGTTGCAACATGCAGACCAGTAATGCAGTGTGATTACAGATTTGTTGCAATTGTTGCAGTTTGTGTTGTTTGTGTCTGCACACCCCACCTTCCAGCATCTGGACACTAATGACCCTCACAGTTGCCTCCCTTTGTCATGATAACTACTGTAACATGAGAATTTAAGCTGCAGTTTTTGTTGCAAAGTACTAACTCTCCACTATTTGATGATTTGAATTTTTACACACTGCTAACCATTGTTTACGGTGAAAGTGTCATCACATTGTAAATTCATTGAAAGTTCTTAAAAATCATAGTTTTGTTTGCTTCAAGTAAGGTTAATAACTGTATAGATTCTTAGGTCCGAATAATACCTGCCCTGTCTTTCACCCTTGAGCTGATTAAAATGGTGATGAGGTGGGTAGGCACTGTCACTCACAGATCATCCTTTCAGCCACTAGTTTGCCTTGCCCAGATATTACTTAACATACCATGAAGTAGCTGAGATATTGCCAATCTCATTAAGATCAGAGCTTAGTTTTCACTACCGCTAAACAAAGATCTGAGGACATCCCATTACGGTTCATGTCAGAACGACCTTTCGCGAACTTTGACCGATCAATGAAATGACTGACAAGAAATCGACATTAGCCAATCAGAAAGCGGCTTTCTCGAGCTTTATGACACTAGTTTCAAACTGGCGACTACGCTGCAAAACATATTTTGACATATTCTCGTTTAAAAAATTTAAAACTGATGGAAAGAACATTC
Source organism: Haliotis rufescens (assembly GCF_023055435.1). Lineage (NCBI taxonomy): Eukaryota > Metazoa > Mollusca > Gastropoda > Lepetellida > Haliotidae > Haliotis > Haliotis rufescens. The sequence continues at coordinate 6,191,394 of NW_025963891.1, read as the reverse complement.
TGGAATGGCTTATAGATGGCCTAGATTGTATGGATATAATCATAAAACCCGTAACTGTCGTTCGGATTACCCCCTGTTAAATATTTCGAGGTTGCATGATTAGAAAACACATTCCGTCTGTCACTTTCATGATCTGGTAAGCGACGCTTTGATTGGTTGGATGAAATGTCGTTCTGACGTGACCCATAATGGGATGTCCTCAAATCTTTGTTTAGCGATAGTGAGAACTAAGATCTGATTTTAATGAGATTGAGATATTGCTCACTTCTATGAGCAGTTAATGATGATTTTGCTTTAAAGACACCTGATCCTGTTGTGCTGCCGCTGTGCAGGTTGAACATGGCCACTCGTCCAAAGACAAGTGATACGTTTTCCTAAATTAGTTAAGTTACATAAACTGCTTGTCTGGACTATGCTGATATAGGCCTTCATGTCTTGCCACAGTGTGCCTCAACATATGACACCACCCTGTACCAAGACTTTGTGCCTCCATATCCTCTTAGTATGTGCTCCTACCTTTAGCCATCACATGTGACCCAACATGTGCCCTACATGTGCCCATCTGTGTTGCAGTGAGTCCCAGAGGAAGAAGGATGTGCCCACCTGGCTGAATGCTGAGGATGTCCAAGGTAGGGCAAACAAATGTGGTGTAGTTTTGTCCTTTCAGGCTTTTATCTCTCATGGTCAGAATCACGAAGCTATCTTTCTATAGCAGCACATGTGTATGAGCCAATATTCACCGACTTCTTGGAAATATAATTGTGCCCAATAGTTAAGGTATCATAAGGACAAGTAGAAATTTGTCATTTTTAAGGGTTTTGCTATGTGTTATCATTATAAGCTATACTACAGTTAGTTTCTATTGCTGTCTATGCGTGTAATATTGAATCATGAAAGTTTACTATGATCTTCATGGCCTGTTACAGATCGCTTCAAGAGTCCTCCAGCCAGCAGGGCGGGGCAAGTTGAGGGGAAGAGCCCCTCCCCCCAGCCAGGGAAGCCTGGGAAGAAGTCGAGGCAAGACGCTAGCGACCCTATTGTGTTGGAGGACATGGGGGTGTGGCCACAAGCAGGGTAGACTGATTACCTAGACGTTGGTATAGGGTGTCACTAACACTGTCTGGTCACACTATGCATGCTGGATTTGCCCACCTGCAGGGCACCTGCTCCGTGTTCCAACTTAAGGGGGTCCTGGGGTCCTGAGGTTACCTTCTGTAGTATTCTTTCTCCAATAACGTTATAACAAGGACCCCTTGACTTGCATGCTTAATTTCGAACACTGCTACTGCTGTGTGCTGTTTGATTGTTCTGCACAAATGTTTGCGGTGCCATTTTAACATAGTGTGGTGTTTTTGCTTTTGAGTTCGTGTCGCCCCCGATGAACCCTGCTAGCCCCGGAGGGGAGAGATGCAAGCCCCCTGTGCTTCTCGATTGGATGAAAGAATTAGTTCAATAACGACGTGCCTGTCTCCAAGCTCCACACTTGACGTGTGTGTGGAGTTTATGATAGCGTTATTACCCAGATCTAAGGAGCAGTGTGCATTCATATTGCATTCTCAGCTCCCTGGGGAGTATACAACCCAATCTGTCTGTTAGGCAGTATAGTGTTTTCACACTCAGCTCCTTGGGGAGTTTACAACCCAAGTACCTATCTACTGCTGGATGAACAGACTCACAATCTACGGAATGTTGTCAAGTCAGGATGTCCAAGGTGGGGTTGTTTGACTACCTGATTCCGTTTAAGGCAGGACAAGGGTCAACTTGCACGTAATGATCTTAGCGCTTGCACGTATTACGTATGATCTAAGCGCTTAGGCTGTTGTCACTTTAACATTGGCTTTCTGCAGTTGTAGGGCTAAGTAGAGTCAGTAGACCTTGGTGGCAACTAGACTCAGAAGCCTAGATTAGAGTCTTGTTCTGTGCTTACACTGATATGGAGTTGTTTCCTTTAACTCTGACAGTACCTGCTTGTCATGGGTTCTTACCCCACTTTCTCCCCATTGATATGATTCTTGGTCAGTCAGCATCATGACCATGCTTGTGGTTTCACCAGGGTGGTATTCAGAGACAAAGGCAATACGTTGGATGCTGCTCCCAGGTTCTGCTGACACATTGCTATAAGTGATCCACTGTTCAGCATCACACACCACTCACTCACTCACTCACTCACTCCCCTCACCAAGAGCAGCAAGCTGCCACCACAAGCAAGCGCCACATGCTGGCACCATTCATGCTGAATAGTGATTAATATTCCCATAAAGATGCAGTTGTCAGCTCCTTGCGTTGGTGCAATAGAACCACCTGCCAGTACCTCACCCAGCGTTGTTGTCAGCTGATGTTCTTGAGTTGGTTGCTCTTTGGCCGACAGAGATAATGGTGGATCAACAAGAGTGGGACACAATATCCTGAGGTCACATGACACTCCTGACACTGCGTTGTTTAGGCCAAGTACAATAGCTGCCATCCTGGTTGTACGAAGCATTAGATAGTGCTGTGTATTCTTGACCAGACACCTTGTTGTGACCTGTACCATGTCTTAGTACTGTCCTCCCCTGCTCAGCTCCACAGAGTGGCTCCACAGCTTGGCTCCACAGCTTGGCTCCATGGCTCTGCACTACAATTGTCAATAGATCACATATGTAAAGAATATCAATCAATTGCATAAGAAGTCATTTTGTTTATATTACCAGCCAACACAGTATAACCTTTCTTCACTCCTTGATGGCCTCGTAGATCAGATATGTTACAATGCTAGATAACCACGTCCTTCACCTGATGATGTCACTGTGCACTGTTTTATTGGCTAACTGCACCTGAACGAATCGCACAGGTTTTACTAAATCAACTGTGATAATGACTTGAGTAATTAAAACAAAAAGTGTAGTCGTCTCCAGGAGCTTGATCAACAAAGCGTCAAGATTTTACTGTATCCAATACCTATATTCCCAGTCACTGATCATTGAGTGCATATCCCGCCTGTGAAATGTTGTCTTCTGAAATTACAAGGCTTACCGTTCCCACAAGCCAAAATTTCATAATGTGAAACTGCATGTTTCCACAAAAAATGAAACCTGTAGATGTTTGAGAGGTTTTAACGCGATTTTTTCAAAATGGCTGCCTCAGCCTCAACATTGCAAAGGTCTTAAAGGCCATTTGTCAGCCTTTTTTTTGTTCAGATTGTAATAACATTTGGTATGGGTTCCATTTTGGGGCAATATTTTGAACTTTGACCTTGTTCTCTCAAATGGTATTTGCCTCTGTAAACTTTTTTCCTCAGAAACTGCCAGACTGAGAGAGTTAAACTTTGGCTTGTATATTCTCCTCATGACATGTTGTTCAAATCATTCAAATTTAGAAAATATATTTGAATATCAATAGCAAAAGTTTATGTGTCTGTCTTTGTTGACATTAAAACTGTAGACAGATGAGCTATAGTGCAGGGGAACTATGTTTAGATTTATTATATTTCATCCAAGATCCCTGTGGCTTGAGACAAAATAATTCTGAGCCAAGCTATTTAAAAAAGGCCTGAGTAAGCATGGCCCTAGGTCATTGAGCATGTGCACCTGTACTTGATGGATGCGGACGTTCTTGTCTACAGGGTCGACCACCTCAGCACAGTGCTGGACAAAGATGGCCGCCGAAGTGCAGCAGCCTCCCCATCTGCTGAGAGAGGTATGAGGTTCACAACTCCCGTACGTAGACAAAAATAGTTACATCATCATTCCCAAGCCTTCACAAAGGTTACAGAAATTATGTCAATTATCAAGGTCCAGTGTTATCTGATGAAATGTTATCAACCCCATGGAAAATGCTGGTTAGAATAGGTCCCCAGCAATCTATGCTGGTCGTAAGAGGCGACCGAATGGATTGGGTGATAATAATCATTCCCCAATGGCTTGGATTGTTGTTCAAACAATCAATCACAGTATTGTCTGGTCCAGACTTGATCATTTACAAGCTGCCAGCATATGGCTGGAGTATTTCTGAGTGTGGCAAACAAGTAAACAAAATCTAGATAGCGGTCCTACATCCAGGAACCAGGTTTTGTCCGCGACATTTGGTTCTGTGTTCCTTGTATGGCTGGAGTTTTGCGCGGTGAAATGTCAAGTAACAAATTAATGCATTTATTTTTTTATGAAAATTGTGTGAGTGATGGGTGTTACCGGTAGAGCAGGACATTTTTGCATTTTCAGCCTAGTGTTTGTACCATTGAGTATATATTGAGTATATAAACCCTTGTGTTGATCCATCTTCCTGCTGTCTTACGTCTCCATCCTCCATGTGTTGAGCAGCCGAGGCGGACGATCTGGCCACGCCCATGATGAGGATACAGAAGAATCGCGCCCGGTGGCGGGGGTCACACGACAACCTGGAGGAGGAGTGGGGTTCACTGTCCCTGTTCAACAAGCAGCAGCGGGGTCGTTTGTCAGTAGACATGGGAGGTAAGTGCGGCACAAACAGCAATAAGGTTGCTTGTCTATAGATGGAGGAGGGCGTAAGTGCAGCACAAGCATGGCTGCCCAACTTTTAGTTGGTGTGGATCTGCTGGCTTTGAATTTCCAATTCATGCTTATTTATGATCCTTGGCCAGGCTGTCTTGTTCATAATTTCCACTGGTCTATGATGCTTTGTCCACAAAGCCGACTTCCTCTCTCATCAGCAGGGATGAGTGTACAACGCGTGATGTGAGGACAAAATGTTTGTCTCAGCTGTAATGCTCTCCCTCTGTTTAGCAGATGGAGCGATGGAGGAGTATTTGAGTGGAAGCAGGAGGGATGGAGATGCAGGTGATGAAGCTGTCGCCCAGGACGAAGCTGATCAGTGAGTACACGCTGTGTGTAAACTGTCTGTTGGCAATCTGTTGTAGAGGTTAAGCTGATCAGTGAGTGATACCGTGTTTATAGGTAAAATGATTGTCATGATAATCTTTTAGAGACATTTCAAAGTTGTCAGTTAGTAGAAACTGTCAATACTTCTTTTTGATATGCTTAGTAACTTCCCTTCTTTGTGTGGGTTGCAAGTCAGAGGTGACTCTTCATGGGTCAGGATTGTGGCAAGACGTGACTATATGAGTAGAATGAGAGTTATGACAGATGTGAACTGTTCTCAGGTGACTGACAATGTTTTGTTGACAGGGATGAGAATTTTGTGATCCCGGAGCTGCCCTATGGTCAGGAGCTGGTTATGAACATCAAGACCACGTGGGGGGACCAGCACTACGTTGGCCTCACCGGCATCGACATCTTCTCCAGCAAGGGAGAACCTGTCACCATCAAACAGGTCAGGGTAGCACATGTCTCTATTTCTCAAAGTCACATGTATCTATGTGTCACAGGAGCTTGGGTGGCCTATTCACACCTTTGTCATGTAAGATTTGTAATCATGGGTTTGATTCCTGATTCTTGGTTTGTCAGGCCTTCATCGCATCAGGTTTTCCTCCCACATTAACATAACACTGAAATATGCTAATGATGTTTAAAACCACTAACTATTTTGCCTTGTTTCATTCAGTAGTTCTGCTGCAGTAATCCTGTTTAACCAATGATTCTTCAGATCTCGGCCAAACCGAAAGACATCAACGAGCTTCCTGATTACCACAAAGACCCTCGCGTCATCACCAACATCATCGACGGTGTGAACAGGACGCGGGATGATGTGCACATGTGGCTGGCGCCGTTCACCCCGGCTGGTGACCACAAAGTGTTTATGACCTTCGAGAAACCCTGCAAGATTGCCATGATCAGAATCTGGGTAGGTCGTCCTAGCCTGTGTGCCGTGGCTGACATAGGTCGTCCTGGCCTGTGTGCGGTGGCTGACATAGGTCGTCCTGGCCTGTGTGCCGTGGCTGACATAGGTCGTCCTGGCCTGTGTGCCGTGGCTGACATAGGTCGTCCTGGCCTGTCTGCCGTGGCTGACATAGGTCGTCCTGGCCTGTGTGCTGTGGCTGACATAAGTCGTCCTAGCCTGTGTGCCGTGGCTGACATAGGTCGTCCTAGCCTGTGTGTCGTGGCTGACATAGATGGCATACCTACTGGAAATACTGTTAGTGTTTTTGTTCAACACACGTCATGGCTGTCATAGACACCAAATACTTAAAGATTTGCTTTGGTTATGAGGGTAACCTTATGTTGATTTCACTGTGTTGTGTGATTGTGTAATGAAACTATTAGTGGAAAGAATATTTCCAATTCAATTAACACAAATACATTTGCCAAGACAGATGACCTTTCTCTTTTTAACTGATTTATACAAATTGATAAACAAATAAAAAAATAATAATTCTGATTTAATTAATTGAAAAAGGACAAAATAACTTTTGAATTACTTTCAAAATTCCTTCACCTGTGTAGAACTACAACAAGTCCCGCATCCATTCCTACCGAGGAGCGAAGGATGTGACGATGACCCTGGACAAGCAGGTGGTGTTCAAGGGAGAGATTGCTCGGGCATGTGGCGGAGTGGAGGGCGGAACCGAGGCCTTCGGTGATGTGAGTACAGCAGATTGCTTACATGACTGTCCCAGGGGAGAGACGTGGGTCAGACTCGGGCCTCAACACTGTGTTGCTTGTGCAAGGCAGCTAACATGGATCAGGTGGCCAGGTTACTTGGTGGATTGGGTGTCCTCATGCCCAGGTGGCTTGGTGGACTGGGTGTCCTCATGCCCAGGTGACTTGGTGGATTGGGTGTCCTCATGCCAAGGTGACTTGGTGGATTGGGTGTCCTCATGCCCAGGCGGCTTGGTGGATTGGGTGTCCTCATGCCCAGGTGGCTTGGTGGATTGGGTGTCCTCATGCCCAGGTGACTTGGTGGATTGGGTGTCCTCATGCCCAGGTGGCTTGGTGGATTGGGTGTCCTCATGCCCAGGTGGCTTGGTGGATTGGGTGTCCTCATGCCCAGGTGACTTGGAACATGCTCATTCATATAGTCTCTGCTTTGTCTGGCCCCGACTTGGTTACTATACCCCTGACTTAAAAGGGAGGGGCTATATATTTATACCAAGGAATTCCGCCTGTTTGTGCGTCTGTACTTCTGAGGACTTTTTTTGTGTGACCTATAACTTAAACACTTCTGCATACATTCTTTTCAAACTTAGTGAACACTTACTATACCAATAGAAGAAGTGCAGTGCCAAGTTTGATTTCGATATGTTGATTTTCTGAGAAAATATGATCTTTTAACCTTCCCATAACATGAGAAATACCACTGGATTCTTTACAAATTTAAGGAACACTTCTCTATACTAATTGGAGATGTGCATTACAAAGTTTGATTTCTATAGGTGGATTATCTGAAAAAATATTGCATTTTTCATGTTTTGAACTTGAAATATGTTGGAGTTGAGGTCGGGGGTATTAGTTAGCCCTGCACACTTTTTGCCTTGTTTCCAGGTTGCTGTGATATAGCTGGAACATGGCTGTCTGCCATGTAAAACAACAAACAAACTTTGTGCCAGCTGTTGAGAAATATGTTCACCAGATAGTGTCTGTTTGCTTGGAGATAAGTTAGAGGATGAGCAGATGTGGCTAATTATTTGTTGAATACCATAGCAGCTGTCGGCAGTTGGTTTGTAAGTTGATCAATCTCCTCTATAAGCGATGAAATATCATTAGATAACAATTGTTTGACATTGTACCATTTCAGACGATTCTGTTCACCATGGACGAGGGAATCCTTGAGGAGGTGTCGAAGAACGACGAGGCGTACGATGGGGACATGTTCAGCGATGACGAGGACGATGTCCCCTTCGAGAGGCCCACCACAGCTGACAATGATGTGAGCAACTAGTTAGGAATTCAGCTAATTATTGATCTGTGAATGTCATTAGACTTGGAAAAAATTCGGAAATGCCAAGAACTTGTGAAACCTGGAACCCAGATTCACTCCAATGATGTTTTTAGGTTTGCCAGCACTATGTAACCACGCTCGCGGGTTTCACCAACGTAGTAAACATCTGAGACCTACATTACTTCAGGCTGGCCTTCCACAAGTTTGCCGCGAATAGCTGCAAGAATGCTGATGCGGCGTTAGTTGACTAGTTGACACATACCGGAAATACTGTTGAAAGCAGCATTAAACCAGAATCACTCTCTCCTTTTAAGGATGCTATGGGCAGGGTGCCTCAGTCTGGTTGGAGGTTGTTGAAGGCATGCATTTCCCCCAACCAAACACGAAGGTTTCAGATTGGAAATGAATAGTGGTGTGTTGTTATCTATTCTGATTTATATATGATTTGTGAAAGGAAACCCCTACATAAACGACCCATCAACCTTGTGTTTGGATGGGCCGAATAACAAAACTGACAATCTGCATTCTGTGTCCAGGAGCGGCCGTTCACGCGGGCAGCGGGAGGCCTCCTCAAACAGCCGCAGACCACGCCGAGACCCACCACCAGCATGGTCACCTACGATGGAGATCTGATTGTCTATAAGACTAAGCGTAAGTCACAATTTGCTTCTTTTGATGAACTGTCAAGAATGTGGCAGTAGCAGCATTGTCTGCAGGTGTACTCAGATGGCACCTTGAGGTTTGCGGGCATCTCCAGTCTTCCACGTAGACTGTATGTGTCTCTCACTGTGTGTATACTGGTGTTGTAGAACTAGACTTGACTGTGGCCTGTATGTGTCTCTCACTGTATGTATACTGGTGTTGTAGAACTAGACTTGACTGTGGCCTATAAGTGTTTTCTCACTGTATGTATACTGGTGTTGTAGAACTAGACTTTACTGTGGCCTGTATGTGTCTCTCACTGTGTGTATACTGGTGTTTAAAAACTAGACTTGACTGTGGCCTATAGGTGTCTCTCACTGTGTGTATACAGGTGTTGTAGAACTAGACTTGACTGTGGCCTATAAGTGTTTCTCACTGTGTGTATACAGGTGTTGTAGAACTAGACTTGACTGTGGCCAGTATGTGTCTCTCACTGTATGTATACTGGTGTTGTAGAACTAGACTTGACTGTGGCCTATAAGTGTTTTCTCACTGTATGTATACTGGTGTTGTAGAACTAGACTTTACTGTGGCCTGTATGTGTCTCTCACTGTGTGTATACTGGTGTTTAAAAACTAGACTTGACTGTGGCCTATAGGTGTCTCTCACTGTGTGTATACAGGTGTTGTAGAACTAGACTTGACTGTGGCCTATAAGTGTTTCTCACTGTGTGTATACTGGTGTTGTAGAACTAGACTTGACTGTGGCCTATAAGTGTTTTCTCACTGTGTGTATACTGGTATTGTAGAACTAGACTTGACTGTGGCCTATAAGTGTCTCTCACTGTGTGTATATTGGTGTTGTAGAACTAGACTTTACTGTGGCCTATAAGTGTCTCTCACTGTGTGTATACTGGTGTTGTAGAACTAGACTTGACTGTGGCCTATAAGTGTCTCTCACTGTGTGTATATTGGTGTTGTAGAACTAGACTTGACTGTGGCCTATGAGTGTCTCTCACTGTCTGTGTATACAGGTGTTGTAGAACTAGACTTGACTGTGGCCTATGAGTGTCTCTCACTGTCTGTGTATATACTTGTAGGGCTGGAACTAGATTTCACTGCTACATGGGGAGACATGCACTATCTGGGTCTGTCTGGCCTCGAGATCGCAGACAAGGACGGGGAGCCAATACCACTGAAGATGTCTATGGTGTCTGCCAACCCCCGGGATCTGCACGGTCTGCCTGGACATGAACACGATGACCGGACACTCGACAAGTAGGTCAATCTCTCACTACAACTCAGACGGTATGAGTGAGTCTACGAACAGACTGGTCTCGTACTCCAATGGAAATATGTCTTCATGGCTGTGTACAGTATTTGCATAATTCTTGAGTTGGCGTTGTGGTCAGGGAAACAATAGTGAAGTCAGGGAAGTGCTAAAAAAAGGTTCAGAAAATGCTCACAGAAAAGAAATACTGAAGAAAGGTTTAGGAATTGCTAAACAAAGATTGAGGAAATAAGAATTTGGAAGTTTTCACGTATCTCTCCTCTCTGACTGCAGACTGATCAATGGCAGCAACATCACCCTGTCTGACGAGCACATGTGGCTGATCCCGTTCACACCAGGAAACAGCCACACCATCACCATCAACTTCGACCAGCAGGTGCTTGTGTCCGCCATCCGCATCTGGAACTACAACAAGACACCTGAGGACACCTACAGAGGGGTTAGTATGGGGGCCTGGGGGTCAGTACTGAGGGACACCTACAGAGGGGTCAGTACTGGGGGACACCTACAGAGGGGTCAGTACAGGGGGACACCTACAGAGGGGTCAGTACTGGGGGACACCTGCAGAGGGGTCAGTACTGGGGGACACCTACAGAGGGGTCAGTACTGGGGGACACCTACAAAGGGGTCAGTACTGGGGGAAACCTACAAAGGGGTGAATTACTCGGGACACCTACAGAGGGGTCAGTACTGGGGACACATACAGAGGAGTCAGTACTGAGGGACACCTACAGAGGGGTCAGTACTGGGGACATCTACAGAGGGGTCAGTACTGGGGACACCTACAGAGGGGTCAGTACTGGGGACACCTACAAAGGGGTCAGTGCTGGGGGACACCTACAGAGGAGTCAGTACTGGGAGACACCTACAAAGGGGTCAGTACTGAGGGACACCTACAGAGGAGTCAGTACTGAGGGACACCTACAAAGGGGTCCATACAGAGGGGTGAGTACTGGGGGACACCTACAAAGGGGTCAGTACTGGGGGACACCTACAGAGGAGTCAGTACTGAGGGACACCTACAGAGGAGTCAGTACTGAGGGACACCTACAAAGGGGTCCATACAGAGGGGTCAGTACTGAGGGACACCTAAAAAGGGGTCAGTACAGAGGGGTCAGTACTGAGGGACACCTACAAAGGGGTCAGTACTGGGGGACACCTACAGAGGAGTCAGTACTGGGGGACACCTACAAAGGGGTCAGTACTGAGGGACACCTACAAAGGGGTCAGTACTGGGGGACACCTACATAGGAGTCAGTCCTGGGGGGCGCCAACAGAGGGGTCAGTACTGGGGACACCTACAAAGGAGTCCGTACTGGGGGACACCTACAGAGGGGTCAGTACTGAGGGACACCTACAAAGGGGTCAGTCCTGTGGGACACCTACAGAGGGGTCAGTACTGGGGACACCTACAAAGGGGTCAGTACTGGGGGACACCTACAGAGGAGTCAGTACTGGGGGACACCTGCAAAGGGGTCAGTACAGAGGGGTCAGTACTGAGGGACACCTACAGAGGAGTCAGTACTCGGGGACACCTACAAAGGGGTCAGTACAGAGGGGTCAGTACTGAAGGACACCTACAAAGGGGTCAGTACTGGGGACATCTATGGAGGGGTCAGTACTGGGGACACCTACAAAGGGGTCAGTACTGGGGGACACCTACAAAGGGGTCAGTACTGGGGGACACCTACAAAGGGGTCAGTACTGGGGGACACCTACAAAGGGGTCAGTACTGGGGACACCTACAAAGGGGTCAGTACAGAGGGGTCAGTACTGAGGGACACCTACAGAGGAGTCAGTACTCGGGGACACCTACAAAGGGGTCAGTACAGAGGGGTCAGTACTGAAGGACACCTACAAAGGGGTCAGTACTGGGGACATCTATGGAGGGGTCAGTACTGGGGACACCTACAAAGGGGTCAGTACTGGGGGACACCTACAAAGGGGTCAGTACTGGGGGACACCTACAAAGGGGTCAGTACTGGGGGACACCTACAAAGGGGTCAGTACTGGGGACACCTACAAAGGGGTCAGTACTGGGGGACACCTACAAAGGGGTCAGTACTGGGGGACACCTACAGAGGGGTCAGTACTGGGGACACCTACAGAGGGGTCAGTACTGGGGACACCTACAGAGGGGTCAGTACTGGGGACACCTACAGAGGGGTCAGTACTGGGGACATCTACAGAGGGGTCAGTACTGGGGACACCTACAGAAGGGTCAGTACTGGGGGACACCTACAGAGGGGTCAGTACTGGGGGACACCTACAGAGGAGGCAGTACTGGGGGACACCTACAATGGTGTCAGAACTGACAGACAAGTTGACTCTACATAACCTGTTCTATCATCAGGCCAAAGTGATGCATGTCCGGATCAACGGGAAGCAGGTGTCTCCTGACGAGGGCTACTTATTGAGGAAGGGTCCAGGCAACTGTCACTTTGACTTTGCCCAGGAGGTCAGCCTCTCCACAACACACAGGCCCCAGAACAGCTACCCACAATCCTCCAGGTGAGTTTTCGACAGGTGTCCGGTATATTGCTCAACAGACGTGTTAGGTGTTGAGGTGTTAGACAGGTGTCTGGTGTGTTGTTCAACGGACACATGAGGTGTTAAACAGGGGTCTTGGTCTTTTTGATGAAGTTGAATAATTATGATGATTTATGTGAGCAGTATTCATTCACTCATTCTATGATGTTTTTGTCCTCAGCTCGGTGGGCGTGGACTCGAGTATATCATATGAGGTGGTGCAGATGCCTTGTGGATGTATCCTTCAACAGAAAGTGTTCATGCTATAATCAGATTCATTTGTTGTAATGGATGATTTATATGTGACATCCTGCATTGGATGTTGGTCACTATGGTTTTAGAGTGTGAGACGACCTTGAAAGGTCGTTGGTCACTATGGTTGATGAATGTGAGACGACTTTGAAAGGGTGCTGGTCACTATGGTTGATGAATGTGAGACGACTTTGAAAGGGTGTTGGTCACTATGGTTGATGAATGTGAGACGACTTTGAAAGGGTGTTGGTCACTATGGTTGATGAATGTGAGACGACTTTGAAAGGGTGTTGGTCACTAGGGCTGATGATTGTGAGACGACCTTGAAAGGGGTGATAGGTAAAAGTATAAGGATGAGCAAATAACGATCTCTCATTAAATGAGGACCTTTAGGTTCTATTATGCCTCTGAAAGAAGAATGCAGAACAGTTTGCTGTGATAGGTAGGTGATGTTGATTTGTTCCTCCCCTACCTAACTCTCCCTTCCAGTCTCAGTTCATTGTTGTCTTTGACTCAGTCAGTCATCTACCAGCTGCAGCTGTTCACCGCCTGGGGAGACCAGTACTACGTGGGCCTCAACGGCCTCCAGGTGTACGACTCCTGCTTCAACCTCATACAGCTCACCGACAACAGTAAGTCAGCCACATGTACAGCATAATGTTCTGTATATCATGTAGCATTGTTGGCAAGGTTACATATTCAGAATGTAAGGTGCTCTGCATAAGCCGTTGGCATTGAGACAACTATGGTTCACTTCAGATATATCTGCCTTCCCCGAGAGCTGCAACGTCCTTGACAACATCCATAATGATGTCCGCACACCTGATAAGCTGATCGACGGCAAGAATGACACGACCGATGGGAAGCACATGTGGCTGGCTCCAGTGTTGCCCTCTATAGTGAGTAGACGCCATGGGGATTCTGTATCGGACTTTGCCTGAGTGTGTAAATAGCTGGTATATTGCTGACTGTGATGTTTAAACAACATTCACTCACTCACTCACTCTATCACTCACTCACTCACTCACTCACTCACTCACTCACTCACTCACTCACTCACTCACTCACTCACTAAAAAGTAGACAACAGAGACTAGTATGCAATCTTTAGCAAGTAGACTTTCCACATGCCCTGGAGTACACATTCCCACATGCCCCGTAGTAGACATTCCCACATGCCCCGTAGTAGACATTCCCACATGCCCTGGAGTAGACATTCCCACATGCCCTGGAGTAGACATTCCCACATGCCCTGGAGTAGACATTCCCACATGCCCTGGAGTAGACATTCCCACATGCCCTGGAGTAGACATTCCCACATGCCCAAGAGTAGACATTCCCACATGCCCTGGAGTAGACATTCCCACATGCCCTGGAGTAGACATTCCCACATGCCCAAGAGTAGACATTCCCACATGCCCTGGAGTAGACATTCCAAAATGCCCCGTAGTAGACATTCCCACATGACCTGGAGTAGACATTCCCACATGACCAGGAGTAGACATTCCCACATGCCCTGTAGACATTACCACATGCCCTGGAGTAGACATTCCCACATGCCCTGAAGTAGACATTCCCACATGCCCTGTAGACATTTTTATTTGATGAGAGTGAGTGAGTATGGTTTTATGCCGCTTTTAGCAATATTCCAGCAATATCACAGCAACACCAGAAATGAGCTTCACACATTGTACCCACTTTCCACATGCCCTGGAGTAGACATTCCCACATGCCCTGTAGACATTTTTATTTGATGAGAGTGAGTGAGTGAGTATGGTTTTATGCCCTTTTAGCAATTTTCCAGCAATATCACAGCAACACCAGAAATGAGCTTCACACATTGTACCCATGTCGGGAATTGAACCTGTGTCTTCGGCATGATGAGCGAACGCTTTAACCACTTGGCTACCCAACCACCCCTTAGTTGATGAGCAGTGAGAGTGGTGGAGCGGGAGCTGGGATTTTGGGTGTTTGGTTACTGCTTCAAGAATACTATGTTTCTCTGAGAGGAGAATGCAATCAATTAAAAAAGAATTTCCAGACATCCAGATGTCCTTTCTATAGTGACACACTGACATGACGCCATTGCCTTCTCCAGGTGAACCGTGTCTACATCATATTTGACCAGCCCACCACCATCTCTATGATCAAGCTATGGAACTACAGCAAGACACCCAACAGAGGGGTGAAGGACTTTGCGGTGAGTTGTGTGTACGTCATGTGATCACAGAACATAGCAAGTAAAAAAACATTGTTTGACACTCAATCAGAATATATTACAATCTTCCAGATAGAAACACATTGTAGCTGGATAAAAGGAACATTTTCTTTAAATGTGACCTATCCAAAAGATTCTAAGTACACGGCTGACAATGATTTCTCCCTGAAAGAGACTTGCAATAACCCCTCCCTTCTTCCTCCTTGGTGACAGCTTCTGGTGGACGACCTACTGGTGTACAATGGGCGCCTTCAGGCGGTGACCACGGGCGCCCGCGGCATCCTGCCCCACTGCCAGGGCTCCCAGCAGTACCACACAGTGCTCTTCACAGACAACAAGGAAATACTCAGGAGAGAGAAGAACACGGTCATCAGGTGAGTCTGCAGCAGCATCCAGGGAGGTCTGGTTTGTGGCACTTGTAGGATTGGAGTGCCACAGGAGCTGTTTGTCCTGACTGATACGAGCTGTTTGCCCTGTCTGATACGAGCTGTTTGCCCTGACTGATACAAGCTGTTTGCCCTGTGACTGATACGAGCTGTTTGCCCTGACTGATACAAGCTGTTTGCCCTGTGACTGATACGAGCTGTTTGCCCTGACTGATACAAGCTGTTTGCCCTGTGACTGATACGAGCTGTTTGCCCTGACTGATACAATCTGTTTGCCCTGTGACTGATACGAGCTGTTTGCCCTGTGACTTATACGAGCTGTTTGCATAGACTGATACATATAGAATACTAAACAAGCTCCCGTGTAATACCAATTTATGAAACGAGTGAATACTTGTGGTATCTGACGAGCTAAAGCTACTATACACCGGGTTTGTGTTGCAGCAACCAGACAGAGGACCAGGACATCCAGCTGCTCAACGACAAGCAGATCGTCAGCAAGTACACCAACCCCAAGTCAGCCCAGACTGGAAAACCCGTCAACCAAGGTAAGTCAGCGCCTGTCATCTAGGGTAATTAGTGTCTGTCCACAGGGCAAGGTTGGGGAGCGGTTCAAGTGTTCAAAGGAAGAGAAGTTTTAAGATGTTCTCCTCCACCCCACAAATAATGTAATCGTGAAGAGCCTCAAAAAGACATAGTTTTATGAAGCAAATCCTAAACCTCGGTGATTCATGAAGTTATTTGTTCAGCAAAGCTTTTATGTCAGTCAAGTTTATTGCTTTTACACTGAACTCATTTTTATACCTACCTACCTACATGATTAGTGTTGTTATTTATGACCAATAAATCCGCTGCAGATTTGTTTTTGTTTGATGAAAGACATGTTAACCCTTCTCGAAACCCAACCCTGCGATCCCAAGGTTCAGATGTACTGGGCGGCGTGTCAATGATATCATCATACCGTGCATCTCTTTTCACTAAACTATGGAGTGTATCTTCACTCTGGAGTCGCCCTATTTCCATCTACTGAAAGCTAGTGAGTTTCACAAGGGTCAGCCTAGTGGGCTCTCCAGGACAGTCTGCTAGTTCCACAATGTGTGAATCCTGTTGTTGGTGGGCGGCCTGTCATTGCTGTCTTATTGCTGAGAGATTATCAAAGCAAATCACTAACTTGTATTTGAAATGAAGGGTGGTTCATGGTTCCACGAGGTCTGTTGCTATAGTATTTTAATCTGGGGACCCCTAAATCTTTACCTTTAGCCGGGCAACATCAGAGCTGTGACAAGGACACTGGACTTTCACACCCATCTTCCCGAGGCAAGAGAGTTAACTGACTTTAAAAGTCCAGTTTCCACCCTTGCCGAAGTAGGCTGGAATTCATGGGCTCGATCGTAGCACCACCAATGGTTATTATGAGTTATGTCCCTTCTGAGCCTCTCCTATGGACCAATCCAATTCCATCACTTGCATTTGTTTCAAACAAAATGGCGGCACCCAGTCAAGACGATCTGATCAATAATCAAGATCTACATTGTGATAAAACAAATCTTACATTACGAAGTGCATCAAATCACGCGAGCACCTTGATTAAAACATGAAAAGGTTTGGAAAATATCTGTTGACAACGAGTTGGCGGTGCACATGTTTTGCAAATCCGCAATCGACTGAAATCTGCACGACAGTTTACGAACCGAATTTCGATTTCATTGCGAGATTTTGATTGGACTATGCATAGACTCATTAGTGCAGCCAAAATGTAACTCCATAATACCAGCCTAGCTCGGCAAGGGTGGAAACTGGACTTTTATAGTCAGTTAACTCTCTTGCCTCGGGAAGCTGTTTCACACCTTACTTTGAACTACAATTCATCCAGGGGCCCATCCCACAAAACAATCTTAGCACTAAGGTTTTAGTAACTCCAATACATAGGCTAACAAAAGTCAGAGATCTAAGATCGCTTTGTGGAACATGGTCCGGATGTTCACAACCCAACTGTTGTCGAAATGTTCCTACAAGATAACTTCATTTTCCTTCATCATGTTTTGTTTCTAGCTCTCCGTCCCAAGACAAGTGTGCCGTTGAAGCGGAGATGAGACTCTGTGGTGCTGGCTGACAATGGCTCCACCTCGCTCCCTGCCCGCCATGTGTTGCCTTTGTGCCTGCTGTATATGTCTGGCACCCTATCAATCTGTACAGGCTCGTGTATAGTTGTGCATAATTTAATGTGACATTGTTATCAACTGGATGAACACGGTTGTAGTAATCAAATGACAAATGTTTTAAATAAGTTCCTTAAATTGTTGTGAAGGCTGTTTCTGTGATAATGTTCATCCTGATGTAATGTGTTCGATGCAGCAAGCACCTGCCAGAAACGCCCTTCAAGTGTAACAGGCAAAATGTGTTGGGTAAAGAAAATATGCAGAGGTGTTTGTTGAAGTAAGAGATCTGTGAATATATTGGGTTCAATTGAATTAAACGATTTGTCTTAACATTTAGATTTCAAGAATAAAAGTCATAATTTGTGAGTTGTAGAACACCTGGGGATGGAAGTCTGATAGAAAGGTCAGCTTAACATCTTCACAACCATACCATGTGTCCTTGATTAGTTTGTTAAAAGGGCTACAGTGGTTGTACGAGACTGAACTCTGTAGACACACCAGTCTGACTACCAAGAAATGTTGATGCAGGATAGAATATAGCATCTTGGTTTGAGTTGAAGAGTAGAAAGTTTGTTGACCCGTTTATTCAAGTATTCTGATGTATATTTTTCTCAACTGTCAAAAATATCAGTAATATCCTGCATTGTTATGATTCTGTGATGATCAGATCTGTTGAATTTTTACCATCATAAGTAGACATGATATTCATGCATTTGCACTGCTGCTTGAGACTAAGGTAGGATGTGTCATAAAATAAAACAAAAATAAAGACTTTTGTTTCACACCTTAGGTTTAAGCAAACACGAAGTGATGCAAGGTTTAATCTTTCATTCGTCTTGAACACAGAATCCAAGTTTTGGTTCACTGGTCATATGAAAATATATTATACATGTGAATGGCATTAGAGCTAACTGCCCTTGCCATTAAGAACTAGAAATTAATAATACAAGCCTGAAGTGTGAGACAAGAATCGCTTCGTGACACCCAGCTGTTGGGATGCACTCCTGGCAGGGACACCTTGTGAGGTCAGTCACCACATGCCTTATAAGTTTAGAAATAGAAGCAATATTTTTTACTGTTTACAGCTTATTGTTTTCATGGTACCTGCCGTCCTGTCAAGCTTGTTGGGTCACAATTGAAGGTCTGTTTTAGACCGCAAATTCTCAGCTGATCTCGTTTCCGTCCATGGAGATATTCATCCATTCTTCACGTGCAGCATTTTGTTGTCACATTGTTGACAGGGATTAGTTCACTTTACTTGATGATTGTGGCATTAGGAACTGGGGGAGAGAGGGGAGAGAGAATCTTTGCCATACAAAAGGTTTAATGTTGTTTAGAAAAACATAAATCATGTTCTTAAAAAAAGGAAAACTCTATGGAGAACTTAAGGAACAATCTGACAAACATCCTTGAGAAGTTGCCATTAGTCCATAACCTTATCTCTTATCCACATGTTAGTGTCAAAATAGTAGGGCTGGGACGAGTCCAAATTTACTACCCGGGTACCCACCCCCCTATTAGCCAACCCTACCCTGGTACCCGCTGTAGGTTTCTAAAGATTTGACCGTAGCCCTAGGGAAAATGTATTCAGATACACATATAAAACAAACTGGTCATGCATACACTGAAGTTGACTGAAGTTTTATCTTTATACAAGCATATAAAAGTCAGAAGGAATGGATGCATAGTCAGAAACAAATGCAAACATTAATGACTTATAGTGTAACCATAGAGTTTTAGAGACTTTTTGTCATTCAACAATATATCACGTGACCAGCCCTGGGTCCAGGTAGCTGTGTGGATACCCGGGTCCTACTCAGTACCCACCCGACCCAAGGACCAGAGTTACCCGTCCCAGCCCTACAAAGTAGATACACTTTATGGAAAAGAATGTCTTTAATATTATGTCATTGTGGTCCCTGAGAACCTCTCTTGTACATGGCTGTAATAATGTTTGACAGTTTTAAGAGTTTCCTTCATATCAGATGGAAAAACGAATCTTGGGTCTCTGGATCCAGGATATTTATCACAATGGCGACGTAATACACTGGATAATTGAAGGAGCTCATTAAGTGAATTATATATCTCTTAATTGAATGTCCATCCATGTCAATCTGTTTACTTTTTATAAGAGATCATTTACAATCACTTTGTCCGTTGTGGAGCTGTTTCTGTCCATGATTTTAACATTAAATACTTGTTTCTTCACATGTGTCTGTTGGGCGATTGATCACAAAATATATTTTCTGTCTTTGCTTGTATGTCAGAATTCCATTCCATTTACATGAAGCATACATGTCTTGTTATTATTACCTCTCCAGGAGGATGTCAGTGAGGAATAAACTCTACCTCTCACATTGTCTTCTGTTATTTTGATAGTGAAATAGTCATGGCAGAAATCAGTGCACTTCCTCCCAGATGAGGGGATGCACAAGCCTACACAACAGTACGTGAGGAATATAATGCAGATACCAACCATAACGATATAGACCTAATGTTTGTTTGTTTGTTTAATGCCGCACTCAGCAATATTCCAGCTATGTGACGGTGGTCTGTAAATAATCGAGTCTGGGCCAGATGTAGACGTAATGATAAAAATACATGTAATATTAATATGTGCATTTATAATGCACCAAATCTACAATTACCCCGGTCAATTAATCATGCGACTCGATTTCACTCTCAGATTGAACCATATTCCACCAATATGAATAAGTTACACACATGAACTTTGTGATAAAATCATGCCAGTTGCAATTTAGAAATTATATTGACCTCGCTACAGGTCACATCCAACCGATTATTAATCTAATAATAATAATGAATAGGACATGTCACAGTCCACAGGACAGGCTTTCTTCCTTAATTTGGACACTGACATTGTCTTGTTATGATTGACCGTGTTTCAAGTTATCCTTTCCGTCAGCATGACTTTGTTATCAACCACTGAGTGAGACAAGTGTACATGTTTTTGTCACAGTGACTTGCAACTACATCAATATTTGTATTATTTTTTATCCCCCGCCTCAACGAAGTTGGCGGGGGATATAGAAATGGGTTCCGTCCGTGCATGTGTGTGTGTGTGTGTGTGTGCGTGTGCGTGCCTAAATCGTTTCCGGAGCATAACTCAAAAACCGTTAAATATTTCTCTACGAAAATTTGCATGTCTATCAGACTCATGCTGAACTGGTGCCTTTTGCTATTTAGGAGTTTTATAAATTTTTATTTTTTACGTTTCCATGGCAACAAGTTGGACTTAGGTTCTATAAGGGTGGTGTTCGTTTCCGGAGTGTAACTCAAAAACCATTAAATACTTTCTTACAAAACTTTGCATGTCTACTAGGCACATACTGAACTGGTGCCTTTTGCTATTTAGGAATTTTATAAATTTTAATTTTTTTCATTTCCATTGCAACAAGTTGGACTTAGGTTCTATAGGGTAGAGTTTGTTTCCGGAGCATAACTCTTAACCCATTCAATACTTTCCAACAAAAACTGTGCATGTTTACCAGACACATACTGGACTGGTGCCTTCTGCTATTTAGGAATTTTAGAAAATTTTATTTTTCACGTTTCAATGGCAATAAGTTGGACTTAGGTTCTACAGGGAACTCAAAAAACGTTAAATACTTTCTTACAAAACTTTGCATGTCTACCAGGCACATACTGAACTGGTGCCTTTTGATATATAGCACTTTTAGAAATTTTTATTGTTTATGTTTCCATGACAAGTTGGATTTAAGTTTTAATATAGGATTGGTTTACTTAAGTAGTATAACAAATAAACTGTTGAATATTTCCTTGCCAAACATTGCATGTCTATATATAAAGCGCATACTTAACTAGTGCCATTTGATATTAAGGAGTTTTAGAAATGTTTATTTTAGAATTTCCATTGCAGCTATTTTGACATGGGCTAAGATAAATGTTGGGTCATTTACTTGGTTTTGGACCATAACGTGTTAAAATGGGCAGGGGATATAGATGACTTTGTCAACTATACGCTTGTTAAAACTTTGCAAGGAAGTCATTACAGAAATATTAAAATGGTTTTCATCACAGGTGACAATATGCATAGATAGAGTCCCCTTCATGTGACGTCACTCTGCAATCAGATGATCAGGACATGAGCTGAATGTGTTTACTCTTGTTATTTAGACAAATAATTCAGTTATGTAACGCTTGTGGTCAGTTAGATAATTATGTCAATCAAATGCGAGAGACGAAGATGAACATGTGATAACAGAACAAGGTTTGTACGATTCTTATTCTAAAAGTAGACAGATCCATCGGCACTAAAAATGAAAGTCGTAAAAAATGAACACCAAAAAGCACTAATATATGCGTAACGCTATTTTTCAGGGCATTATCATTTGCAGAAGCCCGAGGTCTTCCATTAACTGCCCGACGAAGGATGGATGGGTGGAATTTGTTATCAAATAAAAAGAAACAACAATATCAGTTTTGAAACATTTACTGCAATCAACACGAATATCACTGACCCACTTTTACAAATATGGAAACGTCATAGAACAAACCAGATGATGTCACCTATCCCTATCCTATGACGTCACCTAACAACGGGCGTGATAATGGCCCATCAAGCAATATGAGGGCATTATCAAGTTACAATGGCCCGCTCATTTGTCATAACATGCAGGCGGTTTAATGATAATTCTATCCATTTTAGCTATAATTATTTATATTCTATTGCAAACCCATAAAGGTCATTGTTCATAAAAATAATGCATACACGATACTAATCTGTAGGACTGACGCAACGAGCTTCACAAATAATGCATACATAACTTTTATATTGGACCAATTTCATTTAAAATAAGACCAGGATTTATCACAGAAAAATATTGGCACTGTAGCTCACTTGGATATGTAGTGAAAACAGCCTCTGAACAAAAGTTCTGATAGCGTTGACATTCAAATATGTCCAACACAGATAGGCCTAAAAGAGCTCCCTCAGTCTGTCAAGTAGTTTACAGAGGCAAACATGCAATTTGAGAGAACAGAAGAGCATGGTCTGAACAAGGCAAATAGATAGAAAATGTAAAAATAACAGACTGTGTGTGTGTGTGTTGACGCCAACAACTGACTAAACACATAACACTAAAATGACTGAAATAGCTTTTTCAATATGGCTGCCGTTCACAGTATGAGAGCATTTCTTTAGAGAGAATTTTGGACAACTACTGTTGGAGACTGTAAAACGTCTGTAAACTACCCAGTGAAATACTTACTATTCTTGTTCTTTCATGTCAGAACGAGGTCATCTCTCAAAGGTTTTCAATGCCAACTTTGTAAATAATAAAACCAGCATTGGGCAGCAAACATCCAGTTTGTCTATTTCTGTCATTACTTAATACTAGGTGCACAAGTATTATTTGTCCCTGTTTAACATATTCATACAAGACAGAACACTGAATACACTGGAAATTTTTTATTGACACCATCCATATACACAATTGATGTCACGTGATGGCCTGTATCAAGAATTCCAGTGGCCAGATAAGAACTAAAATATTTTGTTATTTAAATATCTCTCAACACACTATGACATTCATATCCACATATCCTGAACAACATTAGCTTCTTAAACAGCTGGAAACGCTTGTGTGTGTACACACAATGATGGGGTATTGACCTAGATGTTCCCTTGGTTAAATCTTGCCTGCGAACGAACCATTAGCTCTCTGGTCATCCCACTTGTCAGTCTGAAACAAAAATAGAAGTTAACTTTTAAGTATTCCAAAACCCCCATCACATTAATAAGGTCACAAATCATGCATCATTCTGTATCCAAAAATGTTTTACAAAGAAATTTGACCTTACTACTCAAACTACACAACTGCTTCCAATTTGAACATAACATGACCTTCAGACCAAATATGGCACTGCTACTCCAGAATCAGTCCTATTCCCGTGAAAGGAAGTGAATGAGAAGGAAGATGGTTTTACATTGCAGTTATCAATGGTCCAGATGCATCATGGCGGCGTGGGGACCCGTGAAGATCAAGGTTAGAATTGGTCTTCTGACTCTTCAGCAACCCATGCTTGTCGTAAGATGCGCCTAACAGGTGGTCAGACTCGCTGACTCAGTTGATGCATGTCAATTGTCATTGTATCCAAATTGCATAGACCAATGCTTATGATGTCAATTATTGGATTGTCTGGTCCATACTCAATTATTTACAGACTGCTGTCATATAGCTGAGTGCAGTGTTAAAAAAACAAAAACAAGGTGTTCTGGGCCAGACACACCAGTAGTTACTTATGCTCAGTAGTCGACTCTTTCCACAAGAAAGTACTTGGGACGTACCTGCCCAAAATCCCCACAAAAGAAGGTATCAGTCAATAGCTGATTTAATCAGGCATTATTCTGAAAGGCGGACATTTTGGATATTTTCTCAAAAACTGTTCACAAACATAAATGGAGCAGGTAACAAAGGTAAATTCAAGGTTATGTTCTGAACGTAACGTTTAAAAATGTTTCATTGACACAACATACTTGCTTGTGAATCAGTAGTAACAGTTTTCCTGGCTATAGATTATATACAAGAATAAAGATTTGCATCCCTGTGAATTTTGACTGCCATAATCATAATGATAAAACCAATGCTTTTTTTAGAACATCCAAATTGTCTTTCAAATCCTTACAAACCTTGTTCTTAAATCATTAGTTTCAGGTTGGAATATATCTCTGTATACAGGGATAAAAATAATTTCCTTTTCAGGTGAAACTTCTTTGCAGTGGAGCTTTATGGGGGAAGCCATCTGGTTTTTGACAAATTTGTAGTCACAAAAATTTGTGTATATGCGGAAGAGTCTCCCCTGTGCATATTTACAGATAACAATAATCAATTTCACAATTCTCAATCCATAGCATATTTTAAAAGATCTGGTGACTACTAATGAATGAGTAAATGAATACACACCTATCCATCACACCAATATTTTTTTGCACCCTTTGCAACAAATAGTGTTTGTTGTTTAAGCTGCACTCAGCAATATTCTAGCTTTCCAATGGCTTCCTGTAAATAATCAAGTCTGGGCCTTTCTAGTGATCCAATGATTGATATTATGATCAACGATCCATGTGGTCAAGGTACAATGATATGCAATCAACCTAGTCTGACCAGCTGATCCATTAAGTCACCTCTTTTAACAAGCATAGGTTTGTGGGATTCTAATCCCCATGGGGTCTTGCAGCAGAACTACATTGGAACACAACGTGTTGTGGCTTCCAAAAGGCGCTTGAAAGACATGATGAATCTTACCCATCTAGAAGGGCACATTGTCTGGTAGACCTTCTTGAAGTAGTCACATGGTGCATAGTCCTCACCCTTGATCTTGTGGCATCGGTGGAAATCTACATAGTTTTGCCAGCAATTCCTGCAATAAGACATCACATGTCAATCTCATTACAAGTTAATACAACAAAAGATATCAATCTCACACATGCCCCATAACATGACAACTCGATATGATCAACTCAACAAACATAATCCGGGCCAATTGGGACTCAAACCCATGATCATAGGTTTCTGGTGCACCCAAGGTACACAACTCTGAAGAGCAAGTTGCGGTGCCTTAGACGAGTAGGCTACCCGTGCCCGAGTCTCCATAAGAGATGAGGTGAAATATGGCTTAACGTCACATCCAAGATAATTGCACTTATAAAGCGCACATGCACATGTGTGTGTGTGGCTGCTTGCACTAGTCCAGACTAATGCCTATTTTATAGTGCTATCCTACTGAGATACCATGCTGCAGTTTAACATCAATACCACACTCAGTCACAGTATACTGACTCCTAGTCCTCCAGTCCTTGTTTTACTCTCTTAATGCCAAACGCCAGACGGTAAAAACAAGTACCATCTTTTAACGTCTTTTGGTATAACGCAGCTGGGAATCGAACCCTGAACCTTCCACTGTCTGGGTGGATACTCTACCACTAGACCACGGAGACAGTCAGTTTCCAAAAGAAGAACATGATGATGGTAAACTACATTCTGAACTGCTTTTGATTTGTCAGACATATTTTAACACACCCCTTCATATCACAAAGCACCTCTATGGGAGGTTTTAATTCAACTAGTCAGAGTTACAAACTCAGTACTGTGACCGTGCAAATACCCACCTAGTTTGGTTCTGGTTGGGGAACCTAGCATCAAAGGGAGCAGTCCAAAGATTATACTTCTCATCCGACATGATGGCATTCGACATTGACCTGAAACAAAAAAACATAGTGTAAAAACAACTAAAAGGTAATAAACATGAAAACTTAGCAAGTAAACGCTCATATTCTATATTAGTGCAGTCTGTTCAAGTTCCCCATTTTTCACAAGGTCGTCACTGACCACAATGGTTAAAGGGCAGGTAACTCCCCACCATTATCTCAGTTATTTTTAGCAATGGGTTATTCATAGTCATAAATCACTGCACAAGCCAATACTTTCAATCATAAAAAAAAATGAAAAATGAAAAACTATGTTCAGTAGAAGAATATTGGTAACCCCGACATTTTGGGGGTGGGGTGGGATGAATCAAGTGGAGATTGATAGGAATTTTTCTCAAATCTCCCCTTAGCAACAGAAAGATTATATGATGGCATTGCCTACCAACATGACAAAACTGACCGGAAATACATAATAGAAATTAAATATCATTTCCGCAAGGCAAACAGGTAAAAGTTTGACAGGGGAGGTGTCCTTTCTCTTTCCTTTCAATAACACCTGATTAGACATATTAGAGGGAATAAACAGTTTACACTCTCTCGCCAAATTGTGTACTCGCCTTACGTAACCACAGCCTCAAACCAGATGCATGAAAACAATAATGCCCCCTAAACTCAAATAACAACCTCGTACGTAATATCTACCCGTTTGACATTGATCATCACGGACAAACGCTTTACTAGCAGCTGTCAGTTAAATGACGCCTTCTAGCATGTATCGCGCCTCTACTCATCAACACAAGTCGACCTGGTGTAAGTTTTGCATTTAATGCATGAGTAAATAATCATTTCCTTAGAAACGTGCACTGCTCTCTGCAACACATGTCGGATTCATGACTTTGACTCCCGTCTTTCAGATAAGAGAATATGAAGAAGATGCCAAAATGACAAATTATAACATAAAAATTAAAACTACATCCACAAATAACTTCAGGTGAAAATATCCAATACACTTTTCGTTGCTATTTAGGTACACAAATAAGCAAACCTCTACTACTATCTCTGACCTTCAATGGACGTTCTACAAAATGGCGAGAAGAACGAACCGGAAGTTTCCGACGATAACTCTGTGTGAAACAGTTGTACTCCTTACAGCGCCTCAAATTAACCGACGTAATACAGAGTCTGCATTTCTAACACTGCAAAAGCGGGATAGGTGAAAGAACGACCACTCTTGACTACGGTGATGCTATGCCATTGTTTACTGACATCACTTTTATTTATGTTACGAAAGAGAAACTATCTTAAACAGCTCCATGGTGAGACTGATCTACTCAATGCATGCAAATGTACCATTTCTACTTCACACCACGACCTTTTCAGTGTTTCATTTCACTTTTTTCTCACTGGCTACTTCAAGAAACATGTCCAGGCACATATACCTCTTAGGCTCTATGTGTGTTAAAATATTCAGCATTTTTTGAGCAAGTAGAATGTGTTGAATTCCACAGTCATCAGTATTCCAGCTGTATGACTGCGGTCGGATAATCCAGTGATTGATATCACGAGCAACAACCATCGCCGTCGGTGTACGATGACATACGATCAACAATGTCACCGAGTATGACTATTTTTAGTCTGATTATTCAACGAATATAGACGTGGATATTACCGAATGTTTAGATTAATATAGATCTAAATATATAATGATACTATTAAAAGTATTCATTTTAATATAAAATAATACTGTTGTTATTATTACTTTTTAATGTTATTGTGATTGTTATAGTTCTGTGCAGAGGGTGAGTGTTTGCATGGAGTCTTTGGCCTGTATTGATGCCTCCATTACACAGTACAACATCCTGGTTTTGAAAATGTGGCTAAATCGTACTTTATTCCATTTTGTACATAACATCGAAAGTTTGAACAGATTAAAACACTTAAAAAATCCTAATTGCATTGCCTTCTTTTCCCGAATCCCTGATTTATTATTTCAGGTAATCAGCGATGTGCCTACAATATTTTGATGTCAGATGAATCGACTTGTTTGTGAAGAAAGCATACAAGTCTCTTGGAATGTGAAATAACATCAGTATTTGCTAAAAGGGCAATATCTAAGCATATCCATAGTGCGGCAAGCACGTTGCACGGGACAGGGGAACCTTGGATACAATTAAACAGTTTCCCACAGCAACAAAGATGACAAAACTGGGCTACAAATACGGGAGTTACCACTGGTGCGGAGAGTGTCGCACAGGGAGAGGAGCATCCCATGAGAAATATGTCTCCTGCACAGAGTACCACCCACTAGTGCGTAAACCAACCAGACACAGACTTGTTGGTACCGTATTTCCTCTGTTAGACACCCTGGTGTCTATTTATGTCGCGCAAGCTCTTCACATGGACGTCTATACTGTCTAATGCTGGAACAGTGGCAACTCACTACCTAACCGATTCCCAAATTCTAGAGTCATACAAATAGAGCATTACATGCCGTATGCTTATGTAAAAGGTATTAATTTCACAAAATGATGGACCCGGCCTCTGTCAGACATCTGGCGTCTAATAGAGATACGGCTTCTATGTTTTTGGACAGGGCGTCTGATCCGGCGTCTGCTTGTAGTAGGTGTGTATTGGAGACACGGCGTCTAATGGAGGAAATACGGTTATGGTAATTAGTAAATTACAGTTCGAAGAAACACCTTGCGAGATAGTTGGAGTTTTGTTGATGTTGAAATTAAAACTATTAAGTAGTTTTATAACCACACATATAGAAGTATAAATGTGACAATATCATCGCGCTTTGATTATCCTTTCACGGCTGTTTTATTGTCGGTGAGCAACAAAACCTCTCATGCAGGCCTGGCGTTGTTGAAGTGATGCAGGGTTGTGAGAGTCATAAAGCCAGGTAAGTCATGAAATAAGCTCTGTTCACCTGGAGTCAGTAATGTAACGAAAGAATCCGACATGTCCAGATGTAAAACTCGGTGGCAGGGCTCGTCCGGAGATCCCAGTTGTCTCTGGTCTTCATGCAAGATGGACGTCAAGTCACTGTTCACGGCGGTGGTTGTCGGGGCGCTGGTGTCTGCAGGGGTTCAAGGTACTGTATACAAATATGGCACTCTCTCTGTACAGGGGATACACGGTAGTGTGATGGGTACTAGGGGATCATTATTATGCTGCGAAGTACATTTAAGTGCAATAAGTGATATACGAGATCCGAAAACGAAGGACGAAAATATATTTTATACGTGCGCCAAAGTATTTATTGTTACATTGTCATCTCATTTCACGTAAAATATCCGTGTTTCAAGAAACCAGTGTATGGCTTCAGGAAACCAGT
The DNA here is from genome assembly GCF_023055435.1 of Haliotis rufescens. NCBI lineage: Eukaryota > Metazoa > Mollusca > Gastropoda > Lepetellida > Haliotidae > Haliotis > Haliotis rufescens. The sequence goes on along the minus strand of NW_025963891.1, from coordinate 6,162,600 downwards.
TTATCGAACTAAGTAACATATTTATTTCTTAGATATATTTTATATTTACTTAGATAGATTTAATATTTTTATTACTTAATATATTTATTACTTAGACACAGTTTTATTTTTTATTTTTATAAAGATGTATTACATTATTGTGTATGGCTTAATCTCTGACTAACCTGACAGGTCACGGGTTAACATATGTATTAGAGGCCGCATCTCGCTATACCGAGTTCGTAACCCGACCTACTGTGATCGGTTGATCAAGGGTTTAAATCCCGGATTCGCTCCAATTACGAACCTATGTCTGTCCTAAGTGGGTTTCACCAAACGGATAATTCGACGTTGGCCACTTTGAGCATGCCACACTCACTCACTCACTCACTAACCCATCGACTCACTCTCAAAACACCCGTTCTCGGAGCATCACATGTAGTCAATGGTAACCCTGTTTTTGTATCTTCAGGTTGTTATGTGGATTGTCCGATGCGCGCGCACTGCAAGGCGTACTTCGACTTCTGGTCTGGCTGCAGTATGTGCACGTGCTCTGGTAGACTGATACAAGAAGGTCAGTGGACCAAGTCCTGTCAAGTCTGTGATAAGCATGTTGAAGTTGTTCCCTTAGAAGTTGGAACAACCTGATTAAGTGAACTTTATGGATGACTTCTTGTTTGTAACGCCGCAGGTCTACTAGTAGTATTCTATATTTCTCAAACATTCACAAAAAGTTATGTTTGTTTGTTTGTTGTTTAAAGCCGTAGCAACTTTCCAGCTATATGACGGCAGTCTGTATAAATAATCCAGTCTTGACCAGACAATCCAGTGATTAACATCATGAGCATCGATCCATGCAATTGGGATACGATGACATGCTCCAACCAAGTCAGCAAGCCTGACCATCCGATCCCGTTAGTCGCCTCTTACAACAAGCATAGTCGCCTTTTACAGCAAGCATGGGTTGCTGAAGACCTATTCTAACCCAGATCTTCACGGGTCACAAAAAGTTTTATGTACAAAACTTAAAAGGTTATCAGTTTGTTGCCAAGGATTTGACCAGATACGTTTGAAAGTTACTTCATTCAGACATCAAAGTTACAACAAATAATGATTGATATCTCAAAATGGTGTCATTTTGGTTCCATGTGGGTTCATGGTATCCATTTATTACCTACATTCAACATTCTATGAAAACCCGCAACCCCTCTCCCCCAAAAGCTATACCCGCCCCTGCCCATGTCAGACTGGAACATTGTCTCTGTGTACGGTAACCATTATAAAGTGTTAGATTGTACTACGTCATCACATTTGACTTGGTTAATGAAAGAAGTTGTTTTTAACATGAATATGGACCAAATGTGCTCGGAAGGTCATTTCACCTTGGCCTCGTCCTTCTTTAAAGGGAACAAAGTGACAGCACTCCCAATCTCGTCAAAACCAGGCCTTTCACTCCGATACGACCTTCTCTGCGTGAAGAGATATGAGTGTAAAAGATCAATTTGATCAATGAGATTGCCAAACTGCAGAACATGTAACAGAAAAACAGACATCAATATCACTTGTGAATCAAAAAGAGCGATTTTCAATTTTCAGATATCAGACATCTCACGTACATGTGCCCTATATTTCAGTGTGTCCGAACCCGATGATCTGTCCCCGGAACTGCCCGCTCCTCAAGGATTCCAGTGGCTGCTACGCATGCTCGTGCATGGCCCAAGGTTTCCGCTTCCCCAATTGAGTTGTCTCCCCTCCTGACACCACGGCCTTGATCTCACAGCATTGATAAACCAGTAATAAAGCATAAAAACTGTTTCGTGTCGTTATGTCCTTACTACGCCAACATTGAAACTGGTCCCCGTTCACAGAGCGATCGTAGCACTGCGTACTCCTATACGTGTACTGTAACATAGACCTACGACAGTCGTAGTGCTAAGATCGCTTTGTGAAAATTGGCCCAGCGATTCATAAAATGTATCATGAATCATTTGAAGTGGCGCCAGTCAGGTGACAGCTGACCTATTGATACTCCAATTTATTCCCATTTGGACTGCAGTTCTATTGATGGTAAGATGGTCTCACTTCAGGTTTTGGGAAACGCTTGCTTACTGCAGTAGGACTACAGTAGGAACTTAAACGAGAAATTACACCTAGCCCACATAGGCGGTATATTAGGAAGTATGGAGTCTTCAAGATATCTCAATCAATCTGACAATGTACGAAGAGTTTGAATGTGGTGTGTATTTCACATGAGCATTCCGGAGTTACGATGCCCATACAACTTAAACACAAATGTGTGGGGTGTTTTTTTATTCATAATGTTATTTTGAAACTTGTGCCACTGAAATACCATATGTATTACCGTTGTTATATTGTAGTGGTAACATTAAAGAATCGCAGTACAGAAGAGGGACTTTACACCTGACGCACTCTACATTGTTTACCGTGTCGGTTAGACCCGTGAAGATTCCAGGGTAGAATAGGTCTTCAGCAGCCCATGCTTGCCGTAAAAGGTGACTATGCTTGTCGTACAAGGCGACTAACGGGATCGGGTGGTCAGGCTCGCTGACTTGGTTGATGCATGTCATCGATCCAAGTTGCGTGGATCGATGCTCATGATGTCAATCACTGGATTGTCTTGCCAGACTCTATCATTTACAGATCGCCGTCATATAGATGGAATATTGCTGAGTGCGGCGTTAAACAACAAACAAACCAAACCAAACCGTGTTGTTAGATACATGTTAGACTGTATAGAGGAGAGAATTTGTGTCTATTTTATTCCGCGCGATATGGTTTTCTATCTTTATAGTTGCCTATTTTTAGCACAATGTTTGGTGACACAAATCCCCAGAATGTAGTGAACGACGCAAGCACACACACGGAGTCATGAAACACTCCGGCACAATACAGTTTACGTGACACATCCGAGTACTGCACAGTGATATCAGACAGACGAACACAATGAAGTGACGTGACACAGTCGATCATAATGCAGTGACGTGACTCGGTCTAGCATAATGCACTGACGTCACTCGGTCTAGCACAATGCAGTGACGTGACTCGATCTAGCACAATGCAGTGACGTGACTCGATCTAGCACAATGCACTGACGTCACTCGGTCTAGCACAATGCAGTGACGTGACTCGATCTAGCACAATGCAGTGACGTCACTTGGTCTAGCACAATGCAGTGACGTGACTCGGTCTAGCACAATGCAGTGACATGACTAGGTCGAACATAATGCAGTGACGTCACTCGGTCTAGCACAATGCAGTGACATGACTCAGTCGAACATAATGCAGTGACGTCACTCGGTCTAGCACAATTGAGTGACGTCACTCGGTCTAGCACAATGCAGTGACGTATACACACACACATACACAGTGTATATAAATTTCATTCACGACAAAAAGGTGTGTACACACACACACACACACACACACACACACACACACACACACACACACACACACACATATATATATATATATATATATTTATATATATTTATATATATATATTTGTACTGAGCATAGTAATTATATTTCGAAGATAATTCCATTGAAGAATGACAGTTGTGTTACAGGTTAACTGATACTTTTGCTGAAATTCATTTAGAAATAATGTTGTTTGTTTGTTCGTTTGTTTTAAACATATTATATTGACATATATGGTCAACGGGATTTGGCAAAAGTTATCCAACTTAGGTGGCCCTTTCCCTACTCTATATGTACAGACATTGATTATACAGTCATATATATACACATATACATGCACACATACATATACAGAAATACATACATATACACATAATCATATATACACATAATCATACATACTCATACATACATACACATACTCATATACATATGCACATATTACATTTATAGTAACAAAGAGAAAGGTATTTACACAAGAACATAAACATAATGTTTGCAAGAATAACATAGACATACATAAGAATTGCCTATATAAACACAATTTACTTGTATATTCACATTAATCCAAAATAAATGCAAGACTACATATATAATTACACAATCATTCATACACTTATATACATGTACATATATGCACACATACACACACTACATACATACACATATACCCTTGTATACGCATGCATACATGTATATACATACACATACTCATATTTACACACATACACCAGTATATATACATACCCGTAAACATTATGCTTGCAGACAGAGGCAGAGATACCCATGAAATAATGTTATATCACTAATGTTTTGTTGTAACCAGACCAGCCCGAAACTTAAGCTGAAGAAAATGGTTTTAATTGATGTAGTCCATGTCCCTCTTCCCATCCCATCAAGTGATTTCAGCATAACGTAGGCTTGACGAGGTAATCTGTGAGTTTCAAAATGAAGAAGTCTGCACCAGTATTTTACTGCTCTTGTCACTGCAGAGCGAGTCTGCCACACTCCCCAAGTTCCATATTCTTATGTGTATTCTTAGAGAGACAAAGATACCGTTTAAAGAAGGATATTTGGAAATTTTCAATTAATTGTTGTACGATGTTCCCTAATCTTCAGCTCCGTAACATAAGATCGGAACGACAACACTATCAAATATGTGAAAGGCATCTTGAAATAACAGGTATCCATTTTTGTTTGGACAGTAGTTGATGAATCTGTTTCATTTGTTTGCTTCAGCTGTTAGACTACTGAAGGTCTTACTCCACAACAACTCTGGGTTGAAAACTGTTCCTAAATATTTTTTTAAAAAATCGCAACTTCATGTTTTTTCTCCTTTGAAGTACCATTTTTCGTAGCTTTTCAAAATTCATTTATTTTCTTTTATAGAAATAAAGCACTGTCCACAACAGACGATACATCGTCTGCGTATAATAATGCAAATAAATGTGGAATCTCACTACTGATAAATATGCCTTGACCACCATGCGTTTCCAACATTACTGTGAGTTCAATTAAAAAGATAATAAAAGGTTTTGGGCTCAAAACACATCCCTGACGGGTGCCGACATCACTGGTAAAATGATCAGAAAGACCATCCTTCATACAAACACATGATGATAGGTTAGAGTACATTGATGCTAGTAATCGAAGAAAGTTCCCATTTATTCCCACTCGATTAAAAGTTTTTTTTAAAGAATGTTGTGGTTTACCCTATCGAAAGTCTTCGAAAAGTCAATAAAGATGCAGTAAAATCTACCCTTGGTCTTTGTGACGTATTTCTGTACAGTTGCTGGAGGAGTTAATATTTGGTCTGTGGTGGAATATCCTGGTCTAAAACCTGCTTGTGTTTCACTTAAGATATTGTTACTGTCACATCGGGACTGGAGGCGTCTGTCGTTCCCCACTCCTCTGGAGAAAAAACTGCAGTGTGAAGGATTCTGTTGAACTAGGTGCAATATAATGTCTTGTTGATTTCATAAACTCACTTACAATACCGTTAGACCCTGGAGATTTATTACTTTTTAAACTTTGCAAACTAATCACGACTTCCACATCAGTGAAATGCATGTTAAGATTATCACAAATGTCTGTGTTAGACAAAGCTGGATCCTCATAATGTATATCTGTTATCAGAAGGGTTATAATCGCAGTCAGTGTGTTTCTCAATACTGAGAAGATTTTAAAAATGCTCAAGACACTGGTCAGGGATAACAACATTTGATATTCCTGAGGCACATCTACATGCTTAAAAGTTTTCTAAAATAACTTGGGGTTGTTTCTAGCAATAACCACCTCATTCCTTTGTTTCTCATAATAATCTTCTGTTTTGGTAGAGAATAAAGTCTTAAACAATCTACTTAGAACTCTGAAGTTGTCAATGCTCTCTCCATAGTCTCGGCGAGCTCTTAAAGCTGCATATTTTCTCTGTTTAATAGTCTCTCACTCTTCATCCCACCACACCATGGAGGTTGCTTAATTGTTGCCATAACGTAATAATTAGACTGAAGTACCCTTGTAGTGTGACATGCAAAAGATTGATACATTTCTGTCATTAACCTTATTGCGTTATTTATATCCACGTCACTCAGTGACATATGTCCTTCATACATTGTGAAATTTAGTTCTTGGAATTGTTTAGAAACTGTCGTTGATTATCATCATTCCACTCATATTTACTCCACTGTGTACTGCTATGGTTTAGACCGCCTCCGTGGTCTTGTGGTAGAGCGTCTGCCCGGAGAGCGGAAGGGGTTCGATCCCTGGCCGCGTCATACCAAAAGACGTTAAAAGATTGTACTTGTTGTTACCTTGTCTGGCGCTCGGCATTAAGGGTCTAAAACAAGGACTGGTCGGCTCGGAGTCAGTATACTGTGTCTGAGTGGGGTATTCATGTTAAACTGCGGCATGGTATCTCAGTGAGCTAGCACTATAAATCGGCATCAGTCCGGACTAGTACAAGCAGCTACACACACACATACACGTGCATGCACGTCGCTATATAAGTGCAATAATCTTGGACGCGACGTTAAAACCCAATTTCACCTCACCTCACCTGTTATGGTTTACGTGATTCGCTGTAGAAATATCATTGTGATCTGTTGTATCTAAGGTTATGTTTTTGCTTATTTGACTAGAATGAGGATGTAACTAAATGTTCGCCGATTTAAATAATAATTAATCGAATGCAGTATACTGGCGACTAAAAATCTCTTGTAAAAAAACAGTTAAACCTATTGTGGTCAAGATCACATAACTACACACACTTACTGTGAAAAAACAAGCACTCATGGCCCCGTTTCACAAAGCGATCTTAGTGCTACGACAATCGTAACTTCCATACTTCATAAATGTATAGACTAAATGTATAGCTAGTTATAGCGTTAAGCTTATGCTTTGTGCAATTGGGCCCTGTGTGAGAAATGAGAATTTGCATTTTCTTTTTTCAATAGAACGACTGCCCCAAACAACTTCAACAAAATAGAAACATAATAACCTACACAAATCTATTTATTTCCATAGACCCAAAGGAACTGGTTAGATATTTAAAAATCAGTTAAAACGTGAAATAAAGAATGTAGCCTTGGTTGTAAATATCTACTCAATACAACATGTACTATTGCGTTAAAAAAGCGTTTGGGACAAGAATGACTGAGTTACCTCCCTTCAGCTTCTCAGGTGTGTCACTGTTCAGGTATGTCACCAGGTGTCGCCAGGTATTCTGAACAGCGGCCATTTCCACTTCCAGGTGTTTATATTTCGTGAAATAAGGTCATAGGTATTGTTTAAAATTTATAGATAACCGACACAAAACTGGCACGTGAAAATGGGGAAGGCGTCTATATCCCTCTATGGAACCGCCCTGGTTACGATCGTTGTAATGTCCTCCTTGATCAGCACAGGTAAGTTCACAGACAGGTAGAACACGGAAGGGAGCGTACTTCAAATTTATGGTTAAGTTCGTTCACACAAACTCATCATGCGCTAGACTTAAATGCTGTTATATAATATGTTCATGATGTTGTCTAGGCCCGCTTTTCCCTGTTTAAGAACTAATCTGGACAAAGACAGCAGAGGGTGTCGCTGGTATGATCGTTAAGTACTAAAATAGGTTCCGACTCCTAGTGAGTTGTACCGAACCCTAATCTCTAGAGAAGATCGTAAAAGGGGTGACGATTAGTTGAAAGCGGGGGCATAAAGTTGGCATGTTAAAGAAGATTAGAGTGACTCAACTATTCGTCGTATATCATTCAGACTTTTTAGTCAAAATATGTCAATAGAAAAATGTACAGAAAGACAATCGCGATATATAATCCTAATTGCAGTGAGTAAAATTAAGGTGGCAGCCACCCTTAGCGGAAAGGCTGTCTCGAGAGAGAGTGTGGGATTAAACCACAACCACTTTTAGCAATATCACGATGGGGGACACCAGAAATGAGCTTCACACATTGTATCCATGTGGGAATTGAACATGGATCTTCTGTGTGATAACCGAATGTCTCTAGATAGGAAATGGCTTGGGGTTTTTTGTATGATGAGTATCTTGTTAAATTTCAACCTTTTCTACGATTAGACCCAAACAGTATTACCAAACTGCATTGCCTACCTTTATCTGAGTGGGTCTCAGTTTAATGGGAACATTGTGGGGAACTTGAGCAGGGATTCATCCAGTATTCCAACCTAAGTATCCTTGTCAGGTAAATTGGGGAAGAGTTGCTATTTCGTTCAGAATTTGGAGACCCATGAAGATCCAGGTTAGAGTTGGTCTTCAGCAACCCATGCTTGTCGTAACAGGCGATTATGCTTGTCGTAACAGGCGAGTAAGGGGATCAGATGGTCAGGCTCACTGACTTGGATGATACATGTCATGTGATGCATTAAAGTTCTACCCGTGAAGATCTGGGTTAGAATAGGTCTCCAGCAACCAATGCTTGACGTGAAAGGTGACTGTGCTTGTCGTAAGAGGCAACTAACAAGATTAGATGGTTTAGGCTCGCTGACTTGGTGTGATGCATGTCATCGTATCCCAATTGCGTGGATCGATGCTCATGATGTGAATCACTGGATTGTCTGGTCCAGAGTTGATTATTTAGAAACCGACCTCATATAGCTAGAATATTGCTGAGTGCAGCATTAAACAACAAACAAACATTACAGTTCATTGCATGCATTGCCATTATGAAAAAGTAAGCACGAAAGTCTCTTCCACTTGGCCCAAGTCACCTCTACAACGCAATCACATCAGTCGTAACTATATTAACATAAACTTAAACATTTTTTATAAGTTAACAGTTTTTACTGACATGGTGCTGTGGACATGGGGCTTAAAATGGGCACAGACCTATATAGTTATATAGGTCTATGATATGGGCCTCTGAGCAGGACAACATATGGATGATAAGTCCCTGTTGAGACACTATAAGTTGGATACACTGTTTGCCACTTGAGTCTCTAGTCACATGTGTGAACGTGGAAGTGTTGCCATTCCTAAGGGCTAGTATGCTTTTATGACAGCATGGTCAACATGTTCAGATTAAGATCTGCTGAAAAATTATGCTGTGGGACAAAATTGAGCTAGACAACCCCATATTTATGGTTTGATATAGATTGAACTCATAACACAAAATTAGTTGAACAATTATGTTATGAACAACGATAAACGTCTGTGATCATGTTTATAAGCAGTGATAAAACATGTGACGTCAGAGTTGCTTCCTCTGCAGGGTCAGCCTTGAGCTGCTACATCTGCAACTCCACCCTCGATCACAACTGCCAGGAAAAGTTCAACCACGACAGCCCGGTGGCTCTAGCCAAGAAGCGGGACTGTAACATGTGGGGTGCCAAGTTCTGTATCAAGGTGACGGGGCTCTGGGGAGGTGAGTACAAGCAGGACAGTGGTGATATATGTGATATAGACCAGGGAGGTGGGTACCAGCAGAACAGTGTGTGGTGGTATACATGATAAAGACCAGGGAGGTGGGTACCAGCAGAACAGTGTGTGGTGATATACATGATAAAGACCAGGGAGGTGGGTACCAGCAGGACAGTGTGTGGTGATATACATGATAAAGACCAGGGAGGTGGGTACCAGCAGGACAGTGTGTGGTGGTATACATGATATAGACCAGGGAGGTGGGTACCAGCAGGACAGTGTGTGGTGGTATACATGATAAAGACCAGGGAGGTGGGTACCAGCAGGACAGTGTGTGGTGATATACATGATAAAGACCAGGGAGGTGGGTACCAGCAGGACAGTGTGTGGTGGTATACATGATAAAGACCAGGGAGGTGGGTACCAGCAGGACAGTGTGTGGTGGTATACATGATATAGACCAGGGAGGTGGGTACCAGCAGAACAGTGTGTGGTGATATACATGATATAGACCAGGGAGGTGGGTACCAGCAGGACAGTGTGTGGTGATATACATGATAAAGACCAGGGAGGTGGGTACCAGCAGGACAGTGTGTGGTGATATACATGATATTGACAGGGTTCTGGGGAAGTTGGTACCAGCAGGACAGTGTGTGGTGATATACATGATATTGACAGGGATCTGGGGGTGGTGCCAGCAGGACAGTGTGTGGTTATATACATGATATTGACAGGGATCTGGGGAAGTTGGTACCAGCAGGACAGTGTGTGGTTATATACATGATATTGACAGGGATCTGGGGGTGGTGCCAGCAGGACAGTGTGTGGTGATATACATGATATTGACAGGGATCTGGGGAAGTTGGTACCAGCAGGACAGTGTGTGGTGATATACATGATATTGACAGGGATCTCGGGGTGGTACCAGCAGGATAGGTGTGTGTTGATATACATGATACTGACAGGGATCTGGGGGTGGTACCAGCAGGACAGTGTTTGGTGATATACATGATATTGACAGGGATCTCGGGGTGGTACCAGCAGAACAGTGTGTGGTGATATACATGATATTGACAGGGTTCTGGGGAAGTGTATGGTGATATACATGATATTGACAGGGATCTGGGGAAGTTGGTACCAGCAGAACAGTGCGTGTTGATATACATGATATTGACAGGGTTCTGGGGAAGTTGGTACCAGCAGAACAGTGTGTGGTGATATACATGATATAGACCAGGGAGGTGGGTACCAGCAGGACAGTGTTTGGTGATATACATGATATAGACCAAGGAGGTGGGTACCAGCAGGACAGTTTGTGGTGATATACATGATATTAACAGGGTTCTGGGGAAGTGTGTGGTGATATACATGATATTGACAGGGTTCTGGGGAAGTTGGTACCAGCAGAACAGTGCGTTGATATACATGATATTGACAGGGTTCTGGGGAAGTTGGTACCAGCAGAACAGTGTGTGGTGATATACATGATATTGACAGGGTTCTGGGGAAGTTGGTACCAGCAGGACAGTGTTTGGTGATATACATGATATTGACAGGGATCTGGGGAAGTTGGTTCCAGCAGAACAGTGCGTGTTGATATACATGATATTGACAGGGTTCTGGGGAAGTTGGTACCAGCAGAACAGTGTGTGGTGATATACATGATATAGACCAGGGAGGTGGGCACCAGCAGGACAGTGTTTGGTGATATACATGATATTGACAGGGTTCTGGGGAAGTTGGTACCAGCAGTACAGTTTGTGGTGATATACATGATATAGACCAGGCTCTGGGGAGGTACCATCAGAACAGTGCGTGTTGATATACATGATATTGACAGGATTCTGGGGAAGTTGGTACCAGCAGGACAGTGTGTTGTGATATACATGATATTGACAGGATGCTGGGAAGTTGGTACCTGCAGGATAGGTGTGTGGTGATATACATGATATTGACAGGGATCTGGGGGGTGGTACCAGCAGGGTTCTGGGGAAGTGTGTGGTGATATACATGATATTGACAAGGTTCTGGGGAAGTTGGTACCAGCAGGACAGTGTGTGGTGATATACATGATATTGGCAGGGTTCTGGGGAAGTGTATGGTGATATAGATGATATTGACAGGGTTCTGGGGAAGTTGGTACCAGCAGGACAGGGTCTCTTTATGTTCAGAAGTTATGCCACTGTTGCATACAGATAAGTGTGAGGGAGAGTAACATGTAATTGAAGACAAAGATATTGTTGTTAATCTTCAGATGACACACAAACAGAGCACCATGTGATGTCTAAGATGGCAATATGTCTCTGCCGTTGTGACTTTAGTATTTGTGTAATAATTGACCCTGTATTCCACAGGTATTGTTGGCACTCATCGGTTCTGCAGTTCCAGAGACTTGGGCTACCAATGTCAGGACATTTGGTACCCTGACCACGACCGCATGTACCGCGCCTGTGTCAACACCTGCTCTGCCGACAACTGTAACGCTGCCAGTCAGATGACGGTGACATCACTCGGGGTCGTCCTAGTAGGCTGGTTGCTGCATCGACTATTGTGATTCATGAATAACTTTGATCTTGAACTACTTTTTATAATCCTGAAGTAATAAGACTGATGATATTATTTCTGAAATAGCCAATCAGGCTTCAAAACAAGTTTATGAACTTTTTGCTGAATTAGCATTTTGATCAGTGTTTTGTTCATTTAATACTTATGATCATTTAAATATATGCAAGAACATGGAAATCACAATGACAGTTCATCACATCTTTATCTCAAATAGGTGAACAAGGGAGATAATCAGACATCTTACCTTCATTTTCTGACAAGGGAGATAAGTTTGAAATCCTCATCTCAAATCATGACCATCATCTTTTACATCCCTGTGTGAGAAGTTGTACATAGCTTCCTGACTCACTGTATATACCCATTACCTGTACATAGGTGTGATTGGCCTTGGGCCCAGCTGGGAGGGTGCTGACTGATCAGTAGATGCTGTGACTTAGTGACAGTGTATATTGTGAATATTTCTCAGCTATCTGTGATCACATGATAAGAGTGACCACACATATTTGTCCGGAAAATTGTTTGTTTACTTGTGAATTATTGCTGCAGTTTCAGTCAACTTACATAGTTCGAGGTTGATGTAAATTGAAAGGGAACTAGAAAATGATTTTGTGTTTATGCAGTGAGATGAACCTCGAGGGAGCCAGCACCTGAAAACTCTGGAGCTCTCCTGGAGCCATTGTCACAGAAACTATAGGAAAATAACATTTTCATAAATGCCATTTTTCAATGGATCCCTCCTCGGCAGCTATCTCTTATATCATATCATTTTATTCCATCATGAAGCAACAATTCGCTCTTGTAATTACCATCACTCATCCATAATGAACAAAAATATCCCAAAACTTCAAAGCAAGTCTAAATAATTCGGCATGTCTAGATTCCTACAGTTTCTGTAAATGAAAGAGAAACACATTTCTATGACATGGTAAATGTCAACTTCACCAGACTAATGTCAACATGTTTTTATCGCAGATGTTTAAGTAATATTAGTGAAGCAGCACATGCAGGCTTGTCGTATGCTCTCCTCCCATCCTTAGAAACAGGTGACGTTTCCGTAATCTCACATTAATCAGATTCCCATTCTTAGTTGATTGCCCCAGATATTGGTAAAAAAATATTAAAAAGTCCAATTCCAGGTTTCAACCATCATGTACCTACAAAGACAGAGTGTATGAAATGGCTTTGTTGTAATCACATGTATTAGTGTTACTGTCTAATTTAGAAATATTTAGTTAAATCTACAAACTGACCTATATTGGTTTGTAATAAGTAAAACAATCAATGCCAGCAAGTGTCCCGGTGGTGTGTACTGAAGATGGGATCTATTTGCCCTGCTTCATCTCAGCAGTAGAACTAGAAAAGTGTACTACCGTGTGGTTTGTTAGTGGATGGTGGGGCAAACACTTGTAAAGAGGAGGTGGGGTTTTTAACTTCGGTAAGGTAAATGATCTGATTCAATAAACATGCTTTGTAAGAATCATTGCCAGGCTTATGCTAAACAGATATTGTTCTATGTAGACCTCACTTGTTCATAACATAGCAGGTGTACGTCCTTGTATCTATTGTCCCCATGGTGATCACCCATGCGTTAAGGGAACAGAACCTGCTACAGAGAAGCTGGCCAGTAAGCTAAAGAATTCTTGAGAATTTTATTTTAATACTGGTGCAGGGGTCAATAAATTGTTTTGTTAAGATGAAACAAGTGTTCTACCTTCAAGTTTTTTGTGTTTTGGGTTTAAAAGAGAAATGACATTTGGCAGGTTTTGCACGGACGAGGCAGAGTCACATGTTCTTTCCGGGTGTCTGCCCCTCTGTTACCTTGGTAACGGGGTGGTGCTGACCCCCTATTCCAGCATCCCCTTCACCATCACTGCCTCCCAGTCAGCTGTATGTCAGTGTGACTTTGACTTTGTTGATGAAAAATTACTTTTTTCACTGGTGGTTATATAAAAAATACTTTCAGTCAAGCAGAGAAAAAATTAAATCCTGTTTGTTTTTAAAATCACTGACAAATGACAGGCTAATGTGTAAAAAAGTGTTTTAATGGGTTGTGTCTGGTCTTGTTAGTATTTCACACAGGTACTTCAAGCTGTCTTGTTGCCATGGTTGCTCCTGGGGTTCAATATCATGTAGATATCTTTCAGCTCTAGATTCCGCAAGTGATTAGCAATATTATGTAAATATGTTACATACAAGTCTAATTTTTTACTACTTGATGTATAGCAATATTTTTTATGAATAAATTTGTATCAATATTTATTATTTTCTTTTGTATAATTCACTGAGAGCATGAAGACTGTTGTCGCATTATTCAGAGCAAATGGTGATCCATCCCATTGTAGTGTGAGATGAAAGACATCTGAAACTCTTAAGCAGCTTATGGCAACAGCATCATTAGCATCATGACGGAGACAGCGAAAAAGGACACTGTGCCGACGTCAATGGAAACGGCTTCTTTGACAGGAGGAGCATACAAGAATATAAGGTTCACTAAATACTGTCTCAGCATTGTGTATGCTAATCCTATTGAATAAATTGAATGCAGAAAAGCGTTTTTGACACGTCTTTTCATTAACTGGGTTCTTTCATAAAACAACCTTTTAAATATTTAACAGAACTAGGGCTGGGACGGGTAACTCGGGTACTCGGGTCGGGTGGGTAATGAGTAGTACCCGTGGTTAGTCACGTGATATATTTTTTTTAAAGACAAAAATTATCTAGAACTATATGGTTACACTATCACTTATGTTCGCAGTTTTTTTCTGACAGCTACGCCCATTCCTTCTGACTTTGAATAAAAATAAAACTTCAGTAAACTTCAGTGTATACACCAGATCGTTTTATATGTTATCTAAACACATTTTACCAGAGCTACGGTCAAACTTTTCTCAATCGGACAGTTTGTACCTACCTTATGAGACCTATACCGGGTATCCGGGTAGGGTCGGGTAATAGGGGGGTGGGTACCCGGGTAGTAAATTTGGACTCGTGCCAGCCCTAAACAGAACCATTCTTTCTTCAGAATGAGTCCAGGGTATGTCACATGCGTTGGTATTAAGGGTAGACAACTCTTGTCGAACTAGCAGTTGGGGCTCTCGGGTAACGGTTACCCCGGTTTATAAATAAAATCTTTATTTCTGTATAAATTACCACCAAAGACAATAAATAGATCTTAATTGTGCACACACACCCCACTTTAAAAAAAAGCTGTATCCGCCCATGCCATCCATCCCATCCTCGATCATCCAGTCTATTATATGGAATGGAGAGGACACTGGTGACCCAGTTTAAGACACTCGAATTCACTGTGCGGAAATCTATAATCGTCCCAGCCCCCGTTCTCCCTGATTACAGACAATATATTCAATATAAGACCTCCCGTCCCAAATACATTCATCGAAATGATTTATAGGTCGCGGTTTTCATTAATTGTTTCCAGTGTTCGACAATCTGTTTACATATAAGTATGAGGCAGAGTTCCACGTAACATCCATGTCATTGCTTTTTGAAAGATTTAAAGCGCATGAAATGTGTATTGCCCTTGAACTAACGTAGGGCGGTGGGGGTAGCCTAGCCATGAAGCAGAACCAAACCACAATGACATCATTTTGAGAAATCAGCCATGTATAATTTTCAACTTTGATGTCTGAATGAAGTAACTTTCAAACGCATCTGGTCAAATCCTTTGCAACAAACTGATAATTTTGTTTTATGTTTTGTACGTAACTCTTTGTGAATGTTTGAGGGCTGAGGTTATTTACACTGGTAATCTATATTATAAAAAAAAGTTCTGGTTCAGTATGGCTCCTGTTATGTAATAATGACTGGAACAGAAGTGCAAACAACTATCCCCAAGTTACATAATTTTAATAAACACAGACAGAAACACACACACACACACACACACACACACACACACACACACACACAGTGCATAGTGCAAGTTTTCATGTCGTAAATTCCCATCTACTGCCATAATGATAACACTGCTGAGACAATACTAAGAGCAAGGAACAAGTGCAGGTTCCACTATTAACGTTACAGACACACGCCCGTGAGGTGTTGTTTGAAAGTATAGGGTAATGGGATGGTCCTTAGTCCTGAGCTACAATTCTCGACTCAACCAAAAGCAAGAACAGTTTACCTGTCATATAGAGCGACAGAAAATACCAAAATTATTTTTATTATGCCAGTTTTATAAACTGATATTTGTTTAAGTTCTTTAAGGTCGTATGGCAGCGCCCGCACAGAAACCGAGATGCATCCATAATGGACAGTTGCGATTTGCTCGGTTTTAACGATTTCAATGAGCAGAAAACCTGAAAAAATATGTTCTGGTATGACGGCCAGGGCTTGTGTGCAGATCAATTATCCCACGTACCCACTAACGCTCATTTACGTATTATTCAAAGAAATTCAAATTCAACATCTGTTTGATTTAAATGTTATTTAACCCTTATTACAATAATATATTTTAAAGGGGTGTGTGTGTGTGCCCACTCCCGCAACCCCCACACCCCTACCCCCACTATCCTCAAAATCCGCCCCTGCTTTTCCTTAACGAGCTTACTTATATACTTTTTCCTAACGTGTAATAATTACATACAAGTAAAACATGCATTTCACTGTAACAGCGTAATCCTTCGGATGTGCAATGCATACATAGGCGTTAGTTATACTCCACTATGTCATAACGGACAGTTTCAACAGCTAGTTTAAAATTACTGTATCTAAATCAAGTGAGAACTACTTTAAAGTGTCGAGGGATGTTAGAACACAAATATCTCTACATTTAAGAGTGTTGTTTAAAATGTTACTAACAGAAGCTTTCATATGAATCATTTATTGAGTACTGTCATGAGTGTGGCAAGGTATCTAAGTGTAAACAAATCGATAAAGATATTTACATGTTGAGATATAGCATGAAAAACAACCATGTGTAACTTGATCATTTGGTGGCATGTGTTCAGCCAAAATAATAACTGATTGGCGAACAAGCCCATCACACACGCAAGCACCCACATACGTTTTCCCTCAAAAAGTCATATCCTCGTTTGAACCAAACAGCCAAATCCACTCAGAGAAAGTCAATACGATTTGCGTTCAATAAGTTTTGCAACTTCAACATAAGACCAAGTCGCAGAAAATCTTTTGCACAGTTAAATCACCCACCCTACAGCCCAGACTTAGCCCCCAGTGACTATTTCCTATTCCGGCAAATGAAATCTGCCCTACGCGGAAGACGCTTCCAGGATGACGAGGACATAAAGGCTGCCACAGAGGCGTGGTTAGAGGGCCAATCTGCGGATTACTATAAAAGTGGTATCAAAAGCTTGAGGGACAAATGGAATAAGTGTATTGAGGTGAATGGAGATTATACTGAAAAATAAAAGTGCAAAAGATTTTCTGCGACTTGGTCTTATATTGAAGTTGCAAAACTTATTGAACGCCCCGCGTATCACTTTAATTGCCCATGTTATACGCCCACTACCTTCTAGAGATTTAAACACAATGGGGGCGGTCGGGTAGCCTAGTGGTTAAAG
Source organism: Haliotis rufescens (assembly GCF_023055435.1). Taxonomy (NCBI): domain Eukaryota; kingdom Metazoa; phylum Mollusca; class Gastropoda; order Lepetellida; family Haliotidae; genus Haliotis; species Haliotis rufescens. The sequence goes on along the minus strand of NW_025963891.1, from coordinate 6,145,200 downwards.
CGTTCGCTCGTCACGCCGAAGACCCGGGTTCGATTCCCGACATGGGTAAAATGTGTGAAGCCCATTTCTGGTGTCCCCCGCCGTGATATATCTGGAATATTGCTAAAAGCGGCGTAAAACCATACTCACTCACTTTAAACACAATGCAATGTTGGTGTGGTATCTGTCTAGTGGACCCTTGTCATGTAAAAAAAAGTTGGAATTGTTTTAATTATATGTCTATGCTTGCCATCCCCGTGAGAAACGTGCCTTTCAATGTCCTTCAAAATGTACAAAGGTAGTCAGCCAGAACTTGCTCTAATGTTCCAAAATGACGGGAAAACGATGGGTACTGGGGATATAGCCGCTCTCTCTACAGGGATGCTGGTATGAACTTGATGTTTTCATGGTATGAAGGCCTTTAAGTGAGCAGTGAGGTGTGTTTATTTAAATGTCCAGCCTTGGAGAATCACCAAATACAAAAAAAACCATCATCTTGAAACCCGATCCAATTAACTATGTACAGGTATAGCCAGCCTGGCTGTACATCCCATTGTTGTCGTCTGAATACATTGACGACACTGAATATACCACTGGGGACAGAACACAACACAGGTAATGGAGTAGGTAACACCGCAATGTTTAGTCAATTTGGGTCAGAAATAGAGACTTCATTGATCTAGTTCTCATGGCAGGAACACAGCCAGGCCTGTAGACTATACCAAACATTCAACACTCAAACAAAGTCTGACATGGATTCCATGCCCTAAGATATGATAAGTGGCATCCCGCTGTGCTCATCGCTGTGTTATTATTCTGTTTACGTAAACACCTGGGCCCGGTTCCACAAAGCGATCTTAGGGCCAAGACAAGCGTAACACCATACTTTGACATAGACTTACGACACTCGTAGCGCTACGATCGCTTTGTTGAACGGGACCCTGGGTGCCGTTGTACAAAGCGATCTTAGCGCTGAGGTGTTCGTATCTCTCATACCTTAACATAGGCTTTCGACATTCTTAGTGCTAAGGTTGTTTTGTACAGGGGTACCCAGCTGGTCGCACTTGCACAAAGCGATCTTAGTGCTAAGACTATCGTAAGCCTTTGTTAAAGTATGGGATTTACGATCATCCTAGCGCTAAGATCGCTTTGAGCAAGTGGGGCCAGGACGCAGCAGACCGAGACGGGACCACCACTGAATCTGTGTACAGGTGGGTGCGGCAGGTAACTGGACCCCCTACAGTCGTCTCATCTCCTCCCCGGTTCCAGGGCAATGTAACCTACTTCCCCACACCTGTTTCCCCCCTCCCCTGGGGCACACCCAATCACAGGTGAAGGGAAATGACGGCTTTAATTACAGGTAAACTGCGTAATGACAGGATATTGATAGATAATTGGTAACCTAGTCCCTCAATCATGTCAAAATAACCCACCCCTATAAATTTAAATTAAGTGTTAATGAATGAAATCTAAAAAATTTCATTTTACGAAGCGGTTGTAAAATATCTCCTCTATGACTGCAGCCTGTTGCAGACAAACTGTTCACGTGGAGACAAGTAGTGCACCTCCGCTCCTTCAGTATCATGTAACCTCATCTTCAGCGCATTTTTCGGAAATATCTGAAAATGACATTGATCTCATTGTGATAAACTTGTGATATAACTACTGGAAGTTGAGGTACGCGAACACCGTCTGTTCCTCCAGATGGCCGAAAATATCAAGAGTGTTTGTACTAGACCGGACTAATGCCGATTTTATAGTGATAGCCCACTGAGATACCATGTAGCAGTTTAACATGAATATCCCACTCGGACACATTATACCGACTCCGAACCGACCAGTCCTTGTTTTAGCCCCTTAATTTGAAGCGCCAGACAGGGTAACAACAAGTACCATCTTTTAACGTCTTTTGGTATGACGCTCTACGGTCTGATGCTCTACCACTAGACCACGGATACGGTCTACAGCGGGGGCGTGTTTGATAGAAAACTACACCCATGAACCGACATCGATTACCTGATGACATGTTTAGTAGCGGTACAATGCATGTCATCGGGAAATCGATGTCGGTTTCGGTGTGTCCATATGAGTAAGTTACCTTAAAGACAAAAATATGTGTTTGTCAGAACAGTTATACAGAATTCATTTAAACCATGGCTATTCTATATGGAATTATGGAATTATATTGTGAGCGATGCTTTACCTTTTGCCTGTGTTGTCCATGGTGCTCGATAAAGTACATCACAGTCATCACATCACCATAAAAAGACAGGTCGATATTCCCGCTTTATTGTTTATGAGCACATTTTGGAAGCCTAAACCAGATCTGTTGGATTGATTTTATATCCCAAACGCCTATGCACACCTAACTGAACGATTCGGCAAGAGATCAGATTATTTGCCGTTGATATAATTAAAGTAGAGGCTGTCATGCATCTTGGCTTGAAGGAGTTCCTCATTATAAAACAGAACGATGGTAGTTCTATTTTCATGATGTTTACCACATAAACACGAGTGATAGTTTACCGCGTACATTGAAATACCGATCTACACTCGTGCAGTATCCAGAGATACTTTCTTAAACACTGTTCCCTTATACTGATCAGGTACACTTTCTGTGATTGTGAACAGGTACTTTGTTAAACACTATTCCCTTATACTGACCAGGTACACTTTCTGTGACAATAAACAGGTACTTTGTTAAACACTATTCCCTTATACTGACCAGGTACACTTTCTGTGACAATAAACAGGTACTTTGTTAAACACTATTCCCTTATACTGACCAGGTACACTTTCTGTGACAATAAACAGGTACTTTGTTAAACACTATTCCCTTATACTGACCAGGTACACCTTCTGTGACAATAAACAGGTACTTTGTTAAACACTATTCCCTTATACTGACCAGGTACACTTTCTGTGACAATAAACAGGTACTGTGTTAAACACTATTCCCTTATACTGACCAGGTACACTTTCTGTGACAGTGAACAGATACCTTGTTAAACACTATTCCCTTATACTGACCAGGTACACTTTCTGTGACAACAAACAGGTACTTTGTTAAACACTATTCCCTTATACTGACCAGGTGCACGTTCTGTGACAATAAACAGGTACTGTGTTAAACACTATTCCCTTAAACTGACCAGGTACGATTTCTGTGATTGTGAACAGATACCTTGTTAAACACTATTCCCTCATACTGACCAGGTGCACGTTCTGTGATAGTCAACATATACTTTGTTAAACACTATTCCCTTAAACTGACCAGGTACAATTTCTGTGATTGTGAACAGATACCTTGTTAAACACTATTCCCTTATACTGACCAGGTACACTTTCTGTGATAGTGAGCAGAGACCTTGTTAAACACTATTCCCTTATACTGACCAGGTAAACTTTCTGTGACAATAAACAGGTACTTTGTTAAACACTGTTCCCTTATACTGACCAGGTACACTTTCTGTGATAGTCAACATATACTTTGTTCAACACTATTCCCTTATACTGACCAGGTGCACGTTCTGTGAAAGTCAACATATACTTTGTTCAACACTATTCCCTTATACTGACCAGGTGCACGTTCTGTGATAGTCAACATATACTTTGTTCAACACTATTCCCTTATACTGACCAGGTGCACGTTCTGTGAAAGTCAACATATACTTTGTTCAACACTATTCCCTCATACTGACCAGATGCACGTTCTGTGACTATCCAAATCATCAAGTGCCTCCCATAGCAAATCAGTTAAATGGATAGCCGAACAATGTTTTCAACTGAAAATGTAGAATTGAAAATATTGTGATAATTTTATTGAATAATACAACAGCATGCAGTGGCTTCAGGGCGACACACTTCATGTGAAACTGCTCAAAACGTCTTCACCTGACTTCCAGTTCACAGTATTGAGACTTAATGTCACAGAAGGCAAGGCCACATTTGTTGTTGCATCACCATCCTGCAGATGTGCGTGAGTTAGTGAGTGAGTGAGTGAGTGAGTGAGTGAGTGAGTGAGAATGATTGAGAAAGAGAGTGAGTGAGTATGGTTTTACACCGCTTTTAGCAATATTCCAGCAGTATCACTTCGGTGGACACCAGAAATGGGCTTCATACATTGTACCCATGTGAGGAATCGAACCCGGGTCTTCGGCTTGACGAGCGAACGCTTTACCCAAAAGGCTACCCCACCGCCCCCACCGCCTCCACATCCCCCTGAGACACAGTCGCAATGCAAAACAAGAAAGTATGAAAGTATGTCTCTAGGATGTGATTACGGCGAAAATATAAACTTGATTTATCATCATGGAATGTCTCACTGTTCTACTAACGGAGCCATGTCGCTCTACTACATCGTTACCGCAGACATGACTCTATCTTGGCATGTAAATTTCTCCACACGCTCTAAGAATGTAAACAGTTGCTTTACTTATGACCATCAGTATTCTACTGTCAACAATTTAGGGCGATCATCTCGAGGCGTTAACTTCGCATGCTCTCCCGTTGGTATCAATTACCATATCATAAACCTGTTTACCTCGACTCTGAATCCTCGGCAATGAATGCAAGGATAGGTTCATTATGAAATCTCTCTCCACAAATGACCGACATTTTCAGATTGACGAAATTTGATATTTGATGAAGTTAATCGATATTCCAAACTTAATTAGTTTTGAAGAAAACCTCTTTCAGCATCACTGGTATCGAATAACGACAGATGACATAATGTGACACTATTCCTTCACACGGATTGGGTACACGTGGACGAGTGTTAAGTGTTTTGAAACAATCTTTTCAGGATTGTGTAGCGCGTTGACGGCAGTCATTAAGTTGATAGAGCAAAGACGCTTGATAACTGAATACATCCAGATAATCAGATTAACGTACATCTTGACATCAAGGGATGGGTAATAGATTACTTTGTTGGAAAAGCGCCTAAAAGCATCAGGCCAGCGTCTGGAGTTGTGATACACTAGTGGCACTCGGTCAATCCTGCTGCCTGACATACACGTGCCTGTAATTTTGTCATGGCCGGGATAGCTTTTTAATAGGAAAAGATTCGCATGACAAAAAGTTTGTGTTACGTCATAGATTTATATAGGAATACGCGGGATCGGCCGCTCACAAATAACAAAAACAGTAGACATATTGAACGATTTTCTTTCCGATATGTGCAATCTACGCAGCTGAATTGGTTTATATTTCGAGGAAGAAAGTGGGAAGCTTTTTACTCTGAAATACAAGTCAGGGATAAATAAGCTCCTCCATTATCTCCCAGAAGCGGCGTATCGCTGAACACACTGACGTCCACTTCCTGTTCGTGTAGCGCGTTGTGTTCGTGGTCGCTATAAGTGCTCCCTCGGCCATACACCTACACCAAGTTCTGCTCCCTGTTCGTGGTCGCTATAACTGCTCTCTCCGCCATACACCTACACCAAGTTCTCCTCCCTGTTCGAGGTCGCTATAACTGCTCTCTCCGCCATACACCTACACCAAGTTCTGCTCCCTGTTCGAGGTCGCTATAACTGCTCTCTCCGCCATACACCTACACCAAGTTCTGCTCCCTGTTCGAGGTCGCTATAAGTTCTCTCTCCGCCATACACCTACACCAAGTTCTGCTCCCTGTTCGAGGTCGCTATAAGTTCTCTCTCCGCCATACACCTACACCAAGTTCTGCTCCCTGTTCGAGGTCGCTATAACTGCTCTCTCCGCCATACACCTACACCAAGTTCTGCTCCCTGTTCGAGGTCGCTATAAGTTCTCTCTCCGCCATACACCTACACCAAGTTCTGCTCCCTGTTCGAGGTCGCTATAAGTCCTCTCTCCGCCATACATCTACACCAAGTTCTGCTCCCTGTTCGAGGTCGCTATAAGTCCTCTCTCCGCCATACACCTACACCAAGCTCTGCTCCCTGTTCGTGGTCGCCATAAGTCCTCTCTCCGCCATACACCTACACCAAGTTCTGCTCCCTGTTCGAGGTCGCTATAAGTCCTCTCTCCGCCATACACCTACAACAAGCTCTGCTCCCTGTTCGAGGTCGCCATAAGTCCTCTCTTCGTCATACACCCACACCGAGTTCTGCTCCCTGTTCGTGGTCGCTATAAGTCCTCTCTCAGCCATACACCTACACCAAGTTCTGCTCCCTGTTCGTGGCCGCTATAAGTGCTCTCTCCGCCATACACCTACAACAAGCTCTGCTCCCTGTTCGAGGTCGCCATAAGTCCTCTCTCCGTCATACACCTACAACACCAAGTTCTGCTTCCTGTTCGAGTTCGCCAAAAGTCCTTTCTTCGTCATACACCCACACCGAGTTCTGCTCCCTGTTCGTGGTCGCTATAAGTCCTCTCTCCGCCATACACCTACACCAAGTTCTCCTCCCTGTTCGTGGTCGCCATAAGTCCTCTCTCCGCCATACACCTACAACAAGCTCTGCTCCCTGTTCGTGGTCGCTATAAGTCTTCTCTCCGCCATACACTTACACCAAGCTCTGCTCCCTGTTCATGGTCCCTTTGAGTCCTCTCCTCGCCATACACCTACACCAAGTTCTGCTCCCTGTTCATGGTCGCCATAAGTCCTCTCTTCGCCATACACCTACAACAACAAGTTTTGCTTCCTGTTCGAGGTCGCTATAAGTCCTCTCTTCGCCATACACCTGCACCAAGCTCTCCTCCCTGTTCGAGGTCGCCATAAGTCCTCTCTCCGCCATACACCTACACCAAGCTCTGCTCCCTGTTCGTGGTCGCCATAAGTCCTCTCTTCGCCATACACCTACACCAAGCTCTGCTCCCTGTTCCTGGTCGCCATAAGTCCTCTCTCCGCCATACACCTACACCAAGCTCTGCTCCCTGTTCGAGGTCGCCATAAGTCCTCTCTTCGCCATACACCTACACCAAGCTCTACTCCCTGTTCGAGGTCGCCATAAGTCCTCTCTTCGCCATACACCTACAACAACAAGTTCTACTCCCTGTTCCTGGTCGCCATAAGTCCTCTCTCCGCCATACACCTACACCAAGCTCTACTCCCTGTTCGAGGTCGCCATAAGTCCTCTCTTCGCCATACACCTACACCAAGCTCTGCTCCCTGTTCGTGGTCGCCATAAGTCCTCTCTTCGCCATACACCTACAACAACAAGTTCTACTCCCTGTTCGAGGTCGCCATAAGTCCTCTCTCCGCCATACACCTACACCAAGCTCTACTCCCTGTTCGTGGTCGCCATAAGTCCTCTCTTCGCCATACACCTACACCAAGCTCTGCTCCATGTTCGTGGTCGCCATAAGTCCTCCCTCCGCCATACACCTACAACAAGCTCTGCTCCCTGTTCGAGGTCGCCATAAGTCCTCTCTCCGTCATACACCTTCAACAACAAGTTCTGCTTCCTGTTCGAGTTCGCCAAAAGTCCTTTCTTCGTCATACACCCACACCGAGATCTGCTCCCTCTTCGTGGTCGCCATAAGTCCTCTCTCCGTCATACACCTACACCAAGTTCTGCTCCCTGTTCGAGGTCGCTATAAGTCCTCTCTCCGTCATACACCCACACCGAGTTCTGCTCCCTGTTCGAGGTCGCCATAAGTCCTCTCTCCGCCATACACCTACACCAAGTTCTGCTCCCTGTTGGAGGTCGCTATGTCCTCTCTCCGCCATACACCTACACCAAGTTCTGCTCCCTGTTCGAGGTCGCTATAAGTCCTCTCTCCGCCATACACTTACACCAAGCTCTGCTCCCTGTTCGTGGTCGCCATAAGTCCTCTCTCGGTCATACACCTACAACAACAAGTTCTGCTCCCTGTTCGAGGTCGCTATAAGTCCTCTCTCCGCCATACACCTACACCAAGCTCTGCTCCCTGTTCGAGGTCGCCATAAGTCCTCCCTCCGCCATACACCTACACCAAGCTCTACTCCCTGTTCGTGGTCGCCATAAGTCCTCTCTTCGCCATACACCTACAACAACAAGTTCTCCACCGTTCGTGGTCGCCATAAGTCCTCTCTCCGCCATACACCTACACCAAGCTCTACTCCCTGTTCGTGGTCGCCATAAGTCCTCTCTTCGCCATACACCTACAACAACAAGTTCTACTCCCTGTTCGAGGTCGCCATAAGTCCTCTCCTCGCCATACACTTACACCAAGTTCTGCTCCCTGTTCATGGTCGCCATAAGTCCTCTCTTCGCCATACACCTACAACAACAAGTTTTGCTTCCTGTTCGAGGTCGCTATTAGTCCTCTCTCCGCCATACACCTACACCAAGCTCTACTCCCTGTTCGTGGTCGCCATAAGTCCTCTCTTCGCCATACACCTACAACAACAAGTTCTACTCCCTGTTCGAGGTCGCCATGAGACATCTCTTCACCATACACCTACACCAAGCTCTACTCCCTGTTCGTGGTCGCCATAAGTCCTCCCTCCGCCAAACACCTACACCAAGCTCTGCTCCATGTTCGAGGTCGCCATAAGTCCTCCCTCCGCCATACACCTACAACAAGCTCTGCTCCCTGTTCGAGGTCGCCATAGGTCCTCTCTCCGTCATACACCTTCAACAACAAGTTCTGCTTCCTGTTCGAGTTCGCCAAAAGTCCTTTCTTCGTCATACACCCACACCGAGATCTGCTCCCTCTTCGTGGTCGCCATAAGTCCTCTCTCCGTCATACACCTACACCAAGTTCTGCTCCCTGTTCGAGGTCGCCATAAGTCCTCTCTCCGCCATACACCTACACCAAGTTCTGCTCCCTGTTCGAGGTCGCTATAAGTCCTCTCTCCGCCATACACTTACACCAAGCTCTGCTCCCTGTTCGTGGTCGCCATAAGTCCTCTCTCCGTCATACACCTACACCAAGTTCTGCTCCCTGTTCGTGGTCCCTTTAAGTCCTCTCCTCGCCATACACTTACACCAAGTTCTGCTCCCTGTTCGAGGTCGCCATAAGTCCTCTCTCGGCCATACACCTTCAACAACAAGTTCTGCTTCCTGTTCGAGTTCGCCAAAAGTCCTTTCTTCGTCATACACCCACACCGAGATCTGCTCCCTCTTCGTGGTCGCCATAAGTCCTCTCTCCGTCATACACCTACACCAAGTTCTGCTCCCTGTTCGAGGTCGCCATAAGTCCTCTCTCCGCCATACACCTACACCAAGTTCTGCTCCCTGTTCGAGGTCGCTATAAGTCCTCTCTCCGCCATACACTTACACCAAGCTCTGCTCCCTGTTCGTGGTCGCCATAAGTCCTCTCTCCGTCATACACCTACACCAAGTTCTGCTCCCTGTTCGTGGTCCCTTTAAGTCCTCTCCTCGCCATACACTTACACCAAGTTCTGCTCCCTGTTCGAGGTCGCCATAAGTCCTCTCTCCGCCATACACCTTCAACAACAAGTTCTGCTTCCTGTTCGAGTTCGCCAAAAGTCCTTTCTTCGTCATACACCCACACCGAGATCTGCTCCCTCTTCGTGGTCGCCATAAGTCCTCTCTCCGTCATACACCTACACCAAGTTCTGCTCCCTGTTCGAGGTCGCCATAAGTCCTCTCTCCGCCATACACCTACACCAAGTTCTGCTCCATGTTCGAGGTCGCTATAAGTCCTCTCTCTGCCATACACTTACACCAAGCTCTGCTCCCTGTTCGTGGTCGCCATAAGTCCTCTCTCCGTCATACACCTACACCAAGTTCTGCTCCCTGTTCGAGGTCGCTATAAGTCCTCTCTTCGCCATACACCTACACCAAGTTCTGCTCCCTGTTCGAGGTCGCTATAAGTCCTCTCTCCGCCATACACCTACACCAAGTTCTGCTCCCTGTTCGAGGTCGCCATAAGTCCTCTCTCCGTCATACACCTACAACATCAAGTTCTGCTTCCTCTTCGAGTTCGCCAAAAGTCCTTTCTTCGTCATACACCCACACCGAGTTCTGCTCCCTGTTCGTGGTCGCCATAAGTCCTCTCTCCGCCATACACCTACACCAAGCTCTGCTCCCTGTTCGTGGTCCCTTTAAGTCCTCTCCTCGCCATACACTTACACCAAGTTCTGCTCCCTGTTCATGGTCGCCATAAGTCCTCTCTTCGCCATACACCTACAACAACAAGTTTTGCTTCCTGTTCGAGGTCGCTATTAGTCCTCTCTTCGCCATACACCTACACCAAGCTCTGCTCCCTGTTCGAGGTCGCCATAAGTCCTCCCTCCGCCATACACCTACAGCAAGCTCTACTCCCTGTTCGTGGTCGCCATAAGTCCTCTCTTCGCCATACACCTACAGCAACAAGTTCTACTCCCTGTTCGTGGTCGCCATAAGTCCTCTCTCCGCCATACACCTACACCAAGCTCTACTCCCTGTTCGTGGTCGCCATAAGTCCTCTCTCCGCCATACACCTACACCAAGCTCTGCTCCATGTTCGAGGTCGCCATAAGTCCTCTCTTCGCCATACATCTACACCAAGCTCTGCTTCCTGTTCGTGGTCGCCATAAGTCCTCTCTTCGCCATACACCTACACCAAGCTCTGCTCCATGTTCGAGGTCGCCATAAGTCCTCTCTTCGCCATACACCTACACCAAGCTCTGTTTCCTGTTCGAGGTCGCCATGAGACTTCTCTTCACCATACACCTACACCAAGCTCTCCTCTCTGTTCGTGGTCGCCATAAGTCCTCCCTCCGCCATACACCTACAACAACAAGTTTTGCTTCCTGTTCGAGGTCGCTATTAGTCCTCTCTTCGCCATACACCTACACCAAGCTCTGCTCCCTGTTCGAGGTCGCCATAAGTCCTCCCTCCGCCATACACCTACACCAAGTTCTGCTCCCTGTTCGAGGTCGCCATAAGTCCTCTCTCCGCCATACACCTACAACAACAAGTTTTTCTTCCTGTTCGAGGTCGCTATTATTCCTCTCTTCGCCATTCACCTACACCAAGCTCTGCTCCCTGTTCGAGGTCGCCATAAGTCCTCCCTCCGCCATACACCTACACCAAGTTCTGCTCCCTGTTCGAGGTCGCCATAAGTCCTCTCTCCGCCATACACTTACACCAAGCTCTGCTCCCTGTTCGTGGTCGCCATAAGTCCTCTCTTCGCCATACACCTACACCAAGCTCTACTCCCTGTTCGTGGTCGCCATAAGTCCTCTCTTCGCCATACACCTACAACAACAAGTTCTACTCCCTGTTCGAGGTCGCCATAAGTCCTCTCTCCGCCATACACCTACACCAAGCTCTACTCCCTGTTCGTGGTCGCCATAACTCCTCTCTTCGCCATACACCTACACCAAGCTCTGCTCCATGTTCGAGGTCGCCATAAGTCCTCTCTCCGCCATACACCTACACCAAGCTCTACTCCCTGTTCGTGGTCGCCATAAGTCCTCTCTTCGCCATACACCTACAACAACAAGTTCTACTCCCTGTTCCTGGTCGCCATAAGTCCTCTCTCCGCCATACACCTACACCAAGCTCTGCTCCCTGTTCGAGGTCGCCATAAGTCCTCTCTTCGCCATACACCTACACCAAGCTCTGCTCCCTGTTCGTGGTCGCCATAAGTCCTCTCTTCGCCATACACCTACAACAACAAGTTCTACTCCCTGTTCGAGGTCGCCATAAGTCCTCTCTCCGCCATACACCTACACCAAGCTCTACTCCCTGTTCGTGGTCGCCATAAGTCCTCTCTTCGCCATACACCTACACCAAGCTCCGCTCCATGTTCGTGGTCGCCATAAGTCCTCCCTCCGCCATACACCTACAACAAGCTCTGCTCCCTGTTCGAGGTCGCCATAGGTCCTCTCTCCGTCATACACCTTCAACAACAAGTTCTGCTTCCTGTTCGAGTTCGCCAAAAGTCCTTTCTTCGTCATACACCCACACCGAGATCTGCTCCCTCTTCGTGGTCGCCATAAGTCCTCTCTCCGTCATACACCTACACCAAGTTCTGCTCCCTGTTCGAGGTCGCTATAAGTCCTCTCTCCGTCATACACCCACACCGAGTTCTGCTCCCTGTTCGAGGTCGCCATGAGTCCTCTCTCCGCCATACACCTACACCAAGTTCTGCTCCCTGTTCGAGGTTGCTATAAGTCCTCTCTCCGCCATACACCTACACCAAGTTCTGCTCCCTGTTCGAGGTCGCTATAAGTCCTCTCTCCGCCATACACTTACACCAAGCTCTGCTCCCTGTTCGTGGTCGCCATAAGTCCTCTCTCCGTCATACACCTACAACAACAAGTTCTGCTCCCTGTTCGAGGTCGCTATAAGTCCTCTCTCCGCCATACACCTACACCAAGCTCTGCTCCCTGTTCGAGGTCGCCATAAGTCCTCCCTCCGCCATACACCTACACCAAGCTCTACTCCCTGTTCGAGGTCGCCATAAGTCCTCTCTTCGCCATACACCTACAACAACAAGTTCTACTCCCTGTTCGTGGTCGCCATAAGTCCTCTCTCCGCCATACACCTACACCAAGCTCTACTCCCTGTTCGTGGTCGCCATAAGTCCTCTCTTCGCCATACACCTACAACAACAAGTTCTACTCCCTGTTCGAGGTCGCCATAAGTCCTCTCTCCGCCATACACCTACACCAAGCTCTACTCCCTGTTCGTGGTCGCCATAAGTCCTCTCTTCGCCATACACCTACACCAAGCTCTGCTCCATGTTCGAGGTCGCCATAAGTCCTCTCTCCGCCATACACCTACACCAAGCTCTACTCCCTGTTCGTGGTCGCCATAAGTCCTCTCTTCGCCATACACCTACAACAACAAGTTCTACTCCCTGTTCGAGGTCGCCATGAGACATCTCTTCACCATACACCTACACAAAGCTCTCCTCCCTGTTCGTGGTCGCCATAAGTCCTCCCTCCGCCAAACACCTACACCAAGCTCTGCTCCCTGTTCGAGGTCGCCATAGGTCCTCCCTCCGCCATACACCTACAACAAGCTCTGCTCCCTGTTCGAGGTCGCCATAGGTCCTCCCTCCGCCATACACCTACACCGAGTTCTGCTCCCTGTTCGAGGTCGCCATAAGTCCTCCCTCCGCCATACACCTACAACAAGCTCTGCTCCCTGTTCGAGGTCGCCATAGGTCCTCTCTCCGTCATACACCTTCAACAACAAGTTCTGCTTCCTGTTCGAGTTCGCCAAAAGTCCTTTCTTCGTCATACACCCACACCGAGATCTGCTCCCTCTTCGTGGTCGCCATAAGTCCTCTCTCCGTCATACACCTACACCAAGTTCTGCTCCCTGTTCGAGGTCGCCATAAGTCCTCTCTCCGCCATACACCTACAACAACAAGTTTTTCTTCCTGTTCGAGGTCGCTATTATTCCTCTCTTCGCCATTCACCTACACCAAGCTCTGCTCCCTGTTCGAGGTCGCCATAAGTCCTCCCTCCGCCATACACCTACACCAAGTTCTGCTCCCTGTTCGAGGTCGCCATAAGTCCTCTCTCCGCCATACACTTACACCAAGCTCTGCTCCCTGTTCGTGGTCGCCATAAGTCCTCTCTTCGCCATACACCTTCACCAAGCTCTACTCCCTGTTCGTGGTCGCCATAAGTCCTCTCTTCGCCATACACCTACAACAACAAGTTCTACTCCCTGTTCGAGGTCGCCATAAGTCCTCTCTCCGCCATACACCTACACCAAGCTCTACTCCCTGTTCGTGGTCGCCATAAGTCCTCTCTTCGCCATACACCTACAACAACAAGTTCTACTCCCTGTTCGAGGTCGCCATAAGTCCTCTCTCCGCCATACACCTACACCAAGCTCTACTCCCTGTTCGTGGTCGCCATAAGTCCTCTCTTCGCCATACACCTACACCAAGCTCTGCTCCATGTTCGAGGTCGCCATAAGTCCTCTCTCCGCCATACACCTACACCAAGCTCTACTCCCTGTTCGTGGTCGCCATAAGTCCTCTCTTCGCCATACACCTACAACAACAAGTTCTACTCCCTGTTCCTGGTCGCCATAAGTCCTCTCTCCGCCATACACCTACACCAAGCTCTACTCCCTGTTCGAGGTCGCCATAAGTCCTCTCTTCGCCATACACCTACACCAAGCTCTGCTCCCTGTTCGTGGTCGCCATAAGTCCTCTCTTCGCCATACACCTACAACAACAAGTTCTACTCCCTGTTCGAGGTCGCCATAAGTCCTCTCTCCGCCATACACCTACACCAAGCTCTACTCCCTGTTCGTGGTCGCCATAAGTCCCCTCTTCGCCATACACCTACACCAAGCTCTGCTCCATGTTCGTGGTCGCCATAAGTCCTCCCTCCGCCATACACCTACAACAAGCTCTGCTCCCTGTTCGAGGTCGCCATAGGTCCTCTCTCCGTCATACACCTTCAACAACAAGTTCTGCTTCCTGTTCGAGTTCGCCAAAAGTCCTTTCTTCGTCATACACCCACACCGAGATCTGCTCCCTCTTCGTGGTCGCCATAAGTCCTCTCGCCGTCATACACCTACACCAAGTTCTGCTCCCTGTTCGAGGTCGCTATAAGTCCTCTCTCCGTCATACACCCACACCGAGTTCTGCTCCCTGTTCGAGGTCGCCATAAGTCCTCTCTCCGCCATACACCTACACCAAGTTCTGCTCCCTGTTCGAGGTCGCTATAAGTCCTCTCTCCGCCATACACCTACACCAAGTTCTGCTCCCTGTTCGAGGTCGCTATAAGTCCTCTCTCCGCCATACACTTACACCAAGCTCTACTCCCTGTTCGTGGTCGCCATAAGTCCTCTCTTCGCCATACACCTACAACAACAAGTTCTACTCCCTGTTCGAGGTCGCCATAAGTCCTCTCTCCGCCATACACCTACACCAAGCTCTACTCCCTGTTCGTGGTCGCCATAAGTCCTCTCTTCGCCATACACCTACACCAAGCTCTGCTCCATGTTCGAGGTCGCCATAAGTCCTCTCTCCGCCATACACCTACACCAAGCTCTACTCCCTGTTCGTGGTCGCCATAAGTCCTCTCTTCGCCATACACCTACAACAACAAGTTCTACTCCCTGTTCGAGGTCGCCATGAGACATCTCTTCACCATACACCTACACAAAGCTCTCCTCCCTGTTCGTGGTCGCCATAAGTCCTCCCTCCGCCAAACACCTACACCAAGCTCTGCTCCATGTTCGAGGTCGCCATAAGTCCTCCCTCCGCCATACACCTACAACAAGCTCTGCTCCCTGTTCGAGGTCGCCATAGGTCCTCTCTCCGTCATACACCTTCAACAACAAGTTCTGCTTCCTGTTCGAGTTCGCCAAAAGTCCTTTCTTCGTCATACACCCACACCGAGATCTGCTCCCTCTTCGTGGTCGCCATAAGTCCTCTCTCCGTCATACACCTACACCAAGTTCTGCTCCCTGTTCGAGGTCGCCATAAGTCCTCTCTCCGCCATACACCTACAACAACAAGTTTTTCTTCCTGTTCGAGGTCGCTATTATTCCTCTCTTCGCCATTCACCTACACCAAGCTCTGCTCCCTGTTCGAGGTCGCCATAAGTCCTCCCTCCGCCATACACCTACACCAAGTTCTGCTCCCTGTTCGAGGTCGCCATAAGTCCTCTCTCCGCCATACACTTACACCAAGCTCTGCTCCCTGTTCGTGGTCGCCATAAGTCCTCTCTTCGCCATACACCTACACCAAGCTCTACTCCCTGTTCGTGGTCGTCATAAGTCCTCTCTTCGCCATACACCTACAACAACAAGTTCTACTCCCTGTTCGAGGTCGCCATAAGTCCTCTCTCCGCCATACACCTACACCAAGCTCTACTCCCTGTTCGTGGTCGCCATAAGTCCTCTCTTCGCCATACACCTACAACAACAAGTTCTACTCCCTGTTCGAGGTCGCCATAAGTCCTCTCTCCGCCATACACCTACACCAAGCTCTACTCCCTGTTCGTGGTCGCCATAAGTCCTCTCTTCGCCATACACCTACACCAAGCTCTGCTCCATGTTCGAGGTCGCCATAAGTCCTCTCTCCGCCATACACCTACACCAAGCTCTACTCCCTGTTCGTGGTCGCCATAAGTCCTCTCTTCGCCATACACCTACAACAACAAGTTCTACTCCCTGTTCCTCGTCGCCATAAGTCCTCTCTCCGCCATACACCTACACCAAGCTCTACTCCCTGTTCGAGGTCGCCATAAGTCCTCTCTTCGCCATACACCTACACCAAGCTCTGCTCCCTGTTCGTGGTCGCCATAAGTCCTCTCTTCGCCATACACCTACAACAACAAGTTCTACTCCCTGTTCGAGGTCGCCATAAGTCCTCTCTCCGCCATACACCTACACCAAGCTCTACTCCCTGTTCGTGGTCGCCATAAGTCCTCTCTTCGCCATACACCTACACCAAGCTCTGCTCCATGTTCGTGGTCGCCATAAGTCCTCC
This sequence comes from Haliotis rufescens, assembly GCF_023055435.1. Taxonomy (NCBI): domain Eukaryota; kingdom Metazoa; phylum Mollusca; class Gastropoda; order Lepetellida; family Haliotidae; genus Haliotis; species Haliotis rufescens. Next base: position 6,128,892 of record NW_025963891.1, on the reverse strand, counting down.
CTCCGCCATACACCTACAACAAGCTCTGCTCCCTGTTCGAGGTCGCCATAGGTCCTCTCTCCGTCATACACCTTCAACAACAAGTTCTGCTTCCTGTTCGAGTTCGCCAAAAGTCCTTTCTTCGTCATACACCCACACCGAGATCTGCTCCCTCATCGTGGTCGCCATAAGTCCTCTCTCCGTCATACACCTACACCAAGTTCTGCTCCCTGTTCGAGGTCGCTATAAGTCCTCTCTCCGTCATACACCCACACCGAGTTCTGCTCCCTGTTCGAGGTCGCCATAAGTCCTCTCTCCGCCATACACCTACACCAAGTTCTGCTCCCTGTTCGAGGTCGCTATAAGTCCTCTCTCCGCCATACACCTACACCAAGTTCTGCTCCCTGTTCGAGGTCGCTATAAGTCCTCTCTCCGCCATACACTTACACCAAGCTCTGCTCCCTGTTCGTGGTCGCCATCAGTCCTCTCTCCGTCATACACCTACAACAACAAGTTCTGCTCCCTGTTCGAGGTCGCTATAAGTCCTCTCTCCGCCATACACCTACACCAAGCTCTGTTCCATTTCGAGGTCGCCATAAGTCCTCCCTCCGCCATACACCTACACCAAGCTCTACTCCCTGTTCGTGGTCGCCATAAGTCCTCTCTTCGCCATACACCTACAACAACAAGTTCTACTCCCTGTTCGTGGTCGCCATAAGTCCTCTCTCCGCCATACACCTACACCAAGCTCTACTCCCTGTTCGTGGTCGCCATAAGTCCTCTCTTCGCCATACACCTACAACAACAAGTTCTACTCCCTGTTCGAGGTCGCCATAAGTCCTCTCTCCGCCATACACCTACACCAAGCTCTACTCCCTGTTCGTGGTCGCCATAAGTCCTCTCTTCGCCATACACCTACACCAAGCTCTGCTCCATGTTCGAGGTCGCCATAAGTCCTCTCTCCGCCATACACCTACACCAAGCTCTACTCCCTGTTCGTGGTCGCCATAAGTCCTCTCTTCGCCATACACCTACAACAACAAGTTCTACTCCCTGTTCGAGGTCGCCATGAGACATCTCTTCACCATACACCTACACCAAGCTCTCCTCCCTGTTCGTGGTCGCCATAAGTCCTCCCTCCGCCAAACACCTACACCAAGCTCTGCTCCATGTTCGAGGTCGCCATAAGTCCTCCCTCCGCCATACACCTACAACAAGCTCTGCTCCCTGTTCGAGGTCGCCATAGGTCCTCTCTCCGTCATACACCTTCAACAACAAGTTCTGTTTCCTGTTCGAGTTCGCCAAAAGTCCTTTCTTCGTCATACACCCACACCGAGATCTGCTCCCTCTTCGTGGTCGCCATAAGTCCTCTCTCCGTCATACACCTACACCAAGTTCTGCTCCCTGTTCGAGGTCGCCATAAGTCCTCTCTCCGCCATACACCTTCAACAACAAGTTCTGCTTCCTGTTCGAGTTCGCCAAAAGTCCTTTCTTCGTCATACACCCACACCGAGATCTGCTCCCTCTTCGTGGTCACCATAAGTCCTCTCTCCGTCATACATCTACACCAAGTTCTGCTCCCTGTTCGAGGTCGCCATAAGTCCTCTCTCCGCCATACACCTACAACAAGTTCTGCTCCCTGTTCGAGGTCGCTATAAGTCCTCTCTCCGCCATACACTTACACCAAGCTCTGCTCCCTGTTCGTGGTCGCCATAAGTCCTCTCTCCGTCATACACCTACACCAAGTTCTGCTCCCTGTTCGTGGTCCCTTTAAGTCCTCTCCTCGCCATACACTTACACCAAGTTCTGCTCCCTGTTCGAGGTCGCCATAAGTCCTCTCTCCGCCATACACCTTCAACAACAAGTTCTGCTTCCTGTTCGAGGTCGCTATAAGTCCTCTCTTCGCCATACACCTACACCAAGTTCTGCTCCCTGTTCGAGGTCGCTATAAGTCCTCTCTCCGCCATACACCTACACCAAGTTCTGCTCCCTGTTCGAGGTCGCCATAAGTCCTCTCTCCGTCATACACCTACAACATCAAGTTCTGCTTCCTCTTCGAGTTCGCCAAAAGTCCTTTCTTCGTCATACACCCACACCGAGTTCTGCTCCCTGTTCGTGGTCGCCATAAGTCCTCTCTCCGCCATACACCTACACCAAGCTCTGCTCCCTGTTCGTGGTCCCTTTAAGTCCTCTCCTCGCCATACACTTACACCAAGTTCTGCTCCCTGTTCATGGTCGCCATAAGTCCTCTCTTCGCCATACACCTACAACAACAAGTTTTGCTTCCTGTTCGAGGTCGCTATTAGTCCTCTCTTCGCCATACACCTACACCAAGCTCTGCTCCCTGTTCGAGGTCGCCATAAGTCCTCCCTCCGCCATACACCTACACCAAGCTCTACTCCCTGTTCGTGGTCGCCATAAGTCCTCTCTTCGCCATACACCTACAGCAACAAGTTCTACTCCCTGTTCGTGGTCGCCATAAGTCCTCTCTCCGCCATACACCTACACCAAGCTCTACTCCCTGTTCGTGGTCGCCATAAGTCCTCTCTTCGCCATTCACCTACACCAAGCTCTGCTCCATGTTCGAGGTCGCCATAAGTCCTCTCTTCGCCATACACCTACACCAAGCTCTGTTTCCTGTTCGAGGTCGCCATGAGACTTCTCTTCACCATACACCTACACCAAGCTCTCCTCTCTGTTCGTGGTCGCCATAAGTCCTCCCTCCGCCATACACCTACAACAACAAGTTTTGCTTCCTGTTCGAGGTCGCTATTAGTCCTCTCTTCGCCATACACCTACACCAAGCTCTGCTCCCTGTTCGAGGTCGCCATAAGTCCTCCCTCCGCCATACACCTACACCAAGTTCTGCTCCCTGTTCGAGGTCGCCATAAGTCCTCTCTCCGCCATACACCTACAACAACAAGTTTTTCTTCCTGTTCGAGGTCGCTATTATTCCTCTCTTCGCCATTCACCTACACCAAGCTCTGCTCCCTGTTCGAGGTCGCCATAAGTCCTCCCTCCGCCATACACCTACACCAAGTTCTGCTCCCTGTTCGAGGTCGCCATAAGTCCTCTCTCCGCCATACACTTACACCAAGCTCTGCTCCCTGTTCGTGGTCGCCATAAGTCCTCTCTTCGCCATACACCTACACCAAGCTCTACTCCCTGTTCGTGGTCGCCATAAGTCCTCTCTTCGCCATACACCTACAACAACAAGTTCTACTCCCTGTTCGAGGTCGCCATAAGTCCTCTCTCCGCCATACACCTACACCAAGCTCTACTCCCTGTTCGTGGTCGCCATAAGTCCTCTCTTCGCCATACACCTACAACAACAAGTTCTACTCCCTGTTCGAGGTCGCCATAAGTCCTCTCTCCGCCATACACCTACACCAAGCTCTACTCCCTGTTCGTGGTCGCCATAAGTCCTCTCTTCGCCATACACCTACAGCAACAAGTTCTACTCCCTGTTCGTGGTCGCCATAAGTCCTCTCTCCGCCATACACCTACACCAAGCTCTACTCCCTGTTCGTGGTCGCCATAAGTCCTCTCTTCGCCATTCACCTACACCAAGCTCTGCTCCATGTTCGAGGTCGCCATAAGTCCTCTCTTCGCCATACACCTACACCAAGCTCTGTTTCCTGTTCGAGGTCGCCATGAGACTTCTCTTCACCATACACCTACACCAAGCTCTCCTCTCTGTTCGTGGTCGCCATAAGTCCTCCCTCCGCCATACACCTACAACAACAAGTTTTGCTTCCTGTTCGAGGTCGCTATTAGTCCTCTCTTCGCCATACACCTACACCAAGCTCTGCTCCCTGTTCGAGGTCGCCATAAGTCCTCCCTCCGCCATACACCTACACCAAGTTCTGCTCCCTGTTCGAGGTCGCCATAAGTCCTCTCTCCGCCATACACCTACAACAACAAGTTTTTCTTCCTGTTCGAGGTCGCTATTATTCCTCTCTTCGCCATTCACCTACACCAAGCTCTGCTCCCTGTTCGAGGTCGCCATAAGTCCTCCCTCCGCCATACACCTACACCAAGTTCTGCTCCCTGTTCGAGGTCGCCATAAGTCCTCTCTCCGCCATACACTTACACCAAGCTCTGCTCCCTGTTCGTGGTCGCCATAAGTCCTCTCTTCGCCATACACCTACACCAAGCTCTACTCCCTGTTCGTGGTCGCCATAAGTCCTCTCTTCGCCATACACCTACAACAACAAGTTCTACTCCCTGTTCGAGGTCGCCATAAGTCCTCTCTCCGCCATACACCTACACCAAGCTCTACTCCCTGTTCGTGGTCGCCATAAGTCCTCTCTTCGCCATACACCTACAACAACAAGTTCTACTCCCTGTTCGAGGTCGCCATAAGTCCTCTCTCCGCCATACACCTTCAACAACAAGTTCTGCTTCCTGTTCGAGGTCGCTATAAGTCCTCTCTTCGCCATACACCTACACCAAGTTCTGCTCCCTGTTCGAGGTCGCTATAAGTCCTCTCTCCGCCATACACCTACACCAAGTTCTGCTCCCTGTTCGAGGTCGCCATAAGTCCTCTCTCCGTCATACACCTACAACATCAAGTTCTGCTTCCTCTTCGAGTTCGCCAAAAGTCCTTTCTTCGTCATACACCCACACCGAGTTCTGCTCCCTGTTCGTGGTCGCCATAAGTCCTCTCTCCGCCATACACCTACACCAAGCTCTGCTCCCTGTTCGTGGTCCCTTTAAGTCCTCTCCTCGCCATACACTTACACCAAGTTCTGCTCCCTGTTCATGGTCGCCATAAGTCCTCTCTTCGCCATACACCTACAACAACAAGTTTTGCTTCCTGTTCGAGGTCGCTATTAGTCCTCTCTTCGCCATACACCTACACCAAGCTCTGCTCCCTGTTCGAGGTCGCCATAAGTCCTCCCTCCGCCATACACCTACACCAAGCTCTACTCCCTGTTCGTGGTCGCCATAAGTCCTCTCTTCGCCATACACCTACAGCAACAAGTTCTACTCCCTGTTCGTGGTCGCCATAAGTCCTCTCTCCGCCATACACCTACACCAAGCTCTACTCCCTGTTCGTGGTCGCCATAAGTCCTCTCTTCGCCATTCACCTACACCAAGCTCTGCTCCATGTTCGAGGTCGCCATAAGTCCTCTCTTCGCCATACACCTACACCAAGCTCTGTTTCCTGTTCGAGGTCGCCATGAGACTTCTCTTCACCATACACCTACACCAAGCTCTCCTCTCTGTTCGTGGTCGCCATAAGTCCTCCCTCCGCCATACACCTACAACAACAAGTTTTGCTTCCTGTTCGAGGTCGCTATTAGTCCTCTCTTCGCCATACACCTACACCAAGCTCTGCTCCCTGTTCGAGGTCGCCATAAGTCCTCCCTCCGCCATACACCTACACCAAGTTCTGCTCCCTGTTCGAGGTCGCCATAAGTCCTCTCTCCGCCATACACCTACAACAACAAGTTTTTCTTCCTGTTCGAGGTCGCTATTATTCCTCTCTTCGCCATTCACCTACACCAAGCTCTGCTCCCTGTTCGAGGTCGCCATAAGTCCTCCCTCCGCCATACACCTACACCAAGTTCTGCTCCCTGTTCGAGGTCGCCATAAGTCCTCTCTCCGCCATACACTTACACCAAGCTCTGCTCCCTGTTCGTGGTCGCCATAAGTCCTCTCTTCGCCATACACCTACACCAAGCTCTACTCCCTGTTCGTGGTCGCCATAAGTCCTCTCTTCGCCATACACCTACAACAACAAGTTCTACTCCCTGTTCGAGGTCGCCATAAGTCCTCTCTCCGCCATACACCTACACCAAGCTCTACTCCCTGTTCGTGGTCGCCATAAGTCCTCTCTTCGCCATACACCTACAACATCAAGTTCTACTCCCTGTTCGAGGTCGCCATAAGTCCTCTCTCCGCCATACACCTTCAACAACAAGTTCTGCTTCCTGTTCGAGGTCGCTATAAGTCCTCTCTTCGCCATACACCTACACCAAGTTCTGCTCCCTGTTCGAGGTCGCTATAAGTCCTCTCTCCGCCATACACCTACACCAAGTTCTGCTCCCTGTTCGAGGTCGCCATAAGTCCTCTCTCCGTCATACACCTACAACATCAAGTTCTGCTTCCTCTTCGAGTTCGCCAAAAGTCCTTTCTTCGTCATACACCCACACCGAGTTCTGCTCCCTGTTCGTGGTCGCCATAAGTCCTCTCTCCGCCATACACCTACACCAAGCTCTGCTCCCTGTTCGTGGTCCCTTTAAGTCCTCTCCTCGCCATACACTTACACCAAGTTCTGCTCCCTGTTCATGGTCGCCATAAGTCCTCTCTTCGCCATACACCTACAACAACAAGTTTTGCTTCCTGTTCGAGGTCGCTATTAGTCCTCTCTTCGCCATACACCTACACCAAGCTCTGCTCCCTGTTCGAGGTCGCCATAAGTCCTCCCTCCGCCATACACCTACACCAAGCTCTACTCCCTGTTCGTGGTCGCCATAAGTCCTCTCTTCGCCATACACCTACAGCAACAAGTTCTACTCCCTGTTCGTGGTCGCCATAAGTCCTCTCTCCGCCATACACCTACACCAAGCTCTACTCCCTGTTCGTGGTCGCCATAAGTCCTCTCTTCGCCATTCACCTACACCAAGCTCTGCTCCATGTTCGAGGTCGCCATAAGTCCTCTCTTCGCCATACACCTACACCAAGCTCTGTTTCCTGTTCGAGGTCGCCATGAGACTTCTCTTCACCATACACCTACACCAAGCTCTCCTCTCTGTTCGTGGTCGCCATAAGTCCTCCCTCCGCCATACACCTACAACAACAAGTTTTGCTTCCTGTTCGAGGTCGCTATTAGTCCTCTCTTCGCCATACACCTACACCAAGCTCTGCTCCCTGTTCGAGGTCGCCATAAGTCCTCCCTCCGCCATACACCTACACCAAGTTCTGCTCCCTGTTCGAGGTCGCCATAAGTCCTCTCTCCGCCATACACCTACAACAACAAGTTTTTCTTCCTGTTCGAGGTCGCTATTATTCCTCTCTTCGCCATTCACCTACACCAAGCTCTGCTCCCTGTTCGAGGTCGCCATAAGTCCTCCCTCCGCCATACACCTACACCAAGTTCTGCTCCCTGTTCGAGGTCGCCATAAGTCCTCTCTCCGCCATACACTTACACCAAGCTCTGCTCCCTGTTCGTGGTCGCCATAAGTCCTCTCTTCGCCATACACCTACACCAAGCTCTACTCCCTGTTCGTGGTCGCCATAAGTCCTCTCTTCGCCATACACCTACAACAACAAGTTCTACTCCCTGTTCGAGGTCGCCATAAGTCCTCTCTCCGCCATACACCTACACCAAGCTCTACTCCCTGTTCGTGGTCGCCATAAGTCCTCTCTTCGCCATACACCTACAACAACAAGTTCTACTCCCTGTTCGAGGTCGCCATAAGTCCTCTCTCCGCCATACACCTACACCAAGCTCTACTCCCTGTTCCTGGTCGCCATAAGTCCTCTCTTCGCCATACACCTACACCAAGCTCTGCTCCATGTTCGAGGTCGCCATAAGTCCTCTCTCCGCCATACACCTACACCAAGCTCTACTCCCTGTTCGTGGTCGCCATAAGTCCTCTCTTCGCCATACACCTACAACAACAAGTTCTACTCCCTGTTCGAGGTCGCCATAAGTCCTCTCTCCGCCATACACCTACACCAAGCTCTACTCCCTGTTCGTGGTCGCCATAAGTCCTCTCTTCGCCATACACCTACAACAACAAGTTCTACTCCCTGTTCGAGGTCGCCATAAGTCCTCTCTCCGCCATACACCTTCAACAACAAGTTCTGCTTCCTGTTCGAGGTCGCTATAAGTCCTCTCTTCGCCATACACCTACACCAAGTTCTGCTCCCTGTTCGAGGTCGCTATAAGTCCTCTCTCCGCCATACACCTACACCAAGTTCTGCTCCCTGTTCGAGGTCGCCATAAGTCCTCTCTCCGTCATACACCTACAACATCAAGTTCTGCTTCCTCTTCGAGTTCGCCAAAAGTCCTTTCTTCGTCATACACCCACACCGAGTTCTGCTCCCTGTTCGTGGTCGCCATAAGTCCTCTCTCCGCCATACACCTACACCAAGCTCTGCTCCCTGTTCGTGGTCCCTTTAAGTCCTCTCCTCGCCATACACTTACACCAAGTTCTGCTCCCTGTTCATGGTCGCCATAAGTCCTCTCTTCGCCATACACCTACAACAACAAGTTTTGCTTCCTGTTCGAGGTCGCTATTAGTCCTCTCTTCGCCATACACCTACACCAAGCTCTGCTCCCTGTTCGAGGTCGCCATAAGTCCTCCCTCCGCCATACACCTACACCAAGCTCTACTCCCTGTTCGTGGTCGCCATAAGTCCTCTCTTCGCCATACACCTACAGCAACAAGTTCTACTCCCTGTTCGTGGTCGCCATAAGTCCTCTCTCCGCCATACACCTACACCAAGCTCTACTCCCTGTTCGTGGTCGCCATAAGTCCTCTCTTCGCCATTCACCTACACCAAGCTCTGCTCCATGTTCGAGGTCGCCATAAGTCCTCTCTTCGCCATACACCTACACCAAGCTCTGTTTCCTGTTCGAGGTCGCCATGAGACTTCTCTTCACCATACACCTACACCAAGCTCTCCTCTCTGTTCGTGGTCGCCATAAGTCCTCCCTCCGCCATACACCTACAACAACAAGTTTTGCTTCCTGTTCGAGGTCGCTATTAGTCCTCTCTTCGCCATACACCTACACCAAGCTCTGCTCCCTGTTCGAGGTCGCCATAAGTCCTCTCTTCGCCATACACCTACACCAAGCTCTGTTTCCTGTTCGAGGTCGCCATGAGACTTCTCTTCACCATACACCTACACCAAGCTCTCCTCTCTGTTCGTGGTCGCCATAAGTCCTCCCTCCGCCATACACCTACAACAACAAGTTTTGCTTCCTGTTCGAGGTCGCTATTAGTCCTCTCTTCGCCATACACCTACACCAAGCTCTGCTCCCTGTTCGAGGTCGCCATAAGTCCTCCCTCCGCCATACACCTACACCAAGTTCTGCTCCCTGTTCGAGGTCGCCATAAGTCCTCTCTCCGCCATACACCTACAACAACAAGTTTTTCTTCCTGTTCGAGGTCGCTATTATTCCTCTCTTCGCCATTCACCTACACCAAGCTCTGCTCCCTGTTCGAGGTCGCCATAAGTCCTCCCTCCGCCATACACCTACACCAAGCTCTGCTCCCTGTTCGAGGTCGCCATAAGTCCTCTCTCCGCCATACACTTACACCAAGCTCTGCTCCCTGTTCGTGGTCGCCATAAGTCCTCTCTTCGCCATACACCTACACCAAGCTCTACTCCCTGTTCGTGGTCGCCATAAGTCCTCTCTTCGCCATACACCTACAACAACAAGTTCTACTCCCTGTTCGAGGTCGCCATAAGTCCTCTCTCCGCCATACACCTACACCAAGCTCTACTCCCTGTTCGTGGTCGCCATAAGTCCTCTCTTCGCCATACACCTACAACAACAAGTTCTACTCCCTGTTCGTGGTCGCCATAAGTCCTCTCTCCGCCATACACCTACACCAAGCTCTACTCCCTGTTCCTGGTCGCCATAAGTCCTCTCTTCGCCATACACCTACACCAAGCTCTGCTCCATGTTCGAGGTCGCCATAAGTCCTCTCTCCGCCATACACCTACACCAAGCTCTACTCCCTGTTCGTGGTCGCCATAAGTCCTCTCTTCGCCATACACCTACAACAACAAGTTCTACTCCCTGTTCGAGGTCGCCATGAGACATCTCTTCACCATACACCTACACCAAGCTCTCCTCCCTGTTCGTGGTCGCCATAAGTCCTCCCTCCGCCAAACACCTACACCAAGCTCTGCTCCATGTTCGTGGTCGCCATAAGTCCTCCCTCCGCCATACACCTACAACAAGCTCTGCTCCCTGTTCGAGGTCGCCATAGGTCCTCTCTCCGTCATACACCTTCAACAACAAGTTCTGCTTCCTGTTCGAGTTCGCCAAAAGTCCTTTCTTCGTCATACACCCACACCGAGATCTGCTTCCTGTTCGTGGTCGCTATAAGTCCTCTCTCCGTCATACACCTACACCAAGTTCTGCTCCCTGTTCGAGGTCGCTATAAGTTCTCTCTCCGCCATACACCTACACCAAGTTCTCCTCCCTGTTCGAGGTCGCTATAAGTCCTCCCTCCGCCATACACCTACACCAAGTTCTGCTCCCTGTTCGAGGTCGCTATAAGTCCTCTCACCGCCATACACTTACACCAAGCTCTGCTCCCTGTTCGTGGTCGCCATAAGTCCTCTCTCCGTCATACACCTACACCAAGTTCTGCTCCCTGTTCGAGGTCGCTATAAGTCCTCTCTCCGCCATACACTTACACCAAGCTCTGCTCCCTGTTCGTGGTCGCCATAAGTCCTCTCTCCGTCATACACCTACACCAAGTTCTGCTCCCTGTTCGAGGTCGCCATAAGTCCTCTCTCCGCCATACACCTACACCAAGTTCTGCTCCCTGTTCGAGGTCGCCATAAGTCCTCCCTCCGCCATACACCTACACCAAGCTCTACTCCCTGTTCGTGGTCGCCATAAGTCCTCTCTTCGCCATACACCTACAGCAACAAGTTCTACTCCCTGTTCGTGGTCGCCATAAGTCCTCTCTCCGCCATACACCTACACCAAGCTCTACTCCCTGTTCGTGGTCGCCATAAGTCCTCTCTTCGCCATTCACCTACACCAAGCTCTGCTCCATGTTCGAGGTCGCCATAAGTCCTCTCTTCGCCATACACCTACACCAAGCTCTGTTTCCTGTTCGAGGTCGCCATGAGACTTCTCTTCACCATACACCTACACCAAGCTCTCCTCTCTGTTCGTGGTCGCCATAAGTCCTCCCTCCGCCATACACCTACAACAACAAGTTTTGCTTCCTGTTCGAGGTCGCTATTAGTCCTCTCTTCGCCATACACCTACACCAAGCTCTGCTCCCTGTTCGAGGTCGCCATAAGTCCTCTCTTCGCCATACACCTACACCAAGCTCTGTTTCCTGTTCGAGGTCGCCATGAGACTTCTCTTCACCATACACCTACACCAAGCTCTCCTCTCTGTTCGTGGTCGCCATAAGTCCTCCCTCCGCCATACACCTACAACAACAAGTTTTGCTTCCTGTTCGAGGTCGCTATTAGTCCTCTCTTCGCCATACACCTACACCAAGCTCTGCTCCCTGTTCGAGGTCGCCATAAGTCCTCCCTCCGCCATACACCTACACCAAGTTCTGCTCCCTGTTCGAGGTCGCCATAAGTCCTCTCTCCGCCATACACCTACAACAACAAGTTTTTCTTCCTGTTCGAGGTCGCTATTATTCCTCTCTTCGCCATTCACCTACACCAAGCTCTGCTCCCTGTTCGAGGTCGCCATAAGTCCTCCCTCCGCCATACACCTACACCAAGCTCTGCTCCCTGTTCGAGGTCGCCATAAGTCCTCTCTCCGCCATACACTTACACCAAGCTCTGCTCCCTGTTCGTGGTCGCCATAAGTCCTCTCTTCGCCATACACCTACACCAAGCTCTACTCCCTGTTCGTGGTCGCCATAAGTCCTCTCTTCGCCATACACCTACAACAACAAGTTCTACTCCCTGTTCGAGGTCGCCATAAGTCCTCTCTCCGCCATACACCTACACCAAGCTCTACTCCCTGTTCGTGGTCGCCATAAGTCCTCTCTTCGCCATACACCTACAACAACAAGTTCTACTCCCTGTTCGTGGTCGCCATAAGTCCTCTCTCCGCCATACACCTACACCAAGCTCTACTCCCTGTTCCTGGTCGCCATAAGTCCTCTCTTCGCCATACACCTACACCAAGCTCTGCTCCATGTTCGAGGTCGCCATAAGTCCTCTCTCCGCCATACACCTACACCAAGCTCTACTCCCTGTTCGTGGTCGCCATAAGTCCTCTCTTCGCCATACACCTACAACAACAAGTTCTACTCCCTGTTCGAGGTCGCCATGAGACATCTCTTCACCATACACCTACACCAAGCTCTCCTCCCTGTTCGTGGTCGCCATAAGTCCTCCCTCCGCCAAACACCTACACCAAGCTCTGCTCCATGTTCGTGGTCGCCATAAGTCCTCCCTCCGCCATACACCTACAACAAGCTCTGCTCCCTGTTCGAGGTCGCCATAGGTCCTCTCTCCGTCATACACCTTCAACAACAAGTTCTGCTTCCTGTTCGAGTTCGCCAAAAGTCCTTTCTTCGTCATACACCCACACCGAGATCTGCTTCCTGTTCGTGGTCGCTATAAGTCCTCTCTCCGTCATACACCTACACCAAGTTCTGCTCCCTGTTCGAGGTCGCTATAAGTTCTCTCTCCGCCATACACCTACACCAAGTTCTCCTCCCTGTTCGAGGTCGCTATAAGTCCTCCCTCCGCCATACACCTACACCAAGTTCTGCTCCCTGTTCGAGGTCGCTATAAGTCCTCTCACCGCCATACACTTACACCAAGCTCTGCTCCCTGTTCGTGGTCGCCATAAGTCCTCTCTCCGTCATACACCTACACCAAGTTCTGCTCCCTGTTCGAGGTCGCTATAAGTCCTCTCTCCGCCATACACTTACACCAAGCTCTGCTCCCTGTTCGTGGTCGCCATAAGTCCTCTCTCCGTCATACACCTACACCAAGTTCTGCTCCCTGTTCGAGGTCGCCATAAGTCCTCTCTCCGCCATACACCTACACCAAGTTCTGCTCCCTGTTCGAGGTCGCTATAAGTCCTCTCTCCGCCATACACCTACACCAAGTTCTGCTCCCTGTTCGAGGTCGCCATAAGTCCTCTCTCCGTCATACACCTACAACATCAAGTTCTGCTTCCTGTTCGAGTTCGCCAAAAGTCCTTTCTTCGTCATACACCCACACCGAGTTCTGCTCCCTGTTCGTGGTCGCCATAAGTCCTCTCTCCGCCATACACCTACACCAAGCTCTGCTCCCTGTTCGTGGTCCCTTTAAGTCCTCTCCTCGCCATACACTTACACCAAGTTCTGCTCCCTGTTCATGGTCGCCATAAGTTCTCTCTTCGCCATACACCTACAACAACAAGTTTTGCTTCCTGTTCGAGGTCGCTATTAGTCCTCTCTTCGCCATACACCTACACCAAGCTCTGCTCCCTGTTCGAGGTCGCCATAAGTCCTCCCTCCGCCATACACCTACACCAAGCTCTACTCCCTGTTCGTGGTCGCCATAAGTCCTCTCTTCGCCATACACCTACAGCAACAAGTTCTACTCCCTGTTCGTGGTCGCCATAAGTCCTCTCTCCGCCATACACCTACACCAAGCTCTACTCCCTGTTCGTGGTCGCCATAAGTCCTCTCTCCGTCATACACCTACACCAAGCTCTGCTCCCTGTTCGAGGTCGCCATAAGTCCTCTCTTCGCCATACATCTACACCAAGCTCTGCTTCCTGTTCGTGGTCGCCATAAGTCCTCTCTTCGCCATACACCTACACCAAGCTCTGCTCCATGTTCGAGGTCGCCATAAGTCCTCTCTTCGCCATACACCTACACCAAGCTCTGCTTCCTGTTCGAGGTTGCCATGAGACTTCTCTTCACCATACACCTACACCAAGCTCTCCTCTCTGTTCGAGGTCGCCATAAGTCCTCCCTCCGCCATACACCTACAACAACAAGTTTTGCTTCCTGTTCGAGGTCGCTATTAGTCCTCTCTCCGCCATACACCTACACCAAGCTCTGCTCCCTGTTCGTGGTCGCCATAAGTCCTCCCTCCGCCATACACCTACACCAAGTTCTGCTCCCTGTTCGAGGTCGCCATAAGTCCTCTCTTCGCCATACACCTACACCAAGCTCTGCTCCCTGTTCATGGTCGCCATAAGTCCTCTCTCCGCAATACACCTACAACAACAAGTTTTGCTTCCTGTTCGAGGTCGCTTTTAGTCCTCTCTTCGCCATACACCTACACCAAGCTCTGCTCCCTGTTCGAGGTCGCCATAAGTCCTCCCTCCGCCATACACCTACACCAAGCTCTGCTCCCTGTTCGTGGTCGCCATAAGTCCTCTCTTCGCCATACACCTACAACAACAAGTTCTACTCCCTGTTCGAGGTCGCCATAAGTCCTGACTCCGCCATACACCTACACCAAGCTCTACTCCCTGTTCGTGGTCGCCATAAGTCCTCTCTTCGCCATACACCTACAGCAACAAGTTCTACTCCCTGTTCGAGGTCGCCATAAGTCCTCTCTCCGCCATACACCTACACCAAGCTCTACTCCCTGTTCGTGGTCGCCATAAGTCCTCTCTCCGTCATACACCTACACCAAGCTCTGCTCCCTGTTCGAGGTCGCCATAAGTCCTCTCTTCGCCATACATCTACACCAAGCTCTGCTTCCTGTTCGTGGTCGCCATAAGTCCTCTCTTCGCCATACACCTACACCAAGCTCTGCTCTATGTTCGAGGTCGCCATAAGTCCTCTCTTCGCCTTACATCTACACCAAGCTCTGCTTCCTGTTCGAGGTCGCCATGAGACTTCTCTTCACCATACACCTACACCAAGCTCTCCTCCCTGTTCGTGGTCGCCATAAGTCCTCCCTCCGCCATACACCTACAACAAGCTCTGCTCCCTGTTCGAGGTCGCCATAAGTCCTCTCTCCGTCATACACCTTCAACAACAAGTTCTGCTTCCTGTTCGAGTTCGCCAAAAGTCCTTTCTTCGTCATACACCCACACCGAGTTCTGCTCCCTCTTCGTGGTCGCCATAAGTCCTCTCTCCGTCATACACCTACAACAACACGAAACCTCACTCACAACAGAAAATATGGAAAATAAACAAATATTGACTTCCAGGCTTTGTGTCAATATTTTATCCTTGGTCAGTATCGAAAGCGAGAACTTTTGAGAGATGCAAAGTTATCATACGTTAATATCCTTGTTCAGTATCGAGCGGAGTAATACGAAAATATCACAAATGAATATCCTGGGTCAGTATATAGGCGTGAGAACCTCGGATAGATACGCATATGAAATGAAGAAGTTGTTATCCATAAATTGTCTCTAGCCTTGTTATCCATAAATTGTCTCTAGCCGTTACAGTAAATAAAGATGTTGCCCATAAATTGTCTCTAGCCGTTACAGTAAATAAAGATGTTGTCCATACATTGTCTCTAGCCTTTACAGTAAATAAAGATGTTGTCCATACATTGTCTCTAGCGTTTACAGTAAATAAAGAAGTTGTTATCCATAACTTGTCTCTAGCCTTTACAGTAAATAAAGATGTTGTCCATATATTGTCTCTAGCCTTTACAGTAAATAAAGAAGTTGTTATCCATAACTTGTCTCTAGCCTTTACAGTAAATAACGAAGTTGTTATCCATAAATTGTCTCTAGCCTTTACAGTAAATAAAGAAGTTGTTATCCATAACTTGTCTCTAGCCTTTACAGTAAATAACGAAGTTGTTATCCATAATTTGTCTCTACTTTATTAATATCCGAGGTCAGTGTCCGAGGTCAGGGGTGATGTTCATCACTTTGCCACTGGTGGTGGGAGGCCGAGTTCAAGATGGGATGAGAGAGATTCGAACAGGACCCAACATCTTCAACTGCCACCACTACACTAAAGAATATGTTGATAAAAGAAATGTGATATGACTATGGACTATTGACGAGTCACAACATGTCACATAGCCAGTAAGTATAAGCGACACATCTCTCCATTAGAAATCTCTGCCAAAAGAACGGCCCATTGTATCATATCATAAGCAAGTGTACACGAATCACTATCAAATGGCGATGCTACCAGATGTTCGGGAAAATGTGAGCGTATCTTGCCCCACAAAAGCATGCAAAGAAAAGTTGGTTGTTCACCTAAAAACAACACGGGAAAATATGGTACAAGTCAAAGTAGGGAATTGCATTGGAGATCATTTTTGAAAACATTCTGAAGAATGAACTTGAACTTGATAACTTTCAAGACTCCCGATCAGTCTCGCTCCAGGTTCATCATCTCTCGTGAGAATTTACGTCGTTTTGAGGTGAGATGAAATTAGGATTAACGTCGCGTCCAAGATTATTGCACTTATATAGCGACGTGCATGCACGTGTTTGTGTGTGTGGTTGCTTGTATTAGTCCGGACTGATGCTCACTGAGATACCATGCCGCAGTTTAACATGAATACCCCACTCAGACACAGTGTACTGACTCCGAGCCGACCAGTCCTTGTTTTAGCCCCTTAATGCCGAGCGCCAGACAGAGTAACAACAAGTACCATCTTTTAACGTCTTTTGTATGACGCAGCCAGGGATCGAACCCCGGACCTTCCGCTCGCCGGGCGGATGCTCTATCACTGGACCACGGACGCGGTCACCGTCCCAGCTGATTTTGTTGAGCGATTTGTAACCATGGGTGAGCCACGTTGACCAGTATCAGCCAGAGACTTAACAACAGTCTAAGCAGTGGAATGTGATACTCGCGTGAAATACACGTGTGTGATACACGTGTGAGATTTTCGTGTGAAATACTTGTGTGAGATTCGTTTGTGAAATACTCGTGTGAGATACTCGTGTAAGATACATGTGTGAGATACTCTTGTGTGATACACGTGTGTGATTCTTGTGTAAGATACACGTGTAGGATACTCGTCTGTGATACACCTGTGAGATACTCGTGTGTGATACACGGGTGTGATTGTCGTGTGAGATACTCTTGTGAGATACCTGTGTTAAATACAGGTGTGTGATACACGTGTGAGATACTCGTGTGAAATACTTGCGTAACATACTCGTGTGTGAGATACTCGTGTGAGATACCCGTGTGAGATACCCATCCATCCTGCATACCTATCTGATCACCTTCAGTAACTGCAGCTTCACATTACAAACATTGTGAAGCAGCACCATACCACAATATCCCGTACGACTATCAAGCACAAAGAGGCATGGGTTTCTTCTTAAAGACGTAGTGATAAATCCATTTGTGATGTCTGTTGCTCCAGATTTACATCCCTATATCGTCGCTGACGCCTTCACAGTCATATCCATGGCAACCCAGGGTTTGTCTGACTTGACCCTGTACTGACGCCTTCACAGTCATATCCATGGCAACCCAGGGTTTATCTGACTTGTCCCTGTACTGACTCCTTCACAGTCATATCCATGGCAACCCCGGGTTGGTCTCGGTGTCCGCATGACTGCATTGTCTCTGTCCGATCCTCCTTGTTGATATTGGGGCGGTGGGGTAACCTTGCGGTTAAAGCTTTCGCACGTCACGCCGAAGGCCCGCGTTCGATTCCCCACATGACTACAATGTGTGAAGCCCATTTCTGGTGCCCCCCGCCATGATACTGCTGGGATATTGTTAAAAGCGGCGTAAAACCACACTCGTTCGCTCGCTCCTTGTTGATATTGCCTACGGTTCTGCTCACCTCGCCGCTGTTCCTGATGAAGTTAATTGTAGAGGTGTTTGTATACAGATTGTGGTGATGGTCACCCGCTGGTCACCCACTGGTCACCTCTCTCCCCCGCACCTCGTTTCCCGCGCGTGTTTGCTGACGTAATCCCCCTCTCACATGTGCATCCAGGGGGAGGGAGACGGCAGCAAACGTCTGCCACATGTCTCCTCCCCAAGCTCTATTAACCCGCGCTGCGGGTGACTGGCGGAAGGCAAAACACAGAACTAGGTACCGGGTGTCAGGGCGCTGCAAGGTTGACACCCCACCGGAAGTGCTTGCCGCCATGTTTCCCCATCTACACCTCGTCTTAATGTCCTGTGTCACGATCCCGCGACCCAATCACCTGACCCGGAAGTGTACATCACTGAACGAAAATTGTACCTCTTTAAGAACATAACGTGATTAATTGTACCTAACTGTGTCGCTTTGCTTACTACTCGGTAACCCCAGTTTTAGTGCAATAATTGATGAGAAGTTACGTATGTTTTTCATCTGTTTGTTCTTTTAAGGTGAACTACCTACAAAAACACACTTTGAAGTTAGTAGAAGTTCAAAGCGCTTGTAGTAAGAGAATCTGTGTGATGTGCAGTTTATTTTATGTCAAGTCATAAGGGGCCTTTGGAGGACAGTATTCAAATATAAGGTAGATAATAAAAAACTAATAACTTGTTATTTTTATTTAATGCAAATCTCGAAACATGTACTTCATGAAAATAAAATATAATTTCATGAATAAAATGAAATTATCTGGAATTTCGGCTGAGCTGCTGCCTTGATGAAAGTATGCCTTTATCGTTGAGTCAGAGATGCTGGGAATACTTGCAGTTGGGTTTATCTGACGCGGGACAACGTGTGATACAAACGCCTATTTCGAGTTAACCACTGTGTGTCACGAGCTCGAGCTGACTGACGAGATAAGGGAGAATGCCTCTGATCTGTGCGAGTTCCATACCTGGTTTCCTATCAGCTCGACAGGAGTATTTCTGGAGTCGTGTCTTCAGTAAAAGAGGCTAAAAATGTTCAATATGAACATCCGTTCTTAAATGTGACAGAAGAGATTTTATCAGGCCACTTTCAGCCATATATCAGCCATATCGAGCCATGTTCCAGACATACTGACGTATTGATGAGCTGTGTTCCAGACATACTGACGTATTGATGAGCTGTGTTTCAGACATATTGACGTATTGATGAGCCGTGTTCCAGACATATTGACGTATTGATGAGCTGTGTTCCAGACATACTGACGTATTGATGAGCCGTGTTCCAGACATATTGACGTATTGATGAGCTGTGTTCCAGACATACTGACGTATTGATGAGCTGTGTTCCAGACATATTGACGTATTGATGAGCTGTGTTCGAGACATACTGACGTATTGATGAGCTGTGTTCCAGACATACTGAGGTATTGATGAGCTGTGTTTCAGACATACTGACGTATTGATGAGCTGTGTTCCAGACATATTGACGTATTGATGAGCTGTGTTCCAGACATATTGACGTATTGATGAGCCGTGTTCCAGACATATTGACGTATTGATGAGCTGTGTTCCAGACATATTGACGTATTGATGAGCTGTGTTCGAGACATATTGACGTATTGATGAGCTGTGTTCCAGACATGTTGACGTATTGATGAGCTGTGTTCCAGACATACTGACGTATTGATGAGCTGTGTTCCAGACATATTGACGTATTGATGAGCTGTGTTCCAGACATATTGACGTATTGATGAGCCGTGTTCCAGACATATTGACGTATTGATGAGCTGTGTTCCAGACATATT
The DNA here is from genome assembly GCF_023055435.1 of Haliotis rufescens. Classification (NCBI taxonomy): domain Eukaryota; kingdom Metazoa; phylum Mollusca; class Gastropoda; order Lepetellida; family Haliotidae; genus Haliotis; species Haliotis rufescens. The sequence continues at coordinate 6,109,673 of NW_025963891.1, read as the reverse complement.
GACGTATTGATGAGCTGTGTTCCAGACATATTGACGTATTGATGAGCTGTGTTCCAGACATATTGACGTATTGATGAGCTGTGTTTCAGACAGATTGACGTATTGATGAACCGTGTTCCAGACATATTAACTTATTGATGAGCTGTGTTCCAGACATATTGACGTATTGATGAACCGTGTTCCAGACATATTGACGTGTCGATGAGCTATGTTTCAGCCATATCGACGTGTAGGGAGATAGGCAGATATTAGGGAGGGAGTTAGGTGGATCGTGTGTAGGAAGGGAGATAGGTAGATCGTGTGTAGGAAGGGAGTTAGGTGGATAATGGGTAGGAAGGGAGATAGGTGGATAGTGGGTATGAAGGGAGATAGGTGGATAGTTGGTAGGAAGGGAGATAGGTGGAAAGTGGGTAGGAAGGGAGATAGGTGGATAGTTGGTAGGAAGGGAGATAGGTGGAAAGTGGGTAGGAAGGGAGATAGGTGGATAATGGGTAGGAAGGGAGATAGGTGGATAATGGGTAGGAAGAGAGATAGGTGGATAGTTGGTAGGAAGGGAGATAGGTGGATAATGGGTAGGAAGAGATATAGGTGGATAATGGGTAGGAAGAGAGATAGGTGGATAGTGGGTAGGAAGAGAGATAGGTGGATAATGGGTAGGAAGAGAGATAGGTGGATAATGGGTAGGAAGGGAGATAGGTGGATAGTGGGTAGGAAGGGAGATAGGTGGATAATGGGTAGGAAGGGAGATAGGTGGATAGTTGGTAGGAAGAGAGATAGGTGGATAATGGGTAGGAAGAGAGATAGGTGGATAGTGGGTAGGAAGGGAGATAGGTGGATAATGGGTAGGAAGGGAGATAGGTGGATAATGGGTAGGAAGGGAGATAGGTGGATAATGGGTAGGAAGAGAGATAGGTGGATAGTGGGTAGGAAGAGAGATAGGTGGATAATGGGTAGGAAGAGAGATAGGTGGATAGTGGGTAGGAAGAGAGATAGGTGGATAATGGGTAGGAAGGGAGATAGGTGGATAGTGGGTAGGAAGGGAGATAGGTGGATAGTGGGTAGGAAGGGAGATAGGTGGATAGTGGGTAGGAAGGGAGATAGGTGGATAATGGGTAGGAAGAGAGATAGGTGGATAGTTGGTAGGAAGGGAGATAGGTGGATAGTTGGTAGGAAGGGAGATAGGTGGATAATGGGTAGGAAGAGATATAGGTGGATAATGGGTAGGAAGAGAGATAGGTGGATAGTGGGTAGGAAGAGAGATAGGTGGATAATGGGTAGGAAGAGAGATAGGTGGATAATGGGTAGGAAGGGAGATAGGTGGATAGTGGGTAGGAAGGGAGATAGGTGGATAGTGGGTAGGAAGTTGTAGGTGGGGGAACATCATGCTGGTCGGTATTACCGCACCTGTCGTCATTGTGAGGACATGGAGCCGGCCAAGAGAACCTGACCAGGTCACAATTCTGATGAGCGAGCAGGTCATGTTTTAAACCACTGTTAGTTCTGCAGCCAGTTCACAACATAGGGAAATATTTACCAGGGCGTACCGATCTGGGGAATCGAACTGGTTATGCGATTGACGAGCGGTCTGTAACTAATCGAGTCTGGACCAGACAATCCAGTGATTGACATCATGAGCATCGATCCACGCAATTTGGATACGATGACATGCATCAACCCAGTCAGCGAGTCTGACCACCCGATCCCTTTAGTCGCCTCTTACGGCAAGCATGCGTTGCTGAAGACTCTTAAACTGTAGCAATCCTGGGAAAGTTACAATCGTTCCTATATGTTCTGGTGCAGTTGCATATTAAATGTTGCGCTGATCGGAATCGTGGTAAATTCTTGAAATTCCTCTGCCCAGTGCTTGATCTCATTAGAATACAACGTTACTTTGCGAAACTCTCGGCTGTTGTGGCGATCACAAGTTATCGCGGCGCGGAATGCCGAACACGGCAGTGTAAGGAGCTCCTGTGCCTTAACCAAAGCAAGCATTTACCTAGAATGCTTATTTTCAAATAGAATCTGACTGGAGAACACTGAAGGGCCATCCAGCACCCCTTCACCCTGGAACAATAGTGATGCCGAGGAGGCGGTGACGGACCCGACAGGTGTGTTCCGAGTGCACAGCCTGAAGATGGGTGCATTGGAGGTCATCCTTCGTTACATCCTGTATACACAAACCACGTGATTGAGTTACATTCGGAATCAATCGGGCAAAGCCGTAAACCTTTCAAGCTGAAATGTTCACGGTTATATTTTTAATTTTAAGCATGACGCGTTACGTTTGGTGCTAAGTAAACACCTTCTCTAAATATACAGAAGGTATTGTTGGAAAGCATGATTTATGCTGCAACAGCAGGAAGGCAGTTGGTGGATGTGACCAAGACAGAGTTTTTAGGCGCTAAACGGAAGTGGGATACATCAAGGTTAAGTATGGGTCATAATGTTTCGCTGTTAGTTATGCTTTAAGTAATTATATGTAATTACCGAGTTAATTAAGTGTTGGTTTGTTCACAAGATTGATCATGCATGGCCTTAACAAGCTGAGTTGGTGTGGAGAAGTTGGCAGAGATTGGAATACCACTTGGCTCTCGGCGCGACCACCTCGGCGGGGTTGGCAGAGTCAACAGTGCAATATAATGGATAGCGCTACAACCCGACTGAAGGCCACAGCTGCACCACACGGGGCTCACACAATGTAGTTTGTCTTTAAAATTGACTGCTCCTGTCATTATGGAGGAATGTTCTTTCAACGGGGCTTTGATTTACGCCTTTAATGCACTATTTCTGTGATGATTGTTACTGTTTAATGCAGGGGAAGAGGGGTGGATCTCGTCTAGCTCTCAGAAAGGATGTGTTGGTCCTGGGTTCGAGTCCTAGAGCCGAGCCGATTATAACCCTTGGTCTGCTGGTTCAGTGTGAGAGCTAGTCCACGACCTGCGTCTCTTGGCTTCATTCGCCACCACGTTTGCACTCCGTGATACAACTGAGATGTTAAACTCAGCGAGCTCCGATGGGTTTCTGTATTACTCATCTTACCCCGATGGGGTTCTCTACAATGACCCAACTTACCCCGATGGGTTTCTGTATTACTCATCTTACCCCGATGGGGTTCTCTACAATGACTCAACTTACCCCGATGGGTTTCTCTGTGACTCAACTTACCCCGATGGATTTCTCTACAATGACTCAACTATCTCCGATGGGGTTTCTCTACAATGACTCAACTAACTCCGATGGGTGTCTCTACAATGACTCAACTATCTCCGATGGGTTTCTCTATGACGCAACTTACTCCGATAGGTTTTTCTCGAATGACTCAACTATCTCCGATAGGTTTCTCTAGAATGACTCAACTTACTCCGATGGGTTTCTCTAAAATGACTCAACTATCTCCGATGGGTTTCTCTAGAATGACTCAACTTACTCTTATGGGTGTCTCTAAAATGACTCAACTATCTCCGATGGGTTTCTCTAGAATGACTGAACTTACTCCGATGGGTGTCTCTATAATGACTCAACTTACTCCGATGGGTTTTTCTCGAATGACTCAACTATCTCCGATGGGTGTCTCTAAAATGACTCAACTACCTCCGATGGGTTTCTCTAGAATGACTCAACTATCTCCGATGGGTTTCTCTAGAATGACTCAACTATCTCCGATGGGTTTCTCTAGAATGACTCAACTTACTCCGATGGGTGTCTCTAAAATGACTCAACTATCTCCGATGGGTTTCTTGGGCAGTTCTTGCAGTGGGGAGGAGACGGGTAAATAGTTGGGAGTTCTTGGGCAGTTCTTGCAGTGGAGAGGAGACGGGTAAATAGTTGGGAGTTCTTGGGCAGTTCTTGCAGTGGAGAGGAGACGGGTAATTAGTTAGGTTTCTTGGGCAGTTCTCACAGTGGAGAGGAGACGGGTAAATAGAATGATGTTCTTAAATAGTACGATGTTCTTGGGCAGTATGCATTGGAGAGGAGACGGGTAATTAGTTAGGTTTCTTGGGCAGTTCTCACAGTGGAGAGGAGACGGATAAATGCTACAATGTTCTTGGGCAGTTCTTGCAGTGGAGAGGAGACGGGTAAATAGTTAGGTGTTCTTGGGCAGTTCTTGCAGTGGAGAGGAGACAGGTAAATGCTACAATGTTCTTGGGCAGTTCTTGCAGTGGAGAGGAGACGGGTATATACTACGATGTTCTTGGGTAGTTCTTGCAGTGGAGAGGAGACGGGTAAATACTACGATGTTCTTGGGCAGTTCTTGCAGTGGAGAGGAGACGGGTGAATAGTACGATGTTCTTGGGTAGTTCTTGCAGTGGAGAGGAGACGGGTATATACTACGATGTTCTTGGTCGCTGTGGAGAGGAGACGGGTAAATACTACGATGTTCTTGGGTAGTTCTTGCAGTGGAGAGGAGACGGGTGAACACTACGATGTTCTTGGGTAGTTCTTGCAGTGGAGAGGAGACGGGTGAATAGTACGATGTTCTTGGGCAGTTCTTGCAGTGGAGAGGAGACGGGTGAATAGTACGATGTTCTTGGGTAGTTCTTGCAGTGGAGAGGAGACGGGTAAATACTACGATGTTCTTGGGTAGTTCTTGCAGTGGAGAGGAGACGGGTGAACACTACGATGTTCTTGGGTAGTTCTTGCAGTGGAGAGGAGACGGGTAAATACTACGATGTTCTTGGGTAGTTCTTGCAGTGGAGAGGAGACGGGTAAATACTACAATGGTCTTGGGTAGTTCTTGCAGTGGAGAGGAGACGGGTGACTAGTACGAAGTCCTTGGGCAGTTCAGAAAGAGGATGGATAAATAGTGCTGTGTCCATAGCCAGTTCGTGCAGTCGTGACAAATCCGCACTGAATGAAGAAACGGATAGGGTTCGGGGCCATTAGCTGCATGACGGCTATGACTGTAGCCCATACCAACCCTTGTGTCGGACTAGAACTAAACGCGCCCTCGAAGACCACACACTCTTACAATTGGTCTACACGCCTCATGGCCCAACGTTCTTATCCTTCGTTGTGACCCTAGAGCCCCACGCCATAGTAGCCACCCATCTATTGCACGGTCACTGCCATATTATGATAAACCTTGACAACGCATACCTATTTGGACGTATTCCTTCACTTCAAACCTCAACTTTGTTAAAGCCTATTCCTGCGCATGACAGCCGTCTAGTTCCCGCGTCATTTAGTTTAATTTCATCAACGGTCAGGTTCCCTTCGTTCAGGTCACGTGATCTCAAGTGGCCCGTGCACATTCTGCCGATTTACGAAAGTAACTGGCGTCGTCACGCCCATTTACCCACTTGACAAACACCACGCGTCATCCCAGAACCCCTTCCCCAACCACCCCCTACCCCCTCCTCCCACCCCCTCCCGGAATCCCCAGTCTTCCACGGGCTAGGAGGTCTCCTCGCTTGGCCTACTGGGAACAAGACTATTTGTTATGGTCGTCGAAGCTTCGAGGCATGTGTGGCTGGTCTGGGTGAACTCTGGAACGGTGTGGGGATACCTGCCGCATTGTACCCGGGAATACACAACAATAGCTCCCGTATCTACACCACGTAACACAAGCCTGGATGGAAACACGAGATGTCTACCCAACACTGTTTTATAGAAACGATTACATGAATGTAGTCAACAAACCACGATGGAAATGCATCGTTGTTTAAACATAATGGTTCGAGAACTCTGGAATGCAGTAATTGTCTTTTGTTACGTGGCCAACATACAAACACTGTACTCGAATTTCAGACATTCTTTTCATAAAAATAGATTTTTCTGTATTTATCTATAGAACAAATGCTATTAATGCTACTAAATACGAGCAATGCTGTCGGTTCCGTGGTTTTAACACTTACGGCCGTTAATAGATTTCCAATTTATCCATCAACGTTATCAATTATACCCTATGTTCGGATTCGTTGAGTATTTAAAAATATAAAAACACACACTGGACTGCGCATTAGTAAGCAAGCCTGGGTTAATCCCGGTGTCTGGCTTGTTGATCCTAATTCATGTAGCTCACCCGTTTCTCCAGATAATGGTATCAAGTGTGTCTCATATGACCGTTTGAACATTTTACCACTTCGGCAGCCCGATGAACAGTGTGCACTGATTGTGGGAACATACGAACATAAATATGTATAAAATATAAATATAGATATGTAATCAAGGACACACATACGCACGTTGACAAACACACTCACGTATACTCGCACACACACGCGCACACGCGCACATGCGCGCGCCCACACACACACACACACACACACACACACACACACACACGTGTCTTGTTTCGGGCGTGTGAACTAAAACTCATCACGTTATCATGTTGCAGTGTTCGTATGATTTTCGAATGTGCGATTTATTTCATACTCATTTTATCTTCGTAAAGGTGGGCCCCGTGAAGATCCGGGGTAGAATAGGTCTTCTGCAACCCATGCTTCTCGTAAGAGGCGGCTAACGGCGTCGGGTGGTCAGGCTCGCTGACGTGGTTGATCGATCTAAATTGCGTGGATCGATGTTCATGATGTCAATCACTGTATTGTCTGGTCCAGACTCGATTATTTTACAGACGCCGTCATATAGCTGGAATATTGTTGAGTAAACAACAAACAAACAAACAACGTAAAGGTGGCTGGGATTGCTTTAAAACTCCCCCTCAGTGAAAAGCCCAGATAGGGTGCCTTATAACGAAGCCAGGACTAACATTAAGTCCCAGAAATAAAGTTGTTTTTTAAATATCTACTAAATGTAGAATTAAAATTCAAAAGGAGTGCCAAAACGATACTTAATTCCAGGCCTAGAACTGAGGCAATCTAGACTTACCAAATCATTCTAGATTTAAGTTGGATTCCTATATATAGATATATTGTCTAGGGTCTGGGAGAGACTAAACTTGGCCCACACTACAGTTGTACGTCGAGCGATGATAACAAGCCCCACCGCACAGTGGTAGAATGTAGATAAATATACTGTTTTCAATGTAGAGCTAGTTTACCTGAAGATTTAAGCGCGCTAAATAAGAATAGTCATCGCATACTTATGAATGTGAGGTGAAATAGGAGTTTAATTCGCGTTCAAGTTTACTGCACTCAACAGAGCACATGTAGCGACGTGCATGCACGCGTGTGTGTGTGAGCATTTGTGTGCGCTTGTACTAGTCCGGACCGATGCCGATTACATAGTGCTAGCCTACTGAGATACCATGCCTCAGTTTAACATGAATACCCCACTCAGACACAGTATACTGACTTCGAGCCGACCAGTCCAGGAAGGGTAACAAGTACCATCTTTTAACTTCTTTTAGTAAGACGCGCTTGGGAATCGAACCCCCGACCTTCCGCTCTCCGGGCAGACACTCTAGCACTAAACCACGTCGGCCTCGTCATCGCATGACGTACCACTACCTACTGGGCCTACTTATAAGGCATCATCACGTG